>NC_055694.1:7682655-8026782 GCF_017639745.1 Melanotaenia boesemani | reverse complement strand
CTCTGTGCTGTTTATTATCACATTTTGTGTAATTATATAATTACTGCTAATCACCCACCTGAGGTGGCAGTGCTCTGCGGCAACTCACTATTACAGAACAAACACAGCGACCTCAGCACATCTCACACTCATTAACACACTCCTCCCTCTTTCATTCTGTTCCCCACACTCCCTCTATTCATTTGCTTTCTCTATGCTCATTATCTCTTGTCTTTATTTACATGCATGAAAACACACATGCAAGCACATGCTAGTGCACGCTCCCTAAATGTAATGAGGATCCCAATCAACCGTAATGAGATGAATAGCATTTCAGCTGCAGGTTGGAGAAATTTATAGAGAGAAAATCTTCCCAGCAGGTATGTTTCTGATGTGAAACAGAAATAAGAAGAAAGCATCCCCAAATCACATCTGATGTTCCACCTCTTCAACAGCCAGTTGAGAGAATGGGGTAATAGTGCAGCATCACCATGTACCGCGCATTAGTTAACTGAATGTGCCAGTCTCCAAATGAGAGCAAATGAGGTGGGGGGTGGTGGCGGTGGTGGTGGGAGCTATTCAGAGGCAAAAGACAAATCTCACATTTCAGACTCCATTTCAAAGAACATGAAATTCAATATACCACTCCAATCTAGTGCATGGTGTCATTGCTTATGCCAGTAATAGCAATCACAGATATTATTTTTACTCCTCCCAGCCTCCCAGTGTCAATTTATGTTTATGTTTGCCAGTAAATATATTAAATGTCATTTAAACCTTTTCAAGAAGCTGATTGTTTTCCTTTTGTTTTGTGCTGTTCGTTCTTACCATTTGTCATCCGCAGGTTTTTGCATGGGCTTTTATTAATCTGCAGGCTAGAAGACAACGCTCACCAGCTCTCCCCAATGCCCCATTGTCATCTGGTTGTGTAAATATCCCTACTAAATTAGATTTTACCCTCCGCATCGGGAACAAATTGAAAAGACAGATAGACAAATCCAGGTATTGTATTTACAGCAGTCAGTTGTAAATTGAGTGACATTTGAGTCATGTATCAGTGTGGACACCCTCTAGACTGTAATAGCCACCCCTGTCCCTCTCTTGTTTGGAGCGATGTGAAAAGAATCCAGCGTTAGAGGAAATGAATTCTTTGGATTAGAAGACCATGCTGACACACACATTGACAGTCACACAAACAGAACCAAACTGTGTGCTGCAGGAGCTAGGCGCCCACTGGGAGGCATTATGCTAGCTGACAGAGCGACAGGATGGCACAGAGAGACCCACAAACATCTTGCCCACATAATGAGACAGGGCAGGAGCATTGGGGCTCCTTGAGGAAGAGGTATGGAAGACAGTGTGGGGAGGGGTATTCAGTGGGAGGGGCGATTGGAACGTGTCAGTTCTCACTGTATCTCACGACAACACGCTGGACCCCCTCTGTCACAAAGTGTGTCTGAAGGATGGCAGCTGCAGACAGAGGCTGACATACATACTGTAACTTGAGTGGCTCACATTTGGCAGGAAGAATAAATTTATCACAAGGGGAGTCAAACAGCACAGTTCAAGCATGTACATCTGATGGACGAGAAATTTGATTAAGTCTGTGTGTGACTTGCATGTGTGTGTGTGTGCATGTGTGTGTCAGAGAGAGAGAAACAAAGTAGTGGATTTCTCAGCCTTTCCTTTCAGAACATAATCTCTTTTAGACTTAAAGAAGACTCAGATTCTTCCCCATCTTCCCACAGTTCCCCATTTACGATTTCTGTTGCACTGTAATTCTAACCACTTTAAAAGTGCTGTCACAGCACTTCACGGACCTCACCGAAGCCTATTACTGTATGGGACAACTAGTGCTGCAGGCCTGTTTGCGGGTAAAGTATACACAGATGTGGCCATCATTCTCATCAAGTATCACTTCGGGATTTACCTTGTTTTCAAGGAGCTAATGGGTTGTAGCTATGGCTTGCTGCTGTGGCATCTTTACAGAAGTTTCTAGCACTAAGAGACTGCCTTCATTACTGTCATTCGTGGAGGAGGAATGAAACTCAGGCTGCACTCTAGCTGGGTTATGAAATCAGCACCTGGGTAAATGTTAGTCCACATTTCTTGACTGGGGATCAGCGTCTTTGTTTTTCTACTGCTCTCTCTCCCTTTCTGTATCTTTTCTATTCTCTGGCTTGCTGACCTCTATATATCGCTCCAGTGTCTGTCTCTTTGGAAAAGTGAGGTCATATGTGCACACAGAAGTGAGGGGGGACTACAACCCAATCGCATTTAGGCAGAAGAGGGCAGAGTGCCACCAGAAAGCTCCGCTCAGTTACACCTGAGGGACCTCTGCTATGGGAGAGGGATATGCAGCTTTACATACAAATAGCTGCCAGGAGCCGTCTGCCTGTCCCCTTACACACAGACATAAGAACATTGATATCTGATCAACATGACGGGTATCAACTCTGCTCTCCAAACGTGTTAAAGACTGTGATTCCTTCTCTGTTTGTTGTATCCATCACATGTGCTTTGGTGTCTGCAAATACATAGATGACATTCCATGACATTTCATGTGATCCATGTGTCATAAAGCTGACATAAAGGTTGACATACAGCTTACTTGACGATGGATCGGCTGTCATAAACACTGATGGCTCTACATAACAAATGATCCTAAATTTCCACGGCACCGCTGTGACATTGAACAATGTCGTCTCTGCAATCGAATCCGGAGCTCATTTTCCGAGCACTGACCTAAATCTTACTAATGTCACTTCGACCAACATGTTATGATTGAATTACTCCATGATCGTACGCTATTTGTCATAAGATGTCATTATACAGCATAAATATCATAATCAAACTGTTATTTTTGAAACCTTTATCCTTGCTTCTAATACTGGGGAAATCTTTATTTTCTTGCTTTTAGGAACCAGTTCCCTCCTGCAACTGCGTGTTATGTCTTTAGACAAAGACACAGTGTATGTCTGCATTTTGTTATTTAAATTTAAATAATAAACATATGGATATCAGTGTACACATATGTCTTAAGTTACATTAAAAAGAAAACTCTGCCTAAAAAGTCTATATGTAGCTTTATTTGATTGACAAAAAGGTAATATTAGACATCTTCAAATAACATAAAGCAACTGTTATGAACCTTCCTTGTGCTTGCTTATGTTTGTGTTTGTGCATATGCATGTATTTTTGCGTACCTCCAGCACAGGTCAGAAACTCAGGGTGAGCCAAGGAGATTGCTAGATTGGTCCCGCCCTCATTCGTATGCATGGCTAAGGAGTCCTCCAGAACTCTTTTGTTTTTAATGATAACTGGTCCTATGCATTGTTTACGAAGATGACAGGTCTATTTTCCTCTGATTTATAGCACTATGGCATTCAAGGAGATACTGTACTTATTACTTTAAATGCAGTATGCAAAAGCAAGTCAAAGAGACAGGCAGAAGGAGGGGGAAGGAGGTTGTGGACATAAATTAAGGGTCATTGTTCCCCTTCTGCTCCAGGCTCAGCAGCTGTTTGTTGAGGCCTAGACAGAGCTCTAAGAGCTGATCACCTTAGGAGGTCATTGCTGCTCACATCCCTGATTCAGTTGGCTGCCAGGACTCTGGAGTGGAGTTGATTGCGTTGTCAAACCACCCTGTTAACTCGATCTTTATATTTTGTGAATTTGAGCTTCCTTTCAGGATCCTTATATACAGAGCTCTCAGGGAAACTCCCTCTTGTGGCCGAACAACTCATACATTTTCCTGTATTGGCTTAACACTATTCCAACTATCTGTAACCCTTCTCAGCTCTTCTGGACATAAAATTAGATTTCTTTATTTTAAAACAGCTTTAGTTTTATCGAGGTATCAGAAGGCAATGGTTTGCACAGAGGTAAAGTGGAAGTGAAGGCATAGAGAGGGAGGTGGGATGTCACTCTTTTGACGGATTTAGTTACAGTAGCACAGAGATCAATTATTCAGCAGAAGCATGCATGGTCGCAGGATTAATGGTGCATGCAGCAGATAAATCAACCATTGGTCTCAAGCCTCTCCGGGAGATCTCAGAGAGAGAGGAAACATTACAAGACAAACAGAAACATATTTGACGTTGGCATTTTCTATCCATCCTTTACCATTAGTAACCTTGAGATTTCAAGAGAGAATGAGGACGGTGAGCACATCCAGTCACAAATAACCATCCAGATTTGGGGATATGATGTCAAAAAATGTGCACATTATATCATCTTGAATGCCGATTTGGCTCCGAAGGACAGAAGTATCTCTCTGTCCTCAGACTGTGGAGGGGTATGAAAAAGGAGGGCTGGAGTTGCTGTTGAGAGATTGAAATGCTGCTATATATTACAACCTCTGGAGACCTGTCGGCACTCCAGCTGACTACCCCCACCACCACCATCTCCGTCTGTCTCGGTTTCTTCCTCTCTCATGCTCACAATGACTTTGCTCTGGGTCCTTTTCCATCCCTGCTCTACTGTTACATTTCTCATCACGCTCCTTTCATGTATTCGTGCAGTGCATCTACCCATGTTCTTGTCTGTCTTGCTGTACCTGTATTTGTCCTGCATGTGTAAGTGTGCATGAATCTCTACTTGGTTGAATTTACTACATTTCACACACACACACACACACACACACACACACACACACACACACACACACACACACACACACACACACACACACCTTCCCCTTCCCTCATTGTTGCCTGTGTTGGCTGCCAGGTTATGTCTGTCTGGCACATCTTAGCCTATAAGTCCCATTGCTTTAACTTTTTCTCTCCTTTATCTGTCTGTCTTGTAGTTGGCTCCCTAACCCCAAAACACCTGTATAGACTCCTTCCTTCAATAGCTTAAATCACATATCCTGCTCTGGCTGCCATCTTCAGGCACCAAGTTTTGACTCTCATTCTCGCCATTTTTTTTCTGTATTTCTCTGTGCAAACCACTCTTTTGAACACATTCACTTTATTTAATGCTCAGTGGTTATTATCATATGTAGCACTGGTGCGCTGCTGTGTTCAGAAGTGTTTCTGTGAAGCTAAAGCTAACCTTTGCCTTCCAGATTAGAGTAATTGCAATTAATTAAGAGTGGAGGGAGCTTAGATGACTTTGGCCGTATCAAAGGAGCAACAGTACAGAGACATTTTACATATAAGTGAGGGTGGAGGAGTGAAAAAAGCAGAGAAACAGAGGGGAGGCAGCGAGGAAGCCATGGTGAAAGTGGGAGGATCAAAGCAGAGGATGATGGCAGCGGGCTGTCCCTTGCAGAGCAACTCAGATAAAGACAGGTTAGCGCCACAGGTCTCTTCAGTGAGAAAGAGTCAGGCACAAGGCCAGGAAATGCATGAACAAGCCAGCTTACAAACATCTCATAATAACTCAGGCAGAAGAAGCCCCCTGAATTAAAGTGTCACTTTTCATTTGCTTTCCTTTACCTCATTTTGGCTCACTGGCTGATTTTTTCCTTCTCTCTCGTTCTCTCTTCTTCCTTCTCTCTTGTCTGCCTGCCTCACCCTCTTCAACAACCTCCTCCCCTAATCACAATCTGCACATAATATGGTCTCCTTCAGTTGCGTTCCTCACTGTCTTTTACACAGATCTGCCTGGGGGCTCTCAGGCTTTCCCATGTGCCTGCTGTGTGTCTATTGCTCTCCCTGTCTCTTTTTGCTCATCTTTCTGTCTGTTTGTGGCAACCCCTGTCTCTCCAAATCTGTCTTTTTGCTGTGTCTATGTCTGCAGGGATCTCAACACACATGCAGTCACACGTATGAGCACTGACAAAGTTAGAGATTTGTGGCTACATGTTCATCTAGCGCAGAATACAGACAGATAAATATTACAAAAAGAAAAAATTGTCTTGGGTCAACCCTTCTTAAAACTGCAGCAGCAGCAAACAAAGAACAAAGTTAACTTTGCACCCTGGCAACAGTGTGTCAATACTGTATGGGCTTGAGCATGGCAGCCTGGTTGGCTGACAGCTCAGTGTGATGCTGTTGACCTTTTATCAACACTCATACACCCAAACTCAAAGTTACAGTGTGTGTGTTTGCAAAGAAACAGCTCCATGGCCAAACAAATCATTATTATTTTAAATTGAGTTATTTCTCATACTATTAAAAATCACAAATCTGCATGTAGATACATAATAGAAGGTAACATGTTCAATCTGAATAAGACTACAGCTATTTCCATAGTTTTTCTATTATAGATGTCATGATTGTGCTTGTTCTCAAGCATGCTAATCCCGCTGCCTGGATGTTCATATTGGTGCCTGGTTCTGCAGGGACTAAGGCATGAGTGCACAAAAGCTGATGAGAGTTTTCCCCACAACCCAGTCGTGGTAGCAAATAGGGACAGCTATCAGTCTTTAATTGGGCACTGTGGGCCATAATGAAGAGATCTCAAAGTATGGTGGAACAGAATGAGAGTATACAGAGCAATTCCAAAGGCCAAAGAGTCGGGTGAACCTAGCGCTCTTTAATGCAATGCGTATTGGCAGGTGTCGCTCTGCCTAATTTCACGCCTCTGTGAGCGAATGTGCACTCAGACGGTGGCCACTTCCAAGTCCCCTCCCTTCTTTTTCAGTTTCCTTGCTTATATCTCGGTTCTCTCTGCCCCAGTGTATAATCGGTTGCAGTGTTTGTCCTTCCACATGACTGTGTTATTTGGCCTGTACAGAATGTGCACTTTCCCCTAAAACCTCGAAGTCCATGCCTGCAAGCTGGATGTCAGGGGGAAAGTGCAGGCTAAGCACAAAATTAAAACATGGTGACAGTTAGAGAAGCACAAGGGTCCACCTCTTCCATCTGTCACTTCCAGACCCTGTGATGAGGAATGATTTGAAGCTTGTTCTTTTCCTCTGTCAGTAAACCAGCCTGTTGGACTTTAGGCCAGTGTGTAGAATAACAACAGTGTGTGTGTGTGTGTGTGTGTGTGTGTGTGTGTGTGTGTGTGTGTGTGTGTGTGTGTGTGTGTGTGTGTGTGTGTGTGTGTGTGTGTGTGTGCGTTTATTTCACACAGAGTTGACACAGGGACATCATGTGGCAACAAAAACAGTAACAAAGTCTGATCTGTGATCTCTGAGCTCATCTTCTCAGATGACCCTCCTCCTTCTCCAAGCCTCAACCTCTTACCCTTTTCACCCTTCTTCTCTCTTTTTTACTCATCTTCCACTCCATCCCCCCTCCTCATCACCGTTTTTCCTTACTCACCCTTCCTCACCCCTCCTTCCTGTAGTCTGTGTTTGCGTTGGGAAGATTAAGCTGCTCTGACAAAGCTGTGTTTACAAATATGCAGGCAGAGAAACAGGCCAAGCGACGCTGAATAGGAATAGAATACAAATTGCTTTTTTATCTCTCTTAGGGCCAGGGCGAGAGAAAATGTGTTTGCGATTGTTGCTCCTCCGCCTGTGAAGGATAAAGCCTCAGCACTGGGTTTGGGCTCCCTGTTAGCATTCATTCTATCCTCTCCTCTCTCTGTCTCTTTCTCTGTGTCTCTCAGTCCTCCCACTCCCTTTCTTCCCCTCATGCTCTTTCCTCCTCTTTGTCTGCTCCACACACTCTGTCTCTTTCTCCCCAGCAGGATTTTTTTTTCTTGCTGTTTCCTTAGTAATCATATCTCCCCTCTTCTTCTTTCTTCTTTCCTCCCCAACTCTTTCATGTCTCCTTGATGTGTGCACCTCTCCCCTCTATATGTGCACTGCTCCCTCTCCCTTCACCTCATTCCCATCTCCTTCCTTCATGTTTCCACACAAGCTGAATATTTTCCTCTGTAACTCACTCTCTGTCTTACTCTCCATCCGTCTTTCTCTCTCTCTCTCTTCTCTCTCTCTCCTGTATTCAGGAGGACTTGTCATGATTTACGGTCTCTCTCAGCTCCTCCTTGCTTACACTGGAGATATTAGAAATTTTGAGTGCCTATAGATCACGGCAGGGGGAGAGGGCATGAGCGTCTGCTAATCGGCCCTAACAGAACTGTGCAGCATTACAAATCTGGGCTCTCTCTTACAATTAGACAGCATGTCTTCCTGGCATAATCCGCAGCAGGGAAGCCAAGCCTGTGATGTCATCTTCAGCAGGTCTCCGGTGTGTGTGTGTATTTTAGGGGGAAACAGTGGGTTGAATGTTTGCTCTCATTAATTCAGAGGACGTGCTCCCCTTCTCCACACAGTGGCACTTTTATCCTTACCTCAGCTAACACAGGGGAAGGTTAATATGCGGTCAGACAGACTCAGACGCTGCCATCGATGTTTAATAAGCAGCATATGTCTCACAATGTGATGCTACTATTAAGTTGTTATTAGAAATATGAACATGCCAGTTTTTATTTTACTTCACACACAGCTACAGTGATACCTGTAACCCTCCTCAATGTTTTTTCTTGGAGCCACATGAATACATCTTTTGTGTTGACATCTCTTTGGCCCATCTCCAGCTCATGCATTTAGGTTTCACTAACAGCAGTGACAAGATCAGGACCAGGAAAGTCTTCTTAGACTCAGCTGTTTTCCTGCCCACTAAAGATTACAGCCTAAATACAACCTTTGACATTGTGTCTTTAAACAGTGTGTCCATAACCTTTTTGCTGTGTCCATTACTAATTTTTTAATGGAATAAAGTGCTTTTCATAGTTGACAGCACCTACTTTGTAGTACTAACAAATGCTCATTAGTCTATGGCTAAAATACATTTTTTTACATGTCTGTTGTAGACAGGCAAACTGGAGGTCAGCTCAGAGGTTAACTGATAAGGAAATAGTGTCTTGTGATAATGATCTGTTTCCATTTGCAGTTTTGCCTTTTCTATGTATACTTGCATCCATTTGTAACCTGTCATTCCTCACATCTATCAGTTTTAATCTCAGCTATTTTGCTCCATTAAAGTGCCTTGCATTCAAATATAATTATACAATCATTTAAAAAACAAGAACATGACTTGATACAGTTGGTAAGGCCATGTTCTTCCTTTTGAAAGAAAATTGATAAAAGTAGAAAAAGTCGAAAAAAAAATTAAAGAAAGAAAAAGAGAGGAAAGTGGAAAACATGTTTTGCCATGGTATGTGCAGGCCTTTGCTCATAGTGTGGGCACTATAGAAGCTCAGCTTGGCTTTTGAGAAGCTGACAGAAGTGCTGCAAGGTTTACTGAGCTTTCTTTTGTTGACAGCCATCAGTGCATTGACACTGCCTCGACTGACTCATTCTGAAGAATGAAATAACAGCCTGACACATTCACTCATTTACAGTAGTCATTTCACCTAACTTTTTGTATTGAGGTTTTTAGGATTCTTTTGATGTCTTCTTTAAATGTGCTAGCTTTATAGAGCAGCACTTCATCTAGAATAGAATAGAATAGAAGTACTTTATTCATCCCAAGCTGGGAAATTTAGGTGTTGCAGCGGTACAGTCCAAACAATCTAGCTTATTATATTATTAAATATGATTTAATGACAGATCTATATTTTCTTCTTCAGTTTTTGTGGTGTGCAATGTTATGGATCTGATCAGATAAAGACAAAATAAGTCTCTTTCTGTGATGATGGCAACTTTTATACTTGTGTTTCCTTGTCTGTGTGTTGCACACATACAGCCAGAGACTTATAGGTAAAATTGTATTCTAGTTTTGTAAGTATATACACGTTATATGACTGGTCACTCACTATTACACTGCTATTGCTGCACCTTTGTGTATTTGTACAAAGTGTGTTGGGGTACGCTGGCATGCCGTAGGCCCCATGCCACCCCTCCATCCCATTAGCCGAGCCCAGCCCCCGCCTGTGTCTGCTTTAACCTTGGCCAGCAGGCTGGAGGAGAGAGAAAGTAATTCTAACCTTAAAAACCTGCTGATTAAAGCTAGTTTGGTGGAATTCGATTCCACTTAATGCCTTTGGCCGTGAGCCCAGATGGCTAGCATTAGCATCAACAGACACTGTGTCTTCAGCCGGGAAATAGATGTGCATGGGCATGTGCATGAGCTTCCTCTGGCATGTGCAAAAGCATGGCTGTAAACTCTTTGCTTATTTTTCTGTTTTTCTATTCTTCCTCGCTGCCTCTCATCTCACTTTTTTTTTCCTATTCTGCTCTATATATATATCTCTTGACTACCCAGCTTCATCTCTGCAATTTTTCTTTTTAAAATGTTTCTCCTCCCTTTTAGTCTTGAGTTTTGTTGTTTTCCTCAGCCTCAGGAAGGAATGAAGCAAAACAGAGTTATGATTTTCAGTGTTACAAGTGGTCAGGGGTTTCTCTCGAACTGCCTCAGTCCTGTTATTGTTTTCCTTTTGAACTTGATGTATAGCTGTGTTTACACGTCCAGCGTGGCTAATTAATTCTCCTCCTCAGGGCCTGTTTATCAACTGTTTGTGTTTATTTTACAATGAGTATGTTATTTTTAGAGCCAGTCATTTCCATAACACATGCATTTTTTTCCCATAGCATCATTTGTTTTGCTTTGTTGAGGAATTTAGGTTTGTTTTCTATTTTTCCTCTTCAGCTCGGGAGCAGCCTGCCAATTCATTTTGTTGCCCGCTTGGTTTTGACTGATTTAGAAGCTGCAGCTGGTCCAATGAAGAGAACTGGGGAGATAAATCTAAGCCTCTTTTGATTTATTATGTATAAAGTCTCATCAACCGTTGCTTAAGTCTTCAGATGCACTGAAAAATTATACTGTTACTACTTTACAAGATGTGGCTTTTTTTTTAAAGGCATGTAAAAGGGGGAATCTTAATGCAGGATGCAATAGGTGGGATAAAAGCCATAGTCATTGTGTCAGCATCATACCAGAGCCATGCATTCCTCTCTGAATCAACCATGCAGGCAAGATACAGTATATTATGGGTATAATGGGTATAGTGCCACCCTACCAGACACTACCCACTGAACGATATGAGAGCAGAGCAGATGACTGTAAAGACAGCAGATGAAATGCAGAGCATTATGGTATCAACTGACAATGAGCTCGTCCTCCAAACTGGAAGTGGCACTTTTTAGCTATAAGTCATCTAATCACATCTGACCAGAGCCAGAAATCATTGGCTGATCAATAGCCATCATGGATGCTGTCAATGGACCTGGTAGTTTGAGTTTTGCATGGTCCATGAATCTCTATTGAGTATGGATTTTTGCGTTCCCTCCACGGATAGGATTTGATAGTATCACCTGATTGGCTGCGGTGTGAGCTCTATTTATGCTGCTGTGCCCCAGGCTGTAACACCTGCCCCAGGCATCCATGTGAACAGACATATGCAAACATACACAAACAAAGGTACACACACACACACGCACAAAATGATACATTGTCTCTAATGAAGCAGTGAGCCAGAAGTTACTGTACCAGGTATCCATGTCAACCGATATATAATGGTGCAAATCAAGTCATTCAATGTGGTAGACGATGATAAATTTATATGAGGAAGGTTATTCATATCCAGAGTAGTGAGATGTGGGAGCAAATGTTGCTTAAGAAAGCACGATTCAAATATATTTTAATTGCAAAACCCTTCTTGAAAGACCTGGCTGGGCAAGAGAGGCGAGCTGGACACGGGGTATGTCATTTTAAAAAGTTTGCTGACGAAAATCTCAACAGACTATTTATGTGCAAATTCTTGTATGTTTGCATGTGTGCTCTTCTCACTGGGCCTGACAATCCAAAAGAAAAGACAAATGTGTGGCAGCCTCTGACAGTGGGACATTTGCATCACGGCAGGAAAACAGCAAATTGGCAACATAAATAAGGTGCCACGCTCTGATTATGACTGACTTCACACATCATTATTGTCTAATGAGAGAGAATCCCTCTCTCACGCTCACTATGACTGTGTGTGTGCTTGCCAGCTTTGCCTTCACCGACTTTTTGTTTTACAAGCCCATCTCTAGCTGTGCCTGACACCTGTCAGCTGTGATGGATGAATGTAGGCAAGGTATCACCAGGGCAACAGGCAGGCCAGGGGCAGTGGTGGCCTCCAGAGGCAGGACAAGTAGCAAGTGGTAGCTCGTCCTCTATATCTGAGGGTTTTATTTAAGACAAACTGTCTGGCCAGCTTGCCCTGTGTGAACTGCAGTCCAGATCTACTCAAGATGACATCCCAAAAGGGGAGGGGGCATGTTGAGTCCAGGCAATAATACCCTTTCATTTGGTCATGCTGGCATCTCATTGCCTTGACCGCTTGCTTGATTGACAACACCAAATGAATTTGCTGCATCAGTGTCTGCCTTTGGAGGACACACGTCGCTGTAACGCTTTTTTTTTTCTCCCTGCTGTCTTCACTGACAGCACATGAATACATTATGGACATGCTCCTTGTAAATTCTTTTGTTAACTGGCTTATATCATTCTTCTGTGCCTCATTTGCACACACACAAGAGCACACTAATAATACAGCACACTCATATGCGAATCTGTGTGTTTGTGAGTGCGTTGATGCGCATGTGTTTGTTTTACTATGTTTGTACCAGTTTGCAAAAGCTTTTTTTGAAATTGCACACTGGGAAACTGCACTTTTATGAGAGGATATGTGTGTATAATTATCATTTAATTGCTTGCCCTGTGATGTGCTGTCATCTGTCACAGCCCATAGACAGCAAATAATGGTTCTTCTTCTGTCACTTTGTCACCCAGATGCTCAGCACGCAGAAGCAGCAGAAACAGCAGTAACTGATATGTGTCTTGAATTACTGATAAGCCCTTAAATATGATGAGCTTTGTGTATACAGGCATTCTTGTGCTCATACAAGCATTTGGGTCTACCTTTGTTCCTTGGTCTATTGTCACTCTATAGGTGTACCTCAAGCTGTGTGTATGAGAGTAGCAGTATGTGTGCATATTTATCTGTTTACTTGTTCTGGTGGGGTTTTTGTGCTCCAGAACTCAATGTCTAATTGTGAGTGCATGTGTGTGTGTATAAGAGGGAGTGATTTGGTGGAAGTTTAACAGGAGAGTGAAGGTTCACAAGCGTATGTGTGTCTGCAAATGTGTTTGATGCTTACAGTTTATTGGCACTGACAGGTGCAACAGTTGTGTTATGCTTTAAGCTGCTTGTTTGTCTGGCACGCCGCTTTGTGTGGTTGAGTAATGGAGTAAACAGAGGGACAGGAGAGCAGCCTAGGGGCTAATTTATTCACTCCCCAGTCACCCAAGTCGCATACAGTAGGCCTGTTTCACCAGCACACCTGTCAATCCTAAGGAGCATGCCATAACATTATACTGTCCAAGTATACGCAGCCAAATTGTTGCTCACTCTCAGTAGGCCAAGTGCTTTAGGCCAGAAAAGTATTAAGCATGATATATTAATAAATACTATGCTCAGTAACAGATTTAACAAGAAAGTAAGAAATCTTAGTAAACAGCCTTAAAGATTCATATTAAGATTTTTCTTTTTGCCTTAGTGTCAAATACGTTTGCTAGCTTTTTCATGCATGTAAAAGGTCTGCAAAAACTCAGAGCCTACACTGAAGGGAAGGAGGCACACTGCTCCTGAACTACTTATGTGTAGTCCAATATTAGTACCTTCAGCTAGTAACATCTCTGTGTAAGTTATTTCCATAATAATTCCATAAAGCCTGCCAACTGGCTAGCATTATACACCACAAACAAAGAATAAGCAGCTGCCATGCAGTCTCCAATGTCTGATCAAATAGCTGACCAATCAGAGCAGACTGGGCCATTAGGGAAGGGTAACTTGATGAGACAGGAATGATAAAGGAACATTAATTAGAAATGCTGCAGCAAACCATCTGTTTTTATACACTATTCACATACACTATTTACATTATATACATATATATATATATATATATATATATATATATATATATATATATATATATATATTGTAAAAAAAGGTTATATATTTTCAAGTTTCCTTTATTGAAATGATGGCTGACAACAGTGGTAGGAAACAATAAAATGACTCAACTCAATTTCTTGCCATGTTAGGTGTCATCATAGTCTGAAGATGTCTAAATGTGAACAGTATGATGAAGAGTTTAAATACTGCTTGTCATTGAAAGTGAACATTTTGTAGTCGATTCATGGTTCAGACAATTTTTGGGTGTTTTTGTGGTTAATCATATTGTTAGAGAACAACATGTTGTGCAACTATGTGCAAGAATTTAAACATTGAACAGTTCAACGGTTCAAATGTTCAGACGCTGTCAAATTCAGTCCACCTGTAAAATTAAAGTCCATTTTAGGGTAATTCTGACATCATATAAAAAGATGAATATCCCTCATTTTTCGTGAGTAGTGTATATATATTCAATGCGCTGTGAAAATAAATCTGTTGATGTCGGCATATATTGTTAAGTATTAAATAGGCAAAGTTGTCATTTATGTTTATGAGCACTTTTAGCAAAACTGCAACACATGGCTGTGTGAGGAATACATAAACAATTTACAGACCAGTATACAGCATTGCATGACTAATCCCTTGAAAGCACACAAAGTACTTTTTATGACATAAATACTCTGAAGCAGCACAGTAGAAGTATGTGTGGATGTTGTGGTTGCCTGTTGTAATGTGATGTTCAAGTTGCTGTGGGTGTGGGAGGAAGTGTCTGTCCGTTGCCAGCATAATGGATGGCAGAGCTATGGGAGTGGGAGGAGGCATACATCCTCTTCCAGACAGCTGTAATGGATGAGAGTACAGCAAAAACATAAGACAAGGAGGCAGTCTGCATGAGTTCACCATCTCAAACTCTCACAAGGAGAGTTTGGTAGTATTGAAAACAGCTAACAAATAGATGTGAATGGAACAATGAAACACCTGGAGAAACAGTCTGGGCTGATGTGTTTGTCAGTTGGTCTTTGTAAATGTGAACGTGTTGGATACACAAAGACACACACACGTGTTTGTACATCTGGGGGAAGTGTTTGTTTTCTTAGCTGTGAAATGTGTCTTTTCATCCATATGCCTTGCCTGTGTGACTGTTTTTTCATTAGACAGTTTGATGTTGGCAAATCAGTGTTTATCCAAACCAACTTAGGTTTTAGTTGAAAAAAAATGTGCATGGCACACTTCAAGGCATTGATTATCATATTATATCACCACAATAAGATGTCCTCTCTTCAAATTTCACCCACACCTGTATGTATGAATACATAGAGAAACAACACATCTGCTGAAATATGTGGCCTGTGT
Organism: Melanotaenia boesemani; assembly: GCF_017639745.1. NCBI lineage: Eukaryota > Metazoa > Chordata > Actinopteri > Atheriniformes > Melanotaeniidae > Melanotaenia > Melanotaenia boesemani. The sequence continues at coordinate 8,011,662 of NC_055694.1, read as the reverse complement.
TTGCATGTGTGTATAAATATTTGGTAGTGGTCAAGTAAGTGTATATGCACATGTTTTCTCTGATTTCTTCAATTCTCTCAACCTAATTGCTTACTTAACACATATAAAAGTAACCCACTTCACCCCTGCATTTCTCAAATATTGTGTAGCACAAAATCATACTCCATGCCCCAGCCAGCTGGTGAAGGTGAGGTAAAAAGAGGAGATAGTTGTTGCTGGTGTACACATGAACAGCCCCTCCATCGCTTTAGGTCACCTGGGAGCCAGGACTGTAAGTCTCCTAGAGAAGGAATGACAAGGAGGGAATGTTGCCTTCCTTCTGTCTCTCACAAATGGGTGTTATGCTGCATTTGACTTTTCTTCTGGCCTCTGTGCCAGGTACCAGTGGTTGTTATCAGCACTGCTTTGCTCTTTCCACTGTAACGAGCCCCCAGGCACGGTATTATCTGTTTACGATAAGGATATTAATAATAACCCTGTGCTTTACTTATGTGCTGGGTTGTTCTGCAGAATGATGGAGGGAGGAGTCAGATTGAGGGGCACCTAAATCATTCTTTCAACTGTTCTTTTCAAGTAGGACAGGATATATGCTATATTGGACACGCTACTAATCAGTGTGATTCACTTCAAGGGCATTATTTCAGTAATACAAAGTGCATGCTTCCAAACACAAGTTATAAGTGGACTAAAGGAGAAAGAAATCAGAATATGGAGATAGTAGGGCAGTGCTGAGGTGTTCACTGGTTAACTTCACCCACTGCCTCCCTCTGGGTCACTGTCTTTGTTTGAAAGAACAATAGTTTGACCATCTGCCTGCAGGTCCAAGTGGGAGTTGTGATATGGAGGCAAAAGGTCCGGAAGTTCAGAGATCACAGCTGTCATGGTCTTAAGAGATCAGCCTATTTCCCGCTCTTTTCTTTAGTGTAATGTCCTCTTTCTGTCCCTCTTTCCCCTCCTTCTCTACTGCCTATCCTTCTTCCAGTGTTTGTATGGCTGCTACGTCCACTCCTCCATCATCCCCACCTTCCACCGTAGGTGCTACTGGCTGCTCCAGGTAAGAACTCTTCTCCTCCTCCTTTAAAGTTTTCCCTGCTTTAGTTTACTCCCCAACTTCCACTGCCTGTCCACAACAGCTTGAATGAGTTGCATGATATCAATTTCAATCAAACCGAAGCGTTTACCTTTGACAGCCAGCAGGCAGGCATCAACCTATCTCTCCACCACCTCCCTCTCTCTCCCTTCTCTTTTCTTTCTCTGGCCTCCATTTCCCTTATCTTTCCCAGTCATTCACTTTTCTGATGGCATTGCCCATACAAGGCGTCCAGCAAGAGCACGGTATCTCAGTCTGCTAAAAGCTTTGCCATCTCTCCTGCCTAACAGCTGCAGTGATGGGCACTAAAATCATGATGGAAGAGGTTCCTTGTACAGTACAGTGTGCTTACCGTTGGTCGTCAAGTCTGCAGACTGAGAGTGGTTGTAAATAGTAGTCCTTTGATCACCTACCCAATACATCTCATCATTATCCTTTTGCATGGCAGCCATTACTGTTGAAGGGTGCCTGAAACAGCCATGCTCACTCACAGTTTTAAAGGAGCATAAAGCATACACACAAATAATAAGAGTTTGTGAAGCCTATGTGTCTATCCAGATTAATTGGCAGCAGTGCCATAACAGAGAGGTAACATCCTAGAGAGGGAGAGGAAAACAAAATGTAGAGGCGTTCTTAATGACATAAGAATACAAATTTAAGAATTTAGGGATCATGAGTACAAGAATCAGTTTTGAAAGACTCTAATCATTGGGACTTTAGGCAGCGCCGCAATAAAAACAGATAAAATTCTGTTGTACTCACTGCACCGTCTCAGGAAGTCTTCTGAAAACTGCTGCTAGTGAGCACATCCGCTAACACAAGTTAGAGCTCCGTCATTCAACGAAAATGCAAAATATTGTAACAAGATCCAATTATAAAGTATGTGAATTGTAGTATATTTACAAACCTAAAGAGTGACCAAAGCACCCCCCTCACACACACCCAGTTATTAGCAGATTGGAGTTGGTTTGTAACCAAAACATTTCATATTAAATAATTATATATTTGAAAATCATCCCATTTTGCTTTTACTTACATATTAGACAGCCCCACAGTTTTTTAAGGGTCTGTTTTGTGTCTATTTTACTGTGAAATGTGTGAGGAAAAAGCTTCATTGAAGTACATTTAGGCTATTGTGCCACTTTTTCATTTTGTCTAAGCTGTCTCTACAACCCTTTTTGTACTGAATAGACCCAGAAGACATATCTGTTTTCTGTCTAACCAGCAGAGAAAAGACAAAAGAGAGAAAAAAAACTTGCCTAACAATGCTTAAATACCAAGCAAAATAATCAGTGTTCCCACTGCAAGCAAAACCTTTCAAACAACTTCTGTTTATGCCTCTCATGCTCAGTACTGGCACTTTGTATGATATTAAGCAGTAATAACAGCTCCCACCACAATCCTCTTTCATTGTTTAGTCAGCAAAGCCACTTGCACATATTTTATGTAGATATTTTATGCAGTTTTAGATTAGTTTTCACATACATATATTTTCGAAATGATTAGAGTTACTGGATATTATTAAGAAGTAATCTGGTTTTAATTATTTGGAGAATTATTTTATGATGTTGATAAGAGCAGCTTTAATTAAAGGTTTATATATTTCTGTGACAATGTATTACTCCACATTCTGTTTGCATATTGAAAAATACATATTTGTTGCTAATTAGATTAGATTCCTTCCCAAGACTGTGGACAAAATCCACAGTTCTCTCTGTCATAAGCTGAAGTGGCATGATGCATCAAATCAAACACTTCCTATCCATGTCCAAATATAAAAACAGCAACTTTTGATTATTCTGATCACTGATGTGGATTTGTTAGATAAGAAATCTTTCAAGATTAACTAACATATAGATATGATTGTACTACAACAGGCTTAAAAAAGACATAACTGTTCTTTAATTAGTCCTAAAGAAGCGTGGTTGCATAATGAAGCAGGATCAGATTCAGGTTAAATGTTATGCTTGGCATAGCACAGCAACATTCAAAACACACACCATGACAAGCAGGGCACTGGGGAGGGTCATGCTAGGTCACTCACTTTTGAAAACTACCATCCTCATTTTTGGTGTGTTTCTCTGCTTGTTGCAAGAATCATGCATATAAACATTCATCAAACTTTGAGGGGTTCACTGACTCAACTTTTCTCTGCTGTTACTGTGGAGTATCAGCTAAGAACAACTACTCTGTGAAACCTTGGCCCTCACCTCTCACACTGCTCAGCAAATCTTCTTACACATCTCCCAGGGCTCTAAGCTACATGAGTGCAACCAACACATTCACTCATTCAAAGACAACAGTACCCTCTGCTGCCAACCAAAAAAAAAAAAAAGATTTTCTAACAAACATGGATTTTTATTTATCACAAAGCGTTCCTGGAAACCCAGATTGACATCTCTTTTCAGGCAGTTTATTTCAGGCCATCAGGGCTGACAAGAAACTACAGTAATTTTGATACGGGGGCAAAGAATTACACTATCTCTGCAGATACAGATAAACCTTTAGCACCCCTGTTTTTTCCTCCCACTTTTACTCAGCTTGGTTACAACCTTTTTTACCTGCTCCATCTCTTTTCCCACATTCCTAAAATCTCTGAACCCTCTGTTCCCGACTCCCTGTATACCATTTGCTGTGTCCGTATGAGATTTGCAGGCAATAGTCTGTCAACAGTAGAGCACAAGGAGACTGGAGCTCCCAGAGCGGCATCAGGGAAAGGTCACCAGTGAGTGAAAAATGTAAATATTCAGCTATCCAGCAGCCATAGTCACGGAGAGACAAGGATGAAAATAACTCCTATTACACAGCACCGACAGGGAGGGAACACAGAGGACAGAGAGGGTAGCGACAGACTGTGAATGAGGCAGTGAAATGGACATAACTTTAGAAAAGTTAGGCCAAACATACCAAAGGCAAAGTTGGGAAAATTTGATAGATTTAAGGATCTAAGACTAAAAAACTGCACACATATATGCATGAAGTGAGAGACAGACGGAGGTTAGTAAAAGGTGTTTTAGGGAGAGGGCTTATCCAAGGGAGGTGTGTGCCTCTTTATCCACTCCTTATCCACTGGTTATTGAGTCAAAGCCTGGGTAATGAGACAGGGGACAGCAATAAAGACCTGCAAGGGGGGTCTTCTCTCATTCTATTCATTTTCTTTTCTTCTTTTTACCTCTCACTCTTAATCTGCTCATCCCCGCCACACTACCTCCACCTCTCTATGGTATTAGACCACTTCAGAATGTCTGGCCCATCCCAGCAAATGGCTGAGACTGAAGAAAAGTACTGCTGCAGTTATCCAGGGTTGCAAACAATGAATCTAAATTGCTGCTGAGGCAGAGAGCTGCACAGAGTAGACTATGTGGGTTTTCACATAAAAGATTAAAAAGAAATAATAATAATAAAAAGAAAAAAAACTTAGCATTAGGGGGGATTAAAAAAACAGATTTATATGTGTCATAAGTTTCCAACACTTCCAACAACATCCTGCCATCATAAAGAGCCTAACATTTTGTCTACTCTCTTAAATGTTGTCACTTGCAGCTGGAGTGTGCATAACTAGATATTTAGATGCTTCGTCTTTCCAGGTAGTAGCTGTCATGACACATTCACACACAGAGAGACAGACACACACTCAATGACACAAAGGATCTCGCCTGTCCTGGTGGCACTGATTGATTCTACTGCTCTGTGTCCCCTTCTCTTGTTTAGTGCTAATCGAATGTAATTCCCTTCTTGTGCCTCTCCATCAAATCAGACAGCGGAGTTTGTGATGGCCGGCGGGGCCACAGAGGTGGGGATAATTATGATATTAATACGGAGGGGGGTCTGAGGGGAAACTTCATTTGTCCTCCTGCCTGCCACAAACACAGAGAGGGGTCAATAGCCTCTCACTGCTTTTCCTACTTTAAAGAGGAGGAGAGAGGAATGAGATAATGAAATGACTAGTAAGGCAGGAGGGAATGCTGACGACCTTGTTTCTTCAGAGCTATCACTTTCTCCCGCTTACCTCTCTCAGCTTAGGCCACTGTGCGCTACTCTCTGTCTCACATGAATACATTATTAATATCATCATTCACTGCAGTTACATTTTTCCTATTACATTAGTCCTTCAGAGTATAATGACTTTGGAACTACTTGAATTAGTGTTATGTTGGAAAATGAGTTGTCTGTGTTGTCTCTGATCATTCCAGCACTATTAGACTGTATTTCAGCTATTTTAATTTATGGAATGATTCAAAGGTTACTTAATTGGACAGGCAGAGTGATAACTTTGCGATTAAGGAGAGCCCTTAGCACTTTCTGTTCACCGGTGCTGTCCATGGTGCTGAAACATACCCATACTCTCTCTCTCTCTCTTTCTGTCTCTCTCTCTGTCTCTCTCGGTCTCTTTTTCTCTCTTACTGTGGTTTTTTTTCCTATTGATTTATCCAAAACCACACAGCACTCCTGAACTCCAGTGCATTAATACCTCAAGCCAATGCAGTCAGCAGATCTTGTACAAGGCCCAACACATGTGCTCATCACACCTCAGCACCAGACAAGACAGAGGTCTCTCTCAGTCTTGTTAATTGAATGGGAAATGTTGAGAGGCTCCCTTGCTGTGCTGATCTATCGTTCAGGTGTGCTAGCAGGATACCATAGCTCCAGAGCGGTCATGCCTGCAGGCTAAAGGTAGACAGATGGATTCTTTATGTCTATCAGAGTCTTCTATTCATTCGAATCAGTTCAGTTGCCTCTGTGTCGAGCACTGGAAGGCAGGTGCCGGATTTGGAGCGGTTCAGGTGATGTGTGATGACGGAGCAGAGCTGTCAGGTCCAGATGCACATCAGATGCGTCCAGACTATGCAAGGCTACATCATGAATATTTCACAGAGATAAATCATGGATGAGCCTGGGCAACGTTCTGTTGATTTCACTAGGAGGGTAGAGAGTCAGAAAAACCTGGTGAGGGTTTGACTGCCTGTCTACAACCTCAGGGCAAACGGAGGCAGAAGAAATATAATTGCCCTTAGCTATGCAGGCTGTTGTTTGTATCAAATGGAAATGCACCTCTTTGGAGTATTAGCTCAAATTTATGGTGTACAACTTTAGCTTTGCTCTCTGACACTACTGTTCAATTTCAATCCTCAACACTGGACTGGAAAGAGAGCAGGTGGTGCTACATGCATTTGGAGTGTGTGTCTGCATACCTGTTAGTGTACATGCTTTTCCATGTGTGAAGGAGAGAGAGAGTGTGTGTGTGTATCAGACTTTGTCCCTGTGTTACTGTGCTATGTTGGGAGACCACTGCGCTCTCAGCAGCATGCTGCTGCTGGCAGGCCCCGACTCTCTCCGCCATGAGGAGAACAGCTGCTTCAGGAGCATGTCAGGGTGCGAGCCATGTCCCTGTGCCCCCCCTCATCTGCTTCCCTTCTTCTTTTCTTGTGTGGAGTCACACAGATGAAGTTAATCTGATATTAACCCTCACTTTTCACCATATTCATACGCATTCAAGTCTCGCTCCCTGCTGTCTGCTTCTTTTCTTTACTCTTTTGAGAACATCTACTATGGTGTGTTTCTGCTGACTGAAAATATGAAGCCAGTTTTTAGTTGGTTTCTGCCCAAAACAGTGACACTGGGGCTTCTGACCTCTAAACAAATAGAAGGTTACTCTGTTGCTTAATTACTGGCCCCTGCTGGAGCACCCTCTCTCCATTCAATGAAAGAGAGAGAAGTTGGAACAAAACCCCTGAGGCACACTGATCCTTCTCTCCTCCTGGCAGACTGATCTGTTCCTCAGTGCCTGCGACCTTTTCTCTAGGCTCGTCGCCTGGCCCACCAGCACGGCCAATTATCACAAATCCCCCGCCGCATTTGTCTTGCCATTTTCACTCTGCAGCCAAGGAGGCGTGCGTGGCCATAGACTCACACAGCCTCCCAACCAGCTTCAGCCCAGACGCAGAAACAGAGGCCCACTACAGGTATGTGGTGCTTAAATAATTCAGTTCTCCTGAAAGGTTAAGGCTCTGCCAGTAAGTCGAATTGACATTCAGAGACTCCAGAGTCATGCACCTGCTTTCAGAAAGAGTAGCCATCGACATGTTTACATTTTGTGACTTCGATATTGTTATTGACACCAATATTTTACATGATATTCTTCTTTGCTCTTTGTCCACTGGCAATCTCAAATGAGTACAGAGAATGTGGGAATCAAGCGTCTGTCTGGGACTGATGTAGCCGTAAAACTGCAAGCTTGTTCAGGAGTACAAGACACAGCTGTTTTATTTAGTGTTAGACTTCATGGGCTCTCTCTTCAGTAACCATTTGCTGATTTTCCCATATTAGATAATAAGAGGTCCCTGGGCACTGTGTTATCAGTCAAGTCTCATTTATGTTTACTTCTTGACTGTGTATGTTAAAAAGGAGGAGTGGAGAGATCCACTGTAAGTCTAATCTGTCCTGTACCAATCTTTGTTCATGCCATGCCAAGGTTCTGCCCATGTCATTTTGCAGGTCCAGACACGATGACAAAAGCGTACACGTATCTCCCAGCTTCCCAGAGAACACTGGTCACAGTTAATGACCAGAACTGTCTGATTTGTCCTGCCCTGATTACTCCTCTGAGCCCCAATTAGCCGTGGATGAGGGCTGACATCCTGGCAAGATCACTTGGATGTGTCCTAGAGGGAAGGAAGGGAGAGAAGGGGAAAAAGGATAGAGGTTTAGGACAGAAGATGGGGAAAGTTTATGGTAGAGATGATGGAAAAAATAGAGTAGTTGGTACTAAAGCTTTGGTGGTTTAAAAAAAAAAAAAAAAAGCCTGAGTTTTCAGAGTGACTCCATTCAGGCAGTTATCGATCTCAATTCCCCTTTAACCAGCCACCACTCATCGGCATACACACCAACTGCTCTGATTGCAATTTCTATAATTGGCAATTTTCATTGTGGAAATCTGTCTCTCTGAGACTCTTAGCTATATCTGGTCTGAGACGGGGTGATTTCTCTGTGGATTCCAGATAAGGAAATATAGGTCTGTTTGTAGGGCGATATAAGATAAAATATTCAGCTAATGTGGCCAAATCAATTTAGTAATTAAAGTGAAAAGTGAAGCTCAGGGAACCCAAACAGCAGCTTTTGTTGTTTTTTTTTATGGATAAAACAATGTTTCTCTGATTTTCTTTTGCATTCTCTGTTATGAATATAGTCATCTTTCTATCTTCTCTTTAATGCCCCCGTTCTATTTATGTTTTCTGTTCTACCCTCTGTCCCAGTCTGACCTCCTTCCTTACATTTTCCACAATTCTTTCTTTTTCTGTCCCACTATATCTCTTCAGCATTGCTGTGCTATCTACACTCTGCAAGTTTTGAGAGGGAAAAAAAATCTGTCTTTTGTTGGCCTGTGCTCATTCTCTCTCTGTAGGGGGGCTAGTGAAAAAGTAACTACAAGGGCACATACAGCCTTCAGAGTCTAACCAGACTTCTCATAGTCTTTTTTTTATGTGAATAGATGTCATATTGAACGCAAATGTGCACACACCCCCTTCAGTGGAATAGCTCTGCTCCTATCACTGTCTGCTCCCCCATCTCAAAACACACCCACGCAAACCTGGGAGGAGGGAGGGAGGAAGACGGGTGAGAGTGAGAGAAAGAGAGAAGGCAAAAATGTGAAAGGGTGGGAGAGGAGCGAAGGCAGGAGGAGAGAAAACAAGAGGTTGTGAAGGTGCTTTGAGAATGGGGATTAGAATTGGGAGATTAGAGGTAGAAGATGATATCATTTGGTAGAGATGAGCAGGCGCAAACGAGCAGTGCAAATCACTCGACGTTAACAAGCTGCCTCATAAATAACTGCAGCCAAGCGTTTGCTTGAAGCCGGATTCGGGTAGGTCTGCGTAATGCAAAGGAGGCATAATGCTTGCCTTAACATTATTTACAACCCCCTCCCAATTTATATAGGTTTTCTCCCACTGCCCCAGAGCTCAATATTGGCCCCTTGTAGCAGCACCAGGAAGCATTTTCCTATAAATAGTGGGAGGCTTTAGTCAGAGTGAGGGCCCCTTGCGTAGCATCCTAACCCTCATACAGGCTGCAACTGATAAATTCCAGACCTGACACAGCCCAACAGGGTACAACAAAAAGGCAGGAAAAAAACACTGTAACATCTCCAGGGACTTCCTTAGCATATTCAGCTTATAGATTGTTTCTCATCTCACTTTTGCTGTTTGCAATATTTACCACTTAGTGCAGATACTGTAGCAAAGCAGGAATAGAGAGTCATTAAAATATATTAAAACACTGATCTTCAATTAAATGTGATTCACCTTTTTTTCTTGGTGTACTAAAGCACTTCAAAACACCCAAAGTAATCCAACTGAGACTGCAGCAATTCAGTTTAAGACAAATTATGTATAAATCTGAGTGTCTCTGCAGTGGTGAAGAGGCAGCTGAAGGAAAGCAAGAGACAGACACAGTCCAGGATATATAAAAACAAAATTCAGAAAGTTGGATTTTTCTCTTCTTTTGTGCTCTTATGTGTTGAGGGTAGAAGGAGAAATATACGTCTCTATTTTAGCCAGGAGCCCAGCAGCAGGAGAATGACTTTCATTGGCTGCATTCTAAATATTACATGACTTCCTGATGGCAGTGTGCTGTCTGAGGCTCTGACTGGCCTGGTATTAACCTGTCCAGATAAATCAGCCATTTACCCCACTCTGTCTGTCTATTCAAAGCACTGTTTCCTCCCTTCATACTTCATTTTACTCCTGCTTCCAATTTTTATGTAACCCTCCAGCATCACCTATTTCTCATGCACCATTTTTTGCCCCTGGACCACTTTCGATACTGCAACCCACTTTTTGTGTGTACATTTCCTCCACGGGGTGTTACTCTGTGGTTTTCTGCCAAGGCCTCTAACGTCATATGCAGGATGGCAGGTGACAAATAGTTTTTTAATTGCTTGCACCAGGAAAATCATTAGTCTCTTTCCTTTCCTTGGTGGGACCAAGACAGGACGTGTGTGCAATAATAATAGCCTCGGTTCTGTTTCCTGTCTGCTATTTTTAGAACAGGTATTTTCAGGGCCTTCCTTTTATATGCCTTTGCATTTGTATGCATATATGTATGTGTCTGTGTGTATTTATATGTATGCTTGCACATACACAGGTGCAGTAAAGGTGGGCTAAATGGTCTAGAGGTGCTTACCCTTGGTTGTGAGTCAGGAGAATGTTGGTTTGTCAACTCTGTTCCTGCCTCATGAGAGTTTTTCTCATTGCTGCTGCAATTCCCAAGCCCCTGGGAGTGTGCTGTTTGTCTATGTGCATGTGTGTTTTTGTGCCTGTGAGTGTGTGTACCTCTGTGTCTGGCAGACTCTGGCCCGGGCCATTGTGCTGTAGTGCATTACTGTAGCAATCCAGCGACACAGTGGCCAGCCGGATGAAGCCGTCCAGTTTATGGAGCAACCTGCAAACTCCAGCTGCTTTTGGTTGGGATTGTGCTTAGTGGTGAGATATAGTATTGATTTTCTCTCCTTGGTGCCCTTGCCATCCCTGTGTAGATATGCACCAGTGCTCAGCATCCATTCACTGAGAAAGGGGAGAGGGAGGAGAGAGCAAAGGATGGTGTTTATGTGACGATACTGACCCCATTCGTTCACATGGAAAAGGCATAGAATGTGAGGTGGCTAGACAGCAGAGGGGAATTGAGTTTGTGAGGCTCCGATTGCAGAATGAACTCGGAATTTGATTTGACTGTTATACAAGCATTTGTTATCGTATATCTCCACGTCTGAGGGTGTTGGTGTGTCTGCATTTTTGTCTAAGTTTATTACATGTTTGTGTGGAATCTGAAAGGTCTTGTTTGTTCTTGTGTGCATGTGTGTGTGAGCAAGCAAATTGGATCTGATGTGCTTGATGTTTTCCTGCTTTTTTGCCCTTGGTTTCAATCCCAGTGGGGAGCCATGTTTAGCACTGTTCCAAGGCCATCTAGATCCCACCCTCCCTTCACCACTACCATCGTCCTCTCCTCGAACAACATGGTAAATCACATTTAAAACATTTTTGTTGAACCCCCCTCAGCCACGCTGCAGCAGTTCAATTAATGTAAATGCCTCATTACACGAAATGTTTCATAGATAAGTCATAAAATGCAAAAACCTTGTTAAGCGCTGTATAAAAATATTACTGTATGACCTTTCTGTGAATTTTAAGTCAGATACTTATAAAATGTTCAAGCAATGAAAACTGAATTGAACCTTAGACTGCTGGTGTTAATGATACCTCTAGGTGTGCAGTACATCAGACATCAAAGTATCAGTAACCACAAGACTCTTGTTCTTGTCTGACACACATAGTCACACATACATCTTCTCTAAATAATTACTAACTCAATAAATCTTCAACAAAACTATCCATACACACACACACACATATATATATATATATATACACCTATATATATATATATATATGTATATATATATATATATATATATATATATATGTGTGTGTGTGTGTGTGTGTGTGTGTGTGTGTGTGTGTGTGTGTGTGTGTGTGTGTGTGTGTGTGTGTGTGTGTGTGTGTGTGTGTCCTCTTCCTATAAAAACTTTTTTCCCCCATCTGACAAAAATATATGATGTAAGTGTCTCAACTTCTAACATGCTGGAATTTTTACCAGCTAATGGTTCCCAGTGTGGAAGTTCAAAACCCTTGACCCAAAAATTTAATGATTTACTTGGTTTCAAGTTATAAAAAAAAAATACAAAACATGTATTTTTCATTTCTCACTGTACTGTTCAGTTTTAAAGCTTGTATGAGCAAATGAATATTTTGCCATTTCTGCATTTTTCAATCAAACTGAAAGAGAGTAGCACATCAAGAGCTCATAAAACTCTCTCAGAATGATGTTACAGTTCATTCAACAGTATTGTGTGATGACCATCACCAAAGACATATATTTTAATGGTTGCTAATGCCAATCAGCTGATAGGTTCTACTCTGTGTATGTATGGGTGTATGTGTATAATCAGGCTGTGTTATGCCACCCTATCCTGGCAGTGCTGGGACTGGGGAGGCCCGGTCTCTTTCCAGATTCATCTCACCAGCTTTGTTTGACTAAGTAGTGCCATGGTGTATGTGTTGGAGGGGGCCTGAGTGCTAACAGCAGCAGCAGTGTAGCGTATGTGTGGGTTGCCTGAGCCAGAGGGGCTTGGCATAGAGAGGCAACATATGTTCATGGCCAGCTTCCTTCCTCCTCTCCAATCTCTCATCTTTCGTCTTTTTTCTCCCTCTCCAGCTCCTTCCCTGTCCTGACCCCCCTCCACTCCCCCTGCCCTCCATCTGACAGCTTAGCATAGAGATCAAAGGGCACTTGGGATCCCAGTGTCCCCTAAAGACAACCCACCATGTTTTGCTAATACCAAAGCCTTCTAACAGAGACACACACATACACTTCTCTTTGTCATTTTATCATCTGGCGTGTGATCAGAGACTGTTTGGTGCAGCAGGTTATATGTTGTGGCTGCAGTGGTTAATTTCCAAAGTCTTTCCAAGAGTTGGTCACTTACATCTTGGCCTATATCTGCCCTACATAAACTCTGGCTTGTTTTCTCTGCGTGACAGAAGCAACCCTTTCTGAATAATTCCAAGCAGCTAGATGGATGAACCACCATCCTGCTGCTCAATAAAGAGTTAACTATATCCCAGATAGCCCCAACCAGCTGCTTCAGCCTTTCACACCTACTACCCTGCTGCTCTCCTTCTTGCCTCTTGAACCAGTAAATGAACACTCATTTGCAAGTTAGATAAATCCTTTGAATGTATTATTGATGCAAACAAATTAGCCTGCAGGCCCCAGACAATACCTAATGGAGCCTTGGCTTATGGGTGAGGTAGTTTCCAGTGAGGGCACTGTTGGTGTTCCAGGATTGATGTCTAATCTTCTGCCCCGTAATTATTTCTTCTACAAATTATTCAGCTGTTCTGATGCAGTGTGGGATTTAAAACAGCGTTTTTTATTACTGCCTATATGATTCCAGGCCTCAACCAAGCAACATTCATTAGTTTATTAAAGAAAAGAAAAAAAAGACATGAGCAATTAGATAACTGGGATAAAGCCACCAAAATGAGGGGACGTGTTATTATTCAAGTTTATGCATGCTGCACATAAATCACTGGGGTTTATGTTGGTGTTGCTTTTTCAGGGATATTCTCTTATCTTGTTGTACACAGACACATGCACACATTTTAACAGCCTTGTATAAGCCTGTTCATGTATTTAGAGAGACTCAACTGACTCTCTTTCACAAATATGCATAGAAATACCAGCAGAATGTGTGCAGTTAAGCAGGGACACATATGAACACACATGCACACACAAAGTATAAAAAAGCAAGTGCATCTAATTTATGCTGGCTGGCAGTGGTGTGGTAGAGACAGAGGTTATAAAAGTGAGAAGAAAAACTGAGTGGGGAGATGAGAGAAAAAGGGGTCTACCAAACTGTCCTTAGTGATTAGGAATCAGTATTGATCAGAGGTGAGGGGAAGTCAGCCTGAGAGGAGGCGGGAGAGAACAGGCCCTAGAGCTTGGACCCCAACTCTCTAGTGGCCTCTGCTCTGTTCCGCTCTGGTAAGCTGGCCAGGGCCACTGGGAGAACCATCAAAGGATCTTATCCTGCTATCTGGCTCAGCTGTAGACACACAAATACACACATTAATGCATGCATACATACACATTCTTTGGGCCTTTGAAAAATGCTCTATTTGATGACATCATTTGTCATTTTGCTCCAGTGTTAGTTGTTGTAAATTAAAGCTGATATGTTAACACCAGGGTACTGAAAACAGTCAAGGACTTGTATTCTCCTCCAAAGTCCAATTGCCTTGTGCAGGGCTAATCGTAAGCACTTACCTACTTCTGTATGCCACTGCATTTAAATTTTTTCCTATGAATATTTTTTATATGACTCTTTTCCTTTACGTCTGAGTAAGACTAATTCAACTCCATTTTCTTCAAAAACAGTCATTACAATACCCTTCTCTCTTTAAAACACATCACAGAATAAATACAGACAACAGTCAAGAGCTGCATGACTAAATCACGACAGCAATCAAGCAATAAATCAATTACAAACACACATACACACTCACACACACTAGGCATTAATCTGCTGGTCATGATGATGTGTCAATGTTTGTTTGGTGTGTCCAGAATGGAGTGAGTTCAGAGGAAGTATTTATTACTCTGCTCTCTCTCTCTCTCTCTCTCTCTCTCTCTCTCAGGGCCAGACCTGTGTTAATGCATTTCCTCCTTTAAGTCTCTTTTCCCCCTCCTCCTCCTCCCCCTCGTTCCCTCTGTCTGCTTTTCAGCTGACTCCAAGCTTTGGCAATCTTATTTGCCTTTCGATCCAGATCAATCTCTGTCTTATCTACAGCTCCTGAATCATAAACATTTCATAAGCCCAACATTGACACTGACAGACATGGAGAGATGGTTTGGTATAAGATGTCTTTGGAGGCTACTTGATGCTGGACTTTACTCATTTTGAAGAACATTTTGAACTCTGCCTCTCAATCCAAACAACCATCCTGTGCAGCTGTTGCATTGTTTGAGTGAGCAGCACACTCTGTGGCGCCTAGTTTTGCGTATGCCTGTGCAATCTCAATATAAAAAAGGTGTGCCTGGTTTGTGTGTATATGTGTGTGATGTATTATTCATAAGAAGAAGCATTCATCTCAGTGAGACACCTTCAAAAATTTGGAGACGTGGTGTGCTTAACGGCTTAATGTAGTTGCTGCAATTTGGCTCTCCTCTGGCTGATTAACGCCAGCACTCCAGACCTCACTGTGTTTTGCCTCACGAAGGATTAGGTGTTATAAGAAACATGACTTCCCAAGGAGTTTACCTGACACTGTGATGTGAATGTTTTTCAGAATACCCACTACTATTCAATTTCCAACTTACTGTTTAGGCACTGTCACATGGAGCTCTAACTCGATGGCACATTTTCTAAGAACTTGCTCTGTGTAAAAAAAAAAAATAAATAAAACTGTCCTGTTGCTCCAGTGAATTTAAGTAGAAGGATGCACCTCCGTCTCTTCTCTAGATTTGTCCCTATCCTACATTTTGTGAAAAAAAACTTCCACTATTTGTGTATGTGAGTGCTGCCAACAGTGGAGCAGTCAGCAAAGTGCCACCTCAGCACCTGTGCTTTAATGATTAATACCATATTGATGGTCTCAATTAATTTCCTATTACACCACCAGAAGGCTGTGGTCGCTCTGTCTCTGTCAAGGCCCTGCACTTGTTTTGGGAAGCCTCTTTGTGGCAGCTGCTGGCTGGAGATAGTACGCTTCTCACTAGCTCGCTCACATAATTTTACAGACAGATGTACCTAACGTGCACAAATGCAATCACACTCTAGTATCTTAAGGAAACACACACGCGCTAAAACACACTGTTTGGCTCTTCATATTTCATAAAGTTTGCACACATACACAAATAAAATGCAACTCTTTCTTTTTGTTGAATCATTTTTTTTCAAGGGGACTCCTTTTTCTGTTTTTGCCTGTGATAAAAACACTCCTTAGAGACCTGGACATTCAGCTTCGCCTCTTTGCACAATTTTACAAACTGCTACTTTCACCTGATTCCATGATTTAGCAAACCCCCTGTGTTTTGCATTTGAACCTAGTTTGATATATTGCAGCACATTTAAGGCTGTTTCCTGCAGCCTATGCTTTGATTCTCGCTTAATCCCCTCCCCTGCAGCGTTACATATTTGTAACAGTGTGTAAGCTACTTATTTATTCCCATGATGATCTCTGTCTGAGCTGTGATTTGACAACACATTCCCATGACCTCAACTATCTGTGGACTTCAGATCAACTCGCAGTCAACACTGCCCCTGTAGAGAGACTGGGGAAATGCCATTTGTCGATCAGATTGGCAGACCTCTGATGGTGCTTTTTCCCTCTGTCTCTTTTCATATCCAAATAAAACAGCCTCTTATCTCTGACCACTCTGTACTTCACCCCATAAACCCCTTTATCTCATTCTAATATGCGCTGTTTATCTCAACCTCATTCTTTCATTCTGTCTCACCCACAACCACACACACTGTCTTTATTTTTCATTTTTCATGTGGAACCAATATACACTATTGGTTGCTAGGAAACCATCTGAGCTTTTTTTTCCCCGAGGGGCAGACGTTTGATTAACCATTTATATGGTGTGTATGTCTGTGCAGAAGCCAGTGCGTGTGTCTCCAGAGAGAGGTCTTGCCAAGCTGAGCTCAGGTTCTGCTCCAGTATTCAGCCCAGTAATGATAATGAGCCCCTCACCATGTTTGACAGAGCACACAGGCTCAGCAGCTCTGTGGCTATTGCTGTTATCTTTGTTTCTATGCCTCTTGAAGCTTTTTTTTTTTTTTTTTTTTTGAGAGTGAACATAGCTACATCTAAGTGCATTTATGTTCTAAGAGTTATTGACTGGTGAGTTTTCCATTGCAGGCTTTACTATTGTTGCTGGTGCTTACAATCAGTGTTGTCTATTGTTCAGTGAGCTATCGCAGAGGGGGACTGTGGCCAGCTTGGCCTGTCTTGCAGCTGGACACACTTCAGTCCTGCCTATGACTCCCTGTTTAGAAATGCACCAGCACATCTCACTCCCCTGGCTACTCCTGTGAAGTCCTGATTCGCTCGCAGACACAGGCAGAGGCACATAAATAGTACGCGGTGTCGACTGGCAAAGGGAGAATGACAACACACACAAACAAATCAGACCCGGCACTGATATGAAAGGGAGCAGAAGAGGGAGAGTGGAGAGAAATGGCATTTGCTGTGTTTCCTCGTCCAAATGAATTGCACTATGCCCTAAGAGGAAGCAAGGAAAATTAGAGAGCAAGCAATTGGAAAAGACTCCAGGAAAGCCTGAGGTTGCAAGGTTATTGTGAGGCAGAAACTAAACTAAAGAAACTAAAGAAAAGAAGCATGAAGAGACAAGACATGGTTGAATCCTCCCTGCATTTGAGAGGGCTCAGTAACTTCTCCTGCCTCATTTTACTCATGTGTGACTCAGTGTCACCTGTATGGCCACTGACTATTAGTATCAGTGCCATGGGCTTTTTCAAGGCTATTATGGCAACCGGATGGGCTCCTGATGGCCCATTCTCAGCTTGCCCTGGGCAGCCTGTCCTCTCACTTGGGACCACCATAACTAATGGAGAAGGTAGTGTGTTCTGTAAGGGCCTTAGGATGAATACGTAGGCTGTAAACTGTGAGCTGAGTTGTGGCATCTAAAAGGCCTTCAGTGCCTCACTGCTTAGCTTACCGCCAGACTTACTACTTGCCTTCTTGGCATCTAGAATGCTTCTCCATATACAGGCGCTGAACACTGGCCTTTTGCACTTTTATTGTAATGCATGCAGACGCTTGGCACAGCAACAAATGCACTCCACCTTTTTACTGTGGTGCACTGCACAAATAAAATATTTCAAAGCTGGGAGGAGCCACACACAAAAATAGAGGAGCACTCTCACATGCTCACTCACAGACTTGTAAGAATTGCAAAATGCACTCACATATAAGCACAATCACACGCACACAAGTACACGTACACACACCCTTCGACTTGCATCCCCCCACACAGATTGAAGCAGTTCTGCCCCTCTAAGCTGAGTTATTTAAAGCCCCACTCTCAACTCCATAGTGATTATGTGCTACTGAATTAAACATCACAGGCCTCAGCCCCTGGCTTCCTCTGAAACACGCTCAAACATGCTGGCCTCTTCCTGTTCCTCAAAAGTTCCAAGATCTGGCTTTCATATCTCCCAGCAATTGCACAAGGTAGTAAAGGTAAAGAGGTGGAGTATGAATCTTCCCTGCATCAGGATCTCCTACAGTTCCTCTTGGTCTGCCATTCACAGATCTTCGATAGAGGCAAATAAGGTAAAGTGCTTTAAAAATAACACCCCTCTGTAAACTGTCTCTTACCTCTGGACTGATACACATCCCAGCAAAATTTTAGCTTGGCACTCAGGCGTTGTCGCAGTAAGTGAAGAGCTGAGTGCAGTGCAGGGTGAGCAGTAGCAGTTAGGTTGAGTGTTGGCTCCAGACACCCCAATTAGGGTGTCTGTGTTTTAAACCGGGAACATTTAAACAAAGACGTTGTCATAAACGACCCAGAGAGAAGCAGGTTCAAACAGAGGTTTGCTCTGCCTCCTTAACGGGAGCCTCAGGCTGTTTGTTACCTTTTTGGGAAAGTTTGACGTGGAGTTTTGTTTACCTCAGTGCACGTGAGCCTGTGTTCGCGTGTGCTCACATGTTGCCTGTGTATGACTGTGCATCTGTGGGTCGGCATGAAGCAAGGCACCAGCCAACCACCCCCACACTCCAAAACATACCCCTTGGCACTGAGTGATAAAGGTTCCAAACAAAAAGGAAGAAGTCTTGCGACTTGTGGAGGTGAACTTACAGCACCACAGAGGCAGTTGACCTTGAAATGAGCTGTGGTGTTTGGGGACAGGCGGGGGAGGGCAGTGTTTAAGAGTGCAACCTCAGTGCCAGAGGCCAGGAGGCTGCCTAATGACTGGCACACCATGCTATCCATCACTGTGCCACTGCCAGGGCAACTGCCCCCACATAGCCAAGCGCGTAAAGCTTTAATCACCCCTCAAACTTCTTCAGTGGACCATGACTGCAGGACGTGAAACACATAAATTCAATGCACAGGTGTTTCATGTGCACACAAAACTGCACAGACATATGTGAAGATGCTCTCAACAAATTCTAATATGCATTCCTCACACAAACAGCATGAATATGCAGCCAGTGCTCTCAGACTCAGCTCATTGCGCTCATCCTGCATGCATACTGATGAACGCACACCAACTAACATGCAGAAATATGCCTCTTGATGCTCATTCACATGCTATTTATAATATAATGTAGGCAGGATGAAATACAAAGGCACAGAAACATTCATAAACAAAAAATACACAGATATACACCTCTCTCCTCTTTATTTGTGAGTTGATGCAGAGTGTTTGTGACAAAACAATTGACTTCTTTTGCTTTCATCATATTTTTCATTGAAATGGATGTCCCCATAGCCTGCAAGCTCAATTCTGCTATGAATAACTGTTTCTTTTCTTACGTCCTTTTTTTTTATTTTCCCATTCATTCCTCGGAATTGAGGTGGAAAGTCAGGCTTTCCCCATACCTGGAACCATGTCTGCTCTGATGGGCTTTGAAGCCCCCACTCTTCAGTGTGGGTTATTTTATCACAGTGGAACAAGGTTTTCCCCTGCACTCCCTGGCTCATCCACGTTCCTTGAAGCATCCCCTCTCAATTAAGATCCTTTCATGTTAATGGTGTTCTTATCGCTCCTGTGCACAAGTTGTGAAAGCGAGGCCTGCTGTGGTAGAGTACAATCATGGAGCAGAGCTGCCTGAATGACAATACAAGCGCTCTTACTCTCATTCTTCCTTCTGTCTCTGTGTCTTTCTACAGATCTCTATCTTAAATTCTGTCTCACTCCTTTACCTTTTTTTTTTCTTTTATCGTTAATGAGCTGTGCTTCGGGTAGCGGCTACATGGAGTTCCAAGACAGAGGTAGGCTTGTGCCAGGGTCACACAGAATTAATGAGACAGCATTCACGTTCCTTGGCCACTCATGGCAGATTCTACCTATAGATGTACCTTGTACACAAGTCTCAGTGAGTTCTACCTCTTCGGTTCAACATGCACAGTCGCTATCACACATTAAGCATGAAGTAGAAGGTCACTGTATCTGTCTCCACCAACATCTAACACGTCTTTGTCTTTAGCTCCATTAGCGACCCAATTTTTTCCTCTCCCTCCTTGTCATGTGGAGTAGAACAGGGTTTTTGACTCCAGGATGAGGTAGACAGTCACTGAGAGATCGTTGGAGCACTGGCTGCTTTTCAGTGCGTGGGTGCCAGAGAAACCTGTTGCCAGGCTACAACAGCACCTTTATCCTTCAGTTGTGAGGGCGATGTCTTGAATATCACATATGCATGTGTGTTTTTCATGTGTCCTTTTTGACATGTCTGATGCATTTTGTTTTAGACCGCAAATGTCTATGCATGTTTGAATATGCGTGAGCGCACATATGCATGCGTGCCTTTGTATGTTGGTATTTTTCTTTTTGTTTGTGACTGAGATCGGTGGAAGGAGGGGAAGGAAGGCGCTCCACCACCCACTCAGCAGGCCTTCCGCCCCCGTGGCTGACTCCCCAAGACTCTGCTAGTAATTAGCTCAACATCTATCCATCTGTTCTGGGGAGGCGCTGTAAACATTAACACAACACAGCAACATCAAAATGTTGGCTAGACACAGGCATGCATGATATATTCACACTTTAATACATGGGAATGGTTGGCACACACATGCTGAGATGCACTTTGAGCTCATATACAAACATAATATGATGCACAAAGGAACTTGCAGCACTTTAGCATTTATCAAATAACTCAAATCAAGTAAGAAAGCAAAACCTCAGTCATACTGACATATTTTGTGATCACTATTCGCAGACCTCCATACTAAATCGGCATGTTTAGATTGAAGCTGGATAGTTACTTATAACCCAGGCTGCAGATTCGGGATCATTGCCTTTCTCCAATCCAACACTTCTCTGATGGTTTTGTATGCTGAATAAGAATCTAAATATCTTTAACAACCAAAAATATTACCATAATCAAACCTGAAATCTTTGCACACCACAGGTTCCTGCAATTGTATCCCAGTCCTCCCTAGCACTGCGGAAGTGTGGCTGGAAAGTTGCCCTGAGACCCACATGGGAAATGAGAGAAAAAACAACCAAAAGACTACATTGCACAATTAATCAATAAGTTAATGAGATCTCATTTTCTCTGGAAGACTATCCAGGCAAAAAGTTCCCCCTCAGCCTTTTCCTCTCCTCTTGGAGAACCAACTCTTGATATTACACTGTGGAAAAAGAAAGCAGCCAGCAGGAAATTAAATTAAATTACCATCCTGATAGATTTATGTGGCGCTTTACATTTTCATTGTGTTGTTTTTCTCTCAGAGCAGAGATAGGCCTGAGTTGGAAGAGAACTGTTAAATATGTTGTAAAGTAAAAGAAAAGAAAGAAGTAACACCAGGCTGGGGAAGTAAAGTGAAAGTTCTAGGCGTTATACGCCTCTGGCTTCGTACTTGGTTTACAACAGATAGCAGATTCTTATAGTAAAACACAGCAGCACAAAAATTACAGTGTTTGGATGAGCTGTAAGGCTACCACATGGTCAATTTCTTTCAGTGTGCATGCACATTTGTGTAGCTATGTGTGACAAGGTAGGAAACAGCTGGGAGTGTGGGTGTTGAATGGAAGAGATTGTGCGTAACCACGTGTATGATTGTTCTCAACTAGCCCATGTGTCTTGTGAGCTTATAAGTGTCTGTTATGCTATGCTAATGAGTTTGTCCTTGCTCAATCTGTTTTGTGCATCCGTGCTTGTGTGTTTGCATGTGTTTGAGTATGCAGCGTGTGTTTGAGTGTGCATATTCAACCCGCACTCCTCACCCCCTCTTTCCCCACTCCCACATCCACATTAATTTTTGTCCGCTCATAATTGAATGAAGCTGTCTACATTCTGCGCTCTCATTTCAAGTAAAGATTGAGGGCATCTCTTGGCTATTGACACAGCTGGTGGTGCCATCTGGGGGCATCACACACCGCCTGTGCCATCTCCATCCAAACAGGGCAGCAGTCATCACCTACTGTCCATATGAATGACAGAGAACAAGGAAAGAAGTGAGATGAAAGACTGCAATGTCCAGCTCCAGCTTGTGCTAGAAGTGATGGGGAAAGGTCATCTGTCTCCGTGAGACCGCTTTACGTTATATTGAGCTATGACGGCCCTGACACATCAGAGATGCTTTTAGTTGTTTGTACGTTTAGGATGTTTTCACCAGTAATCACCAGTAAGTATTTGTGTATCCGCCTGCCACAGCCACACCCCTATCTAATGTAACAGCGAAGCAGAGATGGGGGGTTGGGGGCGTCGTCTCAGATTAATGGTTCAAGCTGAGAGGGAGCGAAGACCTACAGTAGCAGCACCTTGATTTATTTACCACTTAGTACTGATGAAGCCTCAAACTGCAGTCGCGCACACATCTTGTCACAGCATTTTTCTCCATCAGAGACAGAGTTGTTTTGTCTGTTCTTGCCTCTTGTTTAGATGTGTAAACACGCAAATGCTGGTGTGGTTTTGCATGTTTGCTTATGTTAAAAAAAAAAAAAACATCCTTTGGTTTGTCCTTTTAAACATAACAGAAAAATAATAAAGCTATTTCTGGGCATGTATTCTATATGTTTTCATCTTTGTAAATGGATGGTTTTAATCAGTTTTAATCAGAGTCAGCATTAAACTTGTTGACTTTAGTGGCAGTTGCATGTTTATAGTACGTTGGAAGCCTGAAACAGGGACATTTCTTGTGTGAGTGTTTGGTAATCAAAGCTTTCTATGATTACAGAAGTGGATTGATGTTATTCACACCTGCACAACATTTCTTTAAAGAGTACCTGTTATTCATAAGCTGTCAATTTAGAGAATTTACAGAGGTAACCTAGTGACAATTTCCAGGCAGCAAATTGTTGAGGTTTGACTTGGTAAATACAGGCAGAGTTAATTGAGGGCATCATCTCACAATGTGGGAGGATTTGACAAAATGCCATAAGTGTGTTACATGAGCACACATTGTAATTAACACACATGCACATACAAGTGCACACATAAATGACTACACATGCTAGGATTCTCATCCAGTTGCACACACATTTAGGGATACAGAGATACAGACAGTCACATAATGAGTGAGATTATTGCAGATTTCTGATCCTAGATTTGTTCTGCTCCCTGGCTGTGTTCAGGGCTGTGCATTTCCTATTCTGTTCTCTGGCTGTGTTGTCTGTTTGAGAGTTATTACGCAGTGTTTGAAACCTCCCAGCTGTCATTTTCCACATACAAAAGCTCCCATCTAAGCTACAGTATCTATGTGCCTCTAGAACGTTATGCTGTCAGACCATACAACAGGCTATTTGTTCCCATCATCTCATCTAACCTTCCCCACACTCTCTTACATTTTCCCAACAGAATCCTGATATTGTGCTCGTCCACTATTTGAATGTTCCCGCCATTGAGGACTGCGGGAAACCATGTGGACCGATCCTGTGTTCCATCAATACGGACAAGAAGGAATGGGCGAAGTGGACCAAGGAGGAGC
The DNA here is from genome assembly GCF_017639745.1 of Melanotaenia boesemani. NCBI lineage: Eukaryota > Metazoa > Chordata > Actinopteri > Atheriniformes > Melanotaeniidae > Melanotaenia > Melanotaenia boesemani. The sequence goes on along the minus strand of NC_055694.1, from coordinate 7,988,330 downwards.
TGATTGGCCAACTTAAGCCCATGTGTGAGTATTTCTATAATCCAATTCTGCTTTCATCAGTTCATGTTCTTTTAACCTTATTAGATTTTAAAAGTCTTTCCACATACATGTTAGTGTTTTTGTACAAGGATTTACTATCTATTCCTATTAGCTCAGAGTTGCACTTAGCGCCCTTAGCACCTCATTCTAGAGAGCATCTTTTTTCAGTATTCCTACAGTGTTATATGAGAGTGTCCTCTTCCTGGAGCCGTCTGCTGCTCTAGGGTTAAAGTTCAGTTCTTCCCCTTGACCTCTGGCACCAGTCTGGCCAGACTTAAAGTGCAGCTTCCCAATGTCTGGACCGTGAAGGCAGCAGGCTGGTTATTGATTCATGTTAGTGCATGAAAGTTAGAATCTGCTTCCACCCCATCTCTGGCCCTCTCTGTCTCCCTCCCGCCTCAACGGATCATTCCCTGTTGTTATTAGCTATACTAATGCTCAGTGAGTTGCACTGTGTGTTTTTATGAGTTTCTGTACACCTGGGCAAAGACTGAGGCAATGTTTTGGAAAAAGAAAGGGTTTTGTCTGATGATGATGATGATGATGGCCAAAAGGGGACTTTGTGGGGTGTTGAAAATCTTTCAGAGAGCTCTTAAGACAACTTTAACAACCAGACAATAATTTGGATGTGTCTGGTAGAAGCCAGCAGAGCTGTGACTGATATTCGTTTGGCCAATTATTGATGATGTGGCCAGGTGAAGAGGAAGGTGTCAGCAGCTTTACAATCACACACACATGCTGGCTGCATACTGAACAGGCAGCCCAAGCCATCATCGCTGAAACCTAGGCTTTATTGTTGCCTTCATCACTGCATTAGTTTTAGGACATTTTCACATAAAGATTTACCTCAGGACAGCTACTGAGCAACAAAAGCCTACTGTATTCATTACATCTGTGGCTTAATGTAAAAATCAAGCACCATTTGCAGTAATGCGTGAAGTCATTAACTTTGGCAGTTGTTGGGACGAGAAGGGTGAGATGCCTTCTAGCTGCCAGGCTACATGAGGGGGCTACATAAAGAGCAAGAATTCCCTCTCCTGCTTTCCGTTTGTGCTTTCTGTCTTTCTTCTCCTCGGTTTTCTTCTCTCCTTCTCCTGGAGCATTCAGCACATCAACATGAGCTCTGTGGTGGAACAATATTGCCATCTAGTGGTCCTGTGATATGTCAAACCCTCTTCTCAATGAAGGGAGCAGCCAGATGCAATGAAATCATGCTGTATTAACCATGCATTGCTTAATCTTAAATCATAAATTGGCTCTTACTATATCATGCATTTTTACCTGACTGAACTAAACCTTTTAAAAAAATTTTATTCTAATATATGCAGGACTATGTGCCCTTTTTGGTACATAGAATAACTTGCATTCCTGAAAGGGTGAAAAAGCATTTTTAGGGGATAAAGTTTCTTTCCCTAAATGTGCAATATCTTTGTAAAACATTTTAATTTTATAGCTGCATATTGACTGAAAAAGGCAAGATTCTTGGAGTGTGTAGTATGTAAGATATTCACATTATTCATCTTCAAAAACTGTTTTTATATAACTATATTATTTATTTCATAAGCTGATCTTTGTCAACACACCCTTACTTTATCTACCAGCTTTTGCAGCATAATTGTCCTTTTTTGTTTTCCCTATTATTTTTTGATATTTTGCACAGAACATTTGACACCTTTTATCATACAAAAAGAACGCAACAACAAAGGAAAAATGTGGATTTCATGGATCACTTAGGCTTACTTTGTTTCCATGACCAAAACACACACATACTCACACTATAAGTCTCAAACATTTTCACATCTGCAGATGCTCGCTCACAGTAGTTCAAGTCTAAACCCTGTGAAACATGGCCGTGTCTGACCTCGTCATCCTTAACGTCATGTGGTGTTTGATGAGAAGGAGAGAAAACAAGGGGGTGGGGTGGATGAAGAGGGCAAAGAGAGTGGCATCACTGAACAGTCACGCTATAGTTCCACAGACAAGGCAGTCAGCTTGATTCATTCTTTTGCTCTATAAACACGTAGCGCTCTGCAGCTATGCCCCCAGCCTGCTGACAGATAGCGCATGATCAGCTTTAACAAACACTCACACAGACAGAAGGCCGGTCTTCGGGCAAGACAGACAGGACCAGAGAAGAACAGAACAAGGCAAGATGGACAGGACTGGCTGTTGTCTAAACATTTGTACTCCACTGTCCCATATTGTCTCCAGCGGTGCATAAGCAGTCAGGTAGAACATGCCCTACAGATCAGCTATGTTCGTCATTAAGCCTGCATGGTGCTGCTCACGACAGAATGCAATCATCAGAATGATCATATGACTGGGTTGCTGTTTGATGCCTCCATTCTTGTTGCCTGGAATTAAACCTAGTGGCACTGCTCCTGTCATGTCTGCTTTGGAATATAACCCTTGGTAAGAAGAGTAGACAGGCAGACATGGTGGTAACTGTATGTCAACAACCCAGAGCCCCCAGGATGACACTCGTCTAGATGAGGAGGGCTGTGGCAATCTGGCATGTGGGATTAGAGCAGAGAGGAGACAAGATTGTTTGGACAAATAGGCATGCCACTGCTTGGTGGCTATAAGTAGTTGCAATAGGCTCTCATTCTTGCTCTAAATCAAATCAGCTGGATAGACACTTATGCTGACTTTGACATGAAAAGGGGATACATAACAGCATAACAGTATGCAAGTATCCTCATTATCTCTTTATTAGTAATATTAGTATCATCTCATTTGTGCTGTTTGCATTCCATCTGTCAAAAGGTTAATGGTGACTGAACACGCATCGTTTAGTGGAATCTCCCGACACAAACAATTATTCGTGCAGTAATTAAATTTACATTAGATGAAGCTTTCCTGTCACATTGGCTGTCTGTGTTTCTACAGCTCACTCATGGTAGAAGAAAGGCTTCATAATGTTTCTATAAGCTGCTACAGCTGAGTCGTCTGGGTAGCATGTGCTCTTGGCTTGATCATTGCAGCTTTACTGACATCTGCTGGAGACCAGCCTGTAATCTGCCAGAAGATCTTAAACCTTTCAAGTTAAATCCTCATTGCAGTCATCTAGTCATGCTTCCAAGCTTTTTTTTTTTTTTTTTTTTTTTTTTACTTTAGTTTAACTAGCTCTGTCTTTAATTCACAGCACCTTTGATATCTTACACCGTTTCCATTTCCTTTTATCTAAGGTGCAAACAGACATGCACTAAGAAAATTTAGTGTTTTTCTTGCATGCTCTAAATTGTACTCTCTTTATTAATTTCTGTCTTTCATATTTAACCAGATGAGATAAACTTGAAGGTAGGACTTGAATTGAAGCTGTCTTCTTTTTTGATAGTCCAACTATGCTTCAATTCTAAAATATTGCCTATTTCCCAGTTGAGAGCTTAAACCATAGGTGGTTTCTTCTACTATCTCACAGCCATTAAAACCACAATCTGTCTCATCAGAAATGGTGGTGGCTTAACAAGTGGAGCAATAAAAGCTATTAGGAGGCGTGACTGAGGAACGGAGGGAGAACTTTCCAGGAGAGAGCCTCACTTTCTCTTTTTTTGCAGCTGAAGATCTGGTGTCAGTCACTTGGTGATGTCCAGAAAATTTCCTCTCAGAGCAGGGAAAGGAGGTCGAGTTTTGCAGCCACCTTCATCTGTACTCACACAAAGTAGCAACAAGCCCTGAAATTTAGGAGCAAAAGAGGCACAACAGAAATAAGTGGGATTGATTTCATTGTAAAGTAGAAAAGTGAACACAGAAAGAAAACAAGACACACAGGAAATGTGTGTTAAAGTGTGGTGATTAAGCATTATCAGAGCAAATATAAAACAAAAGGAAGTTCCACTTGAATCCTACTAATGAAACTGCAAGGTCAGTTGAGTGGATTGTTTGTTTCCACCATAAAATATATCACAAATTTATCTGTTTTACCTTTGTAACTTTAGTATTTCAGAAAGGTGTCAACTGAGCAGGGTGAGGCATACTGGCAGGGAGACAGGGAGGGCAGTGGGTGGGGCGGGGGGTTGGCGTGGCTGGTGGTCTGTTGGGCTGGCTGACGTCTCTGTCTCCTCCTCTCTCCTGGCAGTTCATGGCATCAAGTGGACTTGCAGCAATGGGAACAGCAGCTCTGGCTTCTCAGTGGAGCAGCTAGTGCAACAGATTCTGGACAGCCACCAAACTAAGCCACCTCCCCGGACTCACAACTGCCTCTGCACGGGTTCCCTGGGTAAGGGCTAGTGAGTGGGACAGAGAACTGAAAAATTCAGAGAGAGAATAAAACAGCCATAAAGATACAGATCAGTGTTATGGTTGAGGCAAGGTGGCAGTAGCCTTTTAAAGGCAGGTGATTGCTGGTGAAGTCATGGGACATTTATTTATTAATTATTGCATTATGACAATTTTGTAAGTGTTGTACCTTAAATGTCTCTCTAGTTATTAAGAGAGAAAAAGTTACTTGTGGGGTATTGGATGTTAAACATTTTTTTCTTAATTTGTCCACCTTGCTTTTTGTGTTTAGTTCAATTTTGTTTGCAAGATATCCTAAATATGAGAGCCATGTAGGAGTTCGTTATTAAGCTACAGTCATTTTTTTAAGTATGGGTTAAATTTAATCCTTTTGTCTAGAATAAAAGTTATTCTTCCAAAAATTGTACATTTTATTTCTGATAAATGTGATGCAAAAATGTGCACTTTGAGGAAGTAGGTGATTTAACTGGACAGAAACTGACCTGTATGTGATTTTTTACACAGTTTATTAAAACCTGTTTGCTGTTCTGTGCATGCATGCATGCATGTGCATATATTCCAATAAAATAAGCACTGATTTGCAAATGATGACAACATTAGGTAAAACAAATAAACAAAAGAAAAACAACATAAATTAGTACTTTTTGCACTAGTCCACTAGATTAATCCCAACCGGAAATCCCTGGTGGGGGTCACCGAAAGAGTAGTGGTGGTCTCTGGGGCTTTGACTGTTCAGAGCCATTATGACCAAGATGTCAAGGAAAACAGGCTCAAAACCACTGTGCTTGTCCTACTTTATTGTAACACTTACTGTAACAGAAAACCAAATGTTTGTCTTAATACAGCCACACTTTGGATACTATAAATGAACAGTGCCTTCAAAAAGAAACCACAAACATAATATAAAATGTACAATAAAAGTTAGATGTGCATGTAGAAGAACAATTTATTATGGATCCTGAGTTTAGAATATGAGAAGAAGTGATTACATCCTAAGGTTTTTTCCATGAACTGGTCAGTTTGGACTTTTTCAGTTATTTTGTCCCAGTAATATCTTCTTATGTCTTCTTTTGGTGTTTATTTCGTCACACTTTGTCACCTTTTGCAAAGCAGTGCATATGTAATTATAGCATGCCCCATTTGCAACTCCACCACACTGTTAAAACAAAAAATAATAATAATAACTTCATATATTTAGAGAAACACTTTGCCATGCTTTCCTCTAGTCTATTTCCCTGAATCATTAATCCCTATTTTCTATCTCAGCATTTTCTGAACATTTGAAATTGTTCATTTTGAGGTGAAGGGTTGAAATGCATTTATGTGAAGTTCAATCTTGAATAATTTTATAATTACCTAATAACTACATATAATTTTAGAATTTTCAGCTCCAAAAATACCTTCTTACAAGTCAGTTTCTGCCCAGTTAAACCAACAATCTTCTTAAAACTCACCAACTTGGATCAGCATGCAACATTTCTAACAGGACTTTTGGAACCCTGAAATTTCAACAATAATTTAGTTAAAAAATGTTTCGTTTAACCTGCCGTGGTTGAGCTGGCACCATCATTTTTATCTGTGTTGAAAATATATATTTTCTGAAAACACCTCTTGTTACAACTTTTTTTCTTTTTGATGACAGCAATGCAAAACCTCACATACACATCACACAGTGTATAATTATAAGATGACTATTTTTATTACTTTGAGTATAATTGTCATCACAAAGTACTCAAAGGCACTTTAGCAAAATGATGATCCATCTATGTTCTTGTTCATTAAACAGTCTTATTGCCCAGTGTTTTTTACAGTCTTATCATCCAACCAAATCTGCAACCTCTTTTGCTCTTTCTGCCTTTAGGTGCAGGGAGCAGTGTACACCACAAATGCAACAGCGCCAAACACCGTATTATCTCCCCTAAAGTGGACCCCCGCTCTGGGGGCTACAGCAGCGCGCACTCGGAGGTACAAAACAACGATGTATCTGAGGGGAAGACTGAGCACAGTGCCCATGGTGGAGCTAAAAGTTCTGGGGGAGGAAGTGGAGGGGCTAGCACCAGGGAGAAACGTAATGGCAAAGTTCATAAGCCTGTCCTGCTGCACCAGAACAGCACAGAGGTGTCATCCACCAACCAGGTCGAGGTCCCTGACACCACACAGAACTCCCCTGTCTCCATTAGCAGTGGCCTCAACAGTGATCCAGATATAGCTGACAGCCCAGTGGTAACAGGGATGAGTCATGTGGCCTCTGTTATGTCCGGGCTGTCCCAGAGTGTTTTCATGTCTGAGGTCACTGGGGACCCTGTCTACAGTATGTCTCCAACTGGAGGTCCCAACACTCACCTGATGGGTGCAGATGCCACTTCACAGGGTCTGGTGCTGTCTGTGACCGCTGACCGTCACAAATTTGCCTTCCCTGGAGGAGGAGTCGGGGAACCTGGGACAACCACGGCAGGAGACAGTCTGTCCATGTTGTCTACACCTGGTGTGTCTGAGGAACTGGTGCTGACCAGCAGTCTGGATGCTGGAACCATCAAGATCCCAGAGACTGATATGAACTTTGACCCTGACTGCTTCCTGAACAACCCCAAGCAGGGCCAGACCTATGGCGGCAGTGCAATGAAGACAGAGGGCAACTCTTCCTCAACTTCTTCCTCTTCTGGGGGCAGCAGTAACACCAACGGCAGTCTCCAGCGCTCCCCTACAATGTCAGACAATGGCTACACCTTCAGCGCAGCTCTTGTGAAAAACATCAAGACAGAAGACACATCCTTTGAGCAGCAGCTGGCTAAAGAGAGTGGCTACCAGGTGGGGGGAGTAGTTAACTGTGGAAGCGGGGTGTCTGTGTCATCTGGTGCTGGGTCAAGCCAGGGCAGCCTTAGTCTGACTGCAACAGGCTCTTTGCTTCCATCTGGTGGGGGTCTGAGTCCCAGCACTACCTTGGAGCAGATGGATTTCAGTGCCATTGACGCCAAGCAAGACTATACGTCCAGTGCTACCACAGTGAGCTACGGTCAGGCCCTGTCTAGTCCTCACATGCAACACCAGAATCGATCACCAAGCTTCTTCCTCCAGGATGCTTCTCAAACCAGCCAGAACCAGCAGGGGAGGCCAGGCATGGGCCAGAAAACACATTTGATGGAGCACAACTCCCATGACTCTGGAGCTTATATGGGGCTACAGGTAGTGAAAACAGACTCCCCTGGCAGCAATGGGCACCTTCATCACCACCATCAGGCTCATCAGTCCCAGCACAGGGCCAACTGTAATGGAGGCTCACCCACAGAGGGACCTGGCCAGGCTGGCTCTCTCCAACTGCTGCAGTACCAGGGGACCTTTCCTGGGTTGGGCTCTGAGCATGAAGAGGTGGTTGGTCTAGAGCAACCTGGCAATGTGAATTCAGCTCAGACTGGAGCCACAGAAAATGGAGCTGAGAATCTGCTCAAACCAGGAGATCACATTCAGGCGTGTGGAGCAGGAAATGGAGAGGGAGGAGGAGCGGAGCACTACCTGCAGCAAGCCTCAGATGGTGGAGGAAGAGGGACGGGTGGCGCAGGAGAAGGGGTTACAATTCATAATGGGAGCAACAACAGTGATGGCAGCAACCGCACCCAACAGCAACAGCAGCTGCCTCCTCTTCTCCAAGGCACAAGCATGGTGCAAGGACTCTACAACACAGTTGGAACCCACCAAAGCCTGGGTGGAGCAGCCAGTAATGGAGGAGCAGGAGGAACAGGCATGGAGATCAGTCTGGACCACTTTGACATATCTTTTGGCAACCAGTTCTCTGACCTCATTAATGACTTCATCTCAGTTGATGGCAGTGGAACCACCATGTCGACTGGAGGGGCCCTATATGCTCACCAACTAGTCACATCTCACAGCTCAGAAAATCAGAATACAGCTGGTGGGGGCCCCCAACAAGGCCAGGAGGATGGAGGAGCCAGAGGTTCTGGCTACAGCCCCTCAGAGCTATGCCTTCAACCTTGCTGCAGCCCCCAGTCTCTAGGTGGAGGAGCTGGAGCAGGTGGCAACACGGGAGAAGCAGGCTCGTTGTCCTACATGAATGTTGCAGAGGTGGTCTCTGCAGCTGTTGCCCACGGGGCTCTCGGGATGCTTCAGGCCACAGGCCGCCTCTTCATGGTCACTGACTATTCCCCAGAGTGGTCCTATCCTGAGGTGAGTGACAGAGCTCTTTGCTTTCTTACAGTATGTTTTTTGAATTTCATTCCTTTTACTTGTAGCATTTAGGTATTTGTCTAGTAATTGAGATGTTGTTCACAAGAGTTTGTTTCAACAGATGTGTAAAAGTCAGCTTTGAATTTATGTAAGAGCAGTTCATTGTTTTTAGCAAAGGTTTAGCTTAGATATTTGAAGTTCTTATGTTTTAATGAGGTAAATGTATTTATTACAATAAAAGAATAAAAGACATTTTTCAAAATACTATTAATAAAGTATTAAAAAATTAACAAGCACTATTCAAGTTTGATTAATAATAATAATTATTATTATTATTATTATTACTTGCACCTAAAGATGAAAGTATAATTTGCAGTACAATATGTGACAACCAGGTATATATTTGTTTGGGGCTCTGTTTAGGATTATTCAAACTTTGATCATAGTAATTGCACATGAGAATCCATGTAGCTTATTTTGTTGGGGCAATTGCCTCATGAACTAAAGCTTGAAACCCCTCATCACAGCAGGCCTGGGTTTAACACACCTCTTCCTGTCTATTTTTCACTCAGTCTTCAAATAAGGGAGAAAAAATAACAAATTTTTGTCTCAAAAACGTATCCAAATACTATACATTAAAAAATGGCTAGACCATTGTCTCTTTATTGTTATGTAACAATGTCTGTTGCAGGCTTTGCCCACAATAACTGCAGCTTGATTTCTTACCACGTACTAAAGCTTATTCCCCACAGAAAAACATGTCCATCTCCCTTGTCAAAATCCTATTTTAAACCTTACTCTTGCACAGGATCAGTTTGATTTTTTCACTGAAATCACACAGCTGTCCTCTTACATTTTACATCAGAATCCAAACAAAAAAGAAAAATGTTGAATAACTCATCTTGGATTTTTATTTTTTATTTAACCATTATTTAACCAGGAAGTCCCATTTAGATTTAAAAACCTCTTTTGCAGGGAGTCCTGGCCAAGAGGCAGCAAAGAGTATCATAAGTAAGATTCTTGAAGTTACTGCGGTGTTCTCACAGCAATAACCATCGCAAGCCGCAGAAAGATCTTTACTGGCTTTTTGCCGCAGGCTTTACCTTTCAGGCTACACACAGGGTGTTCTCCACGATGATCGGCTGAGTTTCTTAGAGCTGAAGAGAAAGTGACGTCAAACAACAGCACACAGACCTCTGTTAAGAAGCAGCTAAGAGAAACAAGTGAAACTAAAGGGGATTTATGTGAAATGATTAATGAGCTGGTAAATTCTTTACCATAATGGAAAGCTTTTTAAAAATGCAGTGGATTTTTGCTTGCGTTAAAAATATGGTTTTAGACTCATCTGATTTAGAAACTGAAGTTACACTACAACTACAGGCAGAAATGTTAAAAAATGCCTTTATTTAGTCATGCATAATTGACAAACTGACTTGATTTTGAGTTAATTATTATTATTTTCTGTCATGAAACCGACAGAACTAGTATTTAAACTCGATTTTGCTTCTCTAGTGAAGAAAAAAACAACTTTGATCATTTATTTATTTTAATTTAAAGATGGGGTTTGAAACTTTTTAAACTCTAAGTTCATGCAACCCTAAATTCAAAGGCAGTGGGGTGACCATAAAATACAAAACAATAATGATTAATGAAACCCTATATTGTGAGCAATAATCAGAGAAAAAGGAAAATGTTTGTTGTTGCAGTCAGTGCAATCCAGCAAAACCAGTTGGTGTCATCACCAAATGGCCATCGTAGATTCAACTCTTTGTAGGTCTACAATGACTTTAATACACAGCTTTTGAAAAGTATACCATTGATATGTTACTAATGATAGAACATTATAAGTGTTGACACTTTTCTGGAAAAAAAAGATCTAGCTTCAAGTTTTAAAAATGTTATAAGACATTAATTTTGTCAATGTCAACAACATGCCTGTAGTAATACCCTCATTCAGCCTCTGGAGGGCAGCACAATACCTAAAATATATTTTTCTTTTTTATTAAACAATTTTTAAGCACAGAAAATCATAGAAAATTTTCAAACATTCCAATAAGCTTACAAAAATTATAAAAGAGAAAACAACACAAACAGAAAAATAACTTAAATTACAGGAGCTTAGTTAATTTATAAAGTTAATATTTCTAAGAGCTAAAAGGCATTTCTTTTTTCAATGTCCTAACAGACTCATAGAAATCTTTTCTAAATTATTCTTAATTCAATAACATCTGATCTGAGTGTAAAGTGAAGTAATTTTTAGTATGTGGAGTGAAAATACACTGTATATCCACACGAGGGCGGCAAAGATCAATATAAGGGAGCTATTCCTTTTACCTCTGTGTTGTTCTTGTCTTTTCACTCTAGATGGCGGTGTAGTTATTTTCTGAGATTTTCAAGCCTGGCATGATGAATTGGCAATAACTTTGTTCATTTTCATTGCTCTTGCTTTTCAGGGGGGAGTTAAGGTACTAATCACTGGTCCCTGGCAAGAGGCCAGCGCAAACTACAGCTGCTTGTTTGACCAGATCTCAGTCCCAGCCTCCCTCATCCAACCAGGGGTGCTGCGTTGCTACTGCCCAGGTAAAGACAGGGGAAAGTTTGCATACATCTAAGTAGAAAGCAGAGGTGGAGGAGTCAAACCTGTTCTTGCATCAATCGCATTTCATAGTCAATTTGTTTGAATTATTGGCCTTTTTTTCATCTAACATATTTTATGACCATGACTGGATTTAAACAGCAATTCATTCACGTAAATTAAGCACATTTTTAATGTTGTTTTAAGCAAAGAAAAGAAATGCATGAAAATTTTGACTAAACCAGGTAGTACCACTGAGTAAAGTTGTCTAATTTTGTAAATAATGGCTTCTCATCATCTCTTCTCTGTCCAGCTCATGATACAGGTCTGGTGACCCTACAGGTTGCCATCAGTAACCAGATTATCTCCAATTCTGTGGTGTTTGAGTACAAAGCCCGCGCTCTTCCATCACTGCCATCATCTCAGCACGACTGGCTCTCTTTAGATGGTAGGTCCCCCATTTCAAATTTGTTTTACCTTTAAAAGTTCATCCACAGTAAATATTATTTTATATTCTTTTTGAAATAAAATATGCTTTGCATTGAACTTGTACTTAAGACTGGCATTAATTAGAAGTTACTTCTCTAACAAGTTACAAGTAACTCTGTCAGTAACTGTATTACAGCATTACGAAAGCAGATATTGTGTTGTAGCTTTTTTTAATGATCGCATATTTTCTCTTTAACCATTTCATATCATGCTCTACCCTAAGTAAAGCAATTTGTTTAGTAACTATAATTAATCTTAATAAACATTTGTGGAAGTAAAACCTGTCTGAGCCAACTCCACTTGGTTTGGATATGCAATGTCAAAGGTTAATATATGTTATCATATTACTGCTTCGAGTTTCATCTTATATTTATCGTTACTATATTATTAATTTTTATCTCAACCATTTATTTTAAAAAAATTCTTATTATCAATGCTCTAAAGAAATGGAAAAAATGCAAATGAAAATCCATATTTTTCCATTTAATTTTTTTTAGCGTGAACATCAAAGGGTTAATGAAACTTAAAATTCAACTACATGTTCAATTATTCATAATAAAACCAAATATTAGACATAATAAATGAAATGAAAACTTTATAGAAAAATTACAAACAGAAAACATCGTACACTAATCTACACTAAGGCTGTTTGAATGGCTCCATCTGCTTTGTTAGTGGAGCTTAAATTAGTCCAGTGGTTCCCAAACTTTTTCTGCAGGGCCGCCTTTTCATTGACAAAAATAATGTCAAGCCCGCCCTACTCCATTATCATTGCACCCCAATGCTTACAAATGCTTGCAAAATAGTCTTAAGTTTTCTGACTACTACTTCATTCATTATAGTTAAAACCATGTCAGCAGCAGAGGGAATGATCAAATCCTCTGCTATAGTGTTAAGCATTTAAACCAAGAAACTGCAAACTACTTTAACTAAGTTGAGCATTTGATGAGATAGATGCTGCTTTAGTAAACAACTCTGCTATTTACAACAGTTAAATCATTTATTTCTGAAGTTATCAACAGGTTTTTCTTTGTGTTCAGGATAAGAATCTCCAGAGAGGTTGTAACTTGTTTGGCTTCATTCTGTCAGATGCTAATATTGTGAGACATATAACATGCTGTTGTCGCTCTTCATCACCCACCATTAACAATTACTATTACTTGACCATTAACTGGTCAAGCCCTGGACAAGACATGCCTCATAATTTCTTGTCTTTTTTTGGTAGTTGAAATGTCTGTTGTTAATTCATCATCATTTGCCCATTGGTACTGCTAGCAATGCAAAAACTATAAGTTATACTTAGCCTAGCTGCTTCCTCCCCGACATAACTCTGGGCCCCTCCCCAAGGGGGCCCATTCCTCAGTTTGAGAACCACTGCATTAGTTGCACCTTCATCTGGGTTTCTAGCAACACCGGCTTTCTTAGCCACTAGTTTTGTAGAAGCTGTGATGATGAGAGGTATTTCATGAGATTAAAAAACCCTACATTCAGTGTTGAGAAACTTTTTGTTTTTGAACATAATATACATTTCACATAATGTTCTCACCTTTTATCTCAGTGAAGGAAAAATAATTCCTTTGCTTCCTGTTTAAAAATGCTACCAGTGTTTGCGCACACTTGCCCAAGTTTCTGTTTGGCTTTGCTTGATATTTCACTCTTCCTTAGCTATTAATCAGCACTTATGTAGTTGTTTTGCCCCCAAAGCCCACTGTCAGATGAAGACAGCTTCAGTGTGCTTAATTATAGTAACCTGCCACATTTTATTGTGAGTTACAGAAATGGCATTGTAACCATGGAAATAGGAATTAGTCACTGAAAAATTATGTTGTTCATAATGCTGTTTATTTTTATGCCATTACTCACATCAGTGATGATGATTTTTTTTAAAAGATATTTATGTTACTTTCTGTGATATGTTTTCATTATATCAGAAATTGGTTATATTACTTTTGTTACATTGATTTTAACCAGGTCCCATAAATAGAAATAAGTTGACTTCTGCTCATATTTATTAGATGTGTTAATTGTAACATTTCCACTTTATTATGAGATATACATGAGGCACTTCAATCATTTTGCCTGTCATGTGTGCAAGGTGTATTTCAAAGTCTGTGATGAAATAACTAAAGGCCTACTCATCAAATTAGGACAGGAAAATTATCATTCAGTCAAGTTTGTGTGTTAGGAGAACTGCAGTGGGCATGTTCACCAAAATGTGATGCACATGGAAGTCATTGTGTGTTTGCATCTGCTGCTGGGAGATATATTGCTGCAGTGTTTGAGCATTGACAGGGTAAAGTAGGGCACAGTGAGGCACAGGCTCACAGGACAGCTGCATTGCAGACGGCCCATCAGGGAGTGGGAGTGAGTAATGGAGACCTGCATGGCATTTCCCATACATGGCGGCACCAGTAGATCCCTCCGCCATTCATACTCTACTGCCTCCCTGGCCCATTCACAGAACCAGTTGAGGAGGAGCTGACTGTCTAAGGGAAAACACAGCCCACCCTATTACCTTACTTATATTAACTCCTTGCCTGCCATCTCTTCTGATTTGGTCCATAATAGTTGGCTGTCTCTACTTAATGACATAGGCATGCAGTAACCATCAGCTATTAGTAATGTTCGGCTATTTTTACCTGTAATGTTGGCTTGGATTCCTGTTTCTAATTAGGTGCTGCATTCTGCTATAAAATGAATACATAAGTTGTTTTTTCAGTTGTTGGGAAAACAAATAGTTTAAGCAGAAAAGGGAATGTAAAAAAAAGACTTATCTGGGGTGTAGTTGTTTACAGCTTGTGTGCTTGTTCCATGTGTAAGCATGTCAAACTGAAGGTGAGTTAGGTGAGTTTCTGTGTGTAAAGCTGCGGGTGGCAGAAAGAGCAGAGATCCATGACAAAGTGAAAAAAATTGTTTGTGGTTATATGAAATGTGCCAGTTTTATCACACGTGAAAGGTTGCTACTACCAGAAATAAATGGACCTCCAGGATCTAGCTAGAGCTGGTGGATAAGTGTGTGACCAAGAGTGTCAGCACCACAAAGAATGGACAGCGAATGTTGCGCAGAAGAAAAAAAAAATCCACGTGGGTTAACATAAGGATGTGTACAGGTGGGCTAAACGTTTGGATCTGTGTGGAGGTGTTTGCTCTTATCACGATTTGCAGCTTCACCGTGTGACTTGTTTCAGAATAAGGGCAGGGTGTAATTATATGCACTCATCACATTGATAATGTCCAGTAGAGAGGCACAAGAGTAGGCAAGAAGCGCTGCGCAGTGAAATTAATAACAACAGCCACTTCAAAACCTCTGATGTGACAATGTCTCTGTCACCTCGTCAGCGGTTTGCAGCTGTCAGACTAAATCATCTAAGCTGATGCCATTAGGCTGCGTGCCATTCGTGTAAATATTTTGTGTGGGTCCTCAGCGGTGTGGTGCTCAGCTCTGAGTTTGTTCTCCCATGGAAGACTAACTGTGCTATGATGTGCTAATGGCACAGCTGCCTGCCTGCCTTGATTTGTCATAATGCAGAGTGGGGGAAGGGGCGCTTTTCTCTGCAGCACTGCAGGTACGAAGCTATGGGCAGGACGGAGAAGCTGTCGGAGCTGCAGAGCACTATCCTCGCCCCCCACTAAAGTCCCCGAGCTCAGAGCCCGCGACCCGACGCGGGAGAGGGTTGGTTTGGGAACTAGCTTATTACATCCCTGCACAGCGACATACTGACCATTAGTGGAGCGTTCTGACAGTACTGACTCTCAGCCGGACTACACCGGCATGACAAACTGCAGCGTGTCTACCCCACACACAATGCAGACGCGGAGGAGGGGGCGTGTTAGGGTAAACATGGTAAACTCCCGCAAATTGAACAAATTCTTGTCTCAGACGGCAGCTGATAGTAGAAGGCGAAGCCAGGCGCGCATTGAGGGGGGGGTTGCACTGACTTTCACCAGTGTGGGAAAAGAATCTGCGAAGGCGCACAAACTAGCCAGACGCGTCGAGGAGAGCCGTTTACATCCGCTGGACTCTATATTGGGGGCAGAAATGATAACAATAGGCTGATTAAAGAAAAAAAAAGAAGAGAATGAGCGAACTGTTGGGAGCAAGAGCGCGGCGCGTGAAGGAGGCGACAAACGGGAATTAGGGCGTCTGTTTACCGGCTGCACGTGCGCACAACGTTTTCCTGGCGGCAGTGTTTGTCATTTTACTGCAGCCTGGGGTAGCGGCGACTACTAGAAACACTATAGAAAAGTGTGCATGTGTGTGAGGTGAAACAAGTGGAGAGGAGGAGGGGGCTATTAGAGGAGGAAGAGAATGAGCGGTCTTCCTCTCCCTCTTTCCTCACGTCGCTCTCTTCTCTCACTTTGTTCTATTGTTGACGAGTGTTCTGTTGAGAGTGAGATTCAGTCTACACCAAGGATATATATATTTATATATACATTTTTATTTTTCTCCGTTATAACATCATACCTTAGCCTGGCCGCCAGACTGTCGGGGCAAAATCACAATTTGAGAGAAATGCAGCCTTGTTTGGACTTCTCTGGGTCAGGATGCCAATGAATGACACCTGCATTTCCTAACAGACAAAGGGGCTGTGTTTTTGGCTTTGAGGTGGACTCTACCAATGGATAATAAAATAGAAGGTTAGAAGTGTTAAGCTCAACCTTTGGCTGTAGTGCTGTGCTGTGTTGTGGCTGTGTTGTCTTTGGGCTGCTTCCATATTTTGTGCGTACCGTGTGTTTTCCAGAACTTCCACGTTTCTTTGAGCACTGCATGTTGAGTTATTGTGCCTTACTGTTGACCAACGGTGTCAAAACTGTAACGGAGTTTAAAAAGAAACCGTCCTGTTTTATCCACATGCTCTCTAAGTGTTTGATGCGACTCAGACTCAGTGCAGCGCGCAGAGAGGAACCAACTCCTGACTCACCACTTGTGCTACACGTTTCCAGGCACCTTTGGAAACTAAAACGTTCTTTAACTTGCATTGCTCCTTTTTTCCTCCGTGTCTTTATGCGTCATGCAATTAAAAAAAACTGGATTTCTGCTAACTTTCTTCCTTGATAGTTCTGTCTGCCTTGTCTGAACTACAGGGTTAGTGTGACCCAAGCTGCTGCAAGTGCAGTTTCACGTGTTGTTGAGCGCAAGGTATAGTTGCTCTAGTCTAGCGCATTGCATTCAAGGGTTGTCGCATCCTTAAGTGCCCGCTGATGTTGTCGGGACCATGTGTGCAGCCCGTGAAAACTATCGCTGTTGTTACCACGGCTCGCATGCAGCGCTGACCTTATCAGCGCCATGGACACATGACAAAAAATAGCGTTGCTAGAGAGGGGGGGGGGGGGGGGGGGGGGGGGGGCACCGTTTCAGCACCACAGTCCGCAAACAGCGACTTCATTTTAACTCTTGCAGACTTGGCTGTCATGGTGCTTTACAGATTTTAAATTGCAGAAATGCATTTATCTACCTGTTGCTCATCTAAGAAGTTTTCTACATTCTTACATAGGTGCGTACCCTATGCTTTAACCTATGTAAGCTACAGAGTTGCAGTCTTTCTTTCTTTTCTTGTGTTTTCAGCTTAATGCATGTGCATGCAGTGGTTATAACAAACAACACTTTTGTCGCCACTTTAAGCCAAAGTAGTTTCAAGCTTGCAATAGCAGGAGTAGTGTGTGTCTTGACAAACTTGCACAAAAACATTTCAGGTTCATCAGCAATCTAATCAGTAAGTAGTGTTTGTAGTAAGAGCAGTATTTACATTATTACATTACAGTCATTTAGCAGAGGCTAGTAGGCAGGACTTTAGTTCCCTCTTTTACAGTAAAACTGGAATAAATATTTTAATTGGTCATATTGTGGTAGAAAATGCAGTGTAAGTATCTATTATAACAGTAGTGTCATTAGTTTATGTAACAGCTCTTCTAGTTGTGCCAATAGTTTTCAGAAAAGGAGCAACAGCAGGTAATGTTTTAGTAACAGCAGTAGTGTTGTGGGAATGCTTACACCTAGAGGTGACCTCTGTAGGTGACCTCACCCCAGAGGAGCAGTTTTGAAGAGACAGGAAAGTAATTCTTTCCACACCTCCACTTGCCATTGTGTATTATATAAATAAACTTGCTGTGCTTTACCTTTCTCCAATTTCTCACTTAAGTCAGTCTCACATTAATTGACTCATAAATAATGTGGCTGCGCGATTCTCTTTTTCTTCTTACAGTTGGTGTTGCTTTATTTATTTAACCTTATAGAGAGTTCATTTAAGTATTGTAAGAGGAATACAGTAACACCTGTTTTTCTGGTCTGATCCAAACCTCTTTAAAGACTTCCATGTACAGTTCTGAACAGTTCTGTCACTGGTATAAGGAAAATGATGTGATTATGCTGTCCACATATGCTGTTGGAAGCTTCAAACTGATTTTCTTTCTTTCTTTTCCCTACTTTCTAGCTAAATTAATTCTGTTGTTTAAAGTTTTTCTGTTCATTCATAACCCTGTCTGCTGTACTCTTACTTGAGGGCAGGTAGACACTTTGACTTATTTGATGAGAAAATTAAAATAGAAAGAGGCATGTTTGTCTCTCAAACTAATTAAACTAATCAGCTGAACATTTTAAGTCTGTGATCAAAAGTTGTTCATATACCTGTCCAATATGTTAACGGTATGATTACAGCATGTGGCAAAATACTGAGCAATAATTTGTCATGCTGGAAAAGAGGTAAGCTGGTAAGGCTGATTTATCTGTGAGTGCATTTAGCCTTGCTGTGTTTGGAGATATCTTGTCCCTTATGCCATGGGTTTTTATTTTAGCTTGATTTTCCCATGAAAAAAATTCTCCACTCATCTCTTATTTGTGGTCTGCCTGCAGCTCTTGTGTCAAGTAGTATAGTTGTTTATGCAAATGGGAAGCTAATGAAATACTCTTGTTATTCTGTCAAGTGAACAGCCATTTAGAAAAAGAAAATCAAACTACTCTTCTTTCCAAGTCAAAAAGCCAATACTTGTGTTACTCTATTAGTGTGACAGAGGATGACAGTAAATCCCTATAGTGCACCCTCTTGGCATTTTATCTTCAGGCTGACA
The DNA here is from genome assembly GCF_017639745.1 of Melanotaenia boesemani. Classification (NCBI taxonomy): domain Eukaryota; kingdom Metazoa; phylum Chordata; class Actinopteri; order Atheriniformes; family Melanotaeniidae; genus Melanotaenia; species Melanotaenia boesemani. The sequence goes on along the minus strand of NC_055694.1, from coordinate 7,969,744 downwards.
CAACGTATCTATTCCGTGTTCCAACTCTGCTGATATTCACCTATATATCTGGATAAATGCCAGTGAAGGACTGAAAGCCGTGTTGAAGCACTTTGAACTTTGTTTGCTGTTATTAAACTACATTGTATAAGTTATGAAGAAAAAACATTTGATAGTGGAAAAGGGTTGCAATAAGTCAGGTACAAGTTAAAAGGTATAATGACTCTTAAAGTTGATTGTTTTATTTACCTGTTATTATCCCAATTTGTTGATGTACTCAAGTAGAGATAGAGCAGAAATTTGGCTAGCAGTTATTGAAGTTTTGTTTGTGTCTTTAAATGAAGATACTAGTAGCAAAGCTGACTCAAATGTGTGCTTTGCATGGGACAAAAACTGATATAGGCAGGACAAGTGATGCAACAAGAGCCTTTTTCCATGTTTGCAGAATTATTCTGGATTTAAAGATAGGGCAAAACAACTAGTGTCATTTAAACTCTGTGAAGGAAAAAGTTATAACTAGTAATTGTCATCTTGTTTTCTATTGTTTTTGTATAGATTGCATGTGGTATATGTTTTAGAGGGTTCCTCCAGGTAATCCAGCTTTCTCCTTATTAGTTTACTGGATGTGTAATTTGCCACCCTAATGTGAATTAATTTGTCTATTGGTTTGTGTTTATGTGATGCATTGAAAGGATTGATCACCTGTTCAGGGTGTGTCCTGCCTCTTGCCCTGCCCATGACCCCAAATTGGATACACAGTATAGCAGATGGATGGACTTATAGATTATCTATAAAGCACGGATGTCTCTATTACATGCTGTAAAATCGTATTCTTGGAGCAGTTAAAATCCTCTGCTATCACTGTTCTTACAATAACTGATAGAAAGGATAGTGTGTCTTTGAGGAGCACACAGTCATGTGTTCCAGCTGCGAGGGCTGCTGCCAGATGGTCTGGCCCCTTCCTCTGCACAGTCACAAATTCCAGCCCCTGTCAATCAGCTTGCACAAGACCCAAAGGGCGGCTGGCCTCTGGTTTCTCTAAAGGGTTATATGTGAGAATTTGACTGGCTGCAGAAAGATGATGTTCAGCTCAGAACTTGATTAGTATGAATAAAACCAGAGGTGGAGAAGTGAGGATTAAAGATGTCGCTGTAACCCTGTCAAGTCTTTTAGGATAAAAGATAGCTACAGTTTTATTTAAATACCAAACACAATTAACTGAGAACGTAAAATCCCAAATCAGGCAGACAAAGTGGCTCTCGTTTATAATAAGATAACTGTGCTTTCTTACTTAGTTTGTCCATGATTTCACCTTCTGCTGTATGTTGATATATTGTACAATAGCTTATTTGACATCTACATTTTACTAGTTCAAGGCAGTAATAGAGGGCACTTGAGTGTGCACAAGCACTGCGTTATTTCTAAGACAGTAAAGCTCCAGTTATAGTTCTCTTGTGTTCATCCTTGACATTTCTGGACAGGGAAACTGAATTCCGCAGCCTCCCTCACTGATACCCCCATGTTTTGGCATGTCCTATAATTCATGCCCTTTTGCCCTCCTATTTTTCTTTACTCCTCTCCAACATCTCCCCTGGTCCTCTCATCTCACCCTACCCTTGTCCGCTCCTTTCTGCCCTTACTCTGTCCTTCTGTCTTCCTTTTCCCTGCAGTCCATTCTCACTCCCATTGTACTCCACTGTATCTTAATAAGCAGCATCGTCCTTTCTGCCCTCATCCTTGTGTATATTAACCTGCCTTGTGAGGAGCTGCTGCCATGTCCCAGAGATAAGAAAAATCATATGGGACAAGTCTTTATAGGTTGAAATATTGTGCACATTTTATAAGCCCTACTCTTTGTATCAGTCAGAGAATTTAGATCTTTTGAGAGAAGCTAATAACAGAGTCGCCATGAGACACAACAGTCAACCTATAAGGGACATCTCTGAGTCTGGGTAGGGGTACAGCTTAATGGCTATCCCTAGATTAAAACATTAGTAATATTTTAAGCATCAATCCCACGACAAGCAGCAAAATTACTCATGTGGGTTATAGTTCAGAAAAGTCGTAGTGCCTCTTTAAATTAACTGATTTATTCTTTTTTTTATTATTTTATTATGCATTTTTATTATTTTTTTTTTTTTACATTCTTCAAGCATAGAAATCCCTTTTAACCAAATCTGCTTTAACTCTATATAAAGACCTGTAGTGTTGTATTTTTCCATCCTCCTCAGGCGTTTGTCCCAAAAGTCAGAGGAAGACAGTTCATCATTTAGCTGTATTTGCTGTAGATTTAAAAAGCACACCCTTGTGTTTTGTAATGGGCCACACAGAAATAAAGCCCACTCTCCACTCTTTTAGCTGTTTGCAATAAATTAACTCTCTATCAACAGATCAGCTGTGCAGGAATGAGTTCAGGTACACAGCAGTGTAAGACGGCACACATATGTGTTATGTTTTTTATTCTGGAAGGGAGGAGGGATCTTTCCTTTCTTGCATCTGGTTTGGATGGGAATAGAACATCAAGAGGATAAAAGAACTCATAATACTCCATGAAAAAGAGAATGAGTATTACTCTTTGGGACTTAGCTTGGATTTTGAAGGTCTATCTGGGTAATTTCATCTCTAAATTTACTCTTCGGTTGACTGGGCACCAGTTGTCAAGTGCAGCATTGGTCCATCTCATTGCTGCTAAATGTATTTAAAAGCCAAATGTATTTAAAATTTACATGTCACAGTCTGCCCTAAATGTGTGAGAATGACCACGTCTGCTACCACACACCGTCACAAGGGAGTAAACCAGAAAGAGGGAGGGCTTTAATAACATCACTGTGGTGTTACAGCGCTGTTTGGCTGCACGTCTTCCCTGTCCCCTCCCACTCGTCTCTACCCCATCCTCCCTCTGCAGTGGACGTGCAATGCATTTGGAGCAGCAGGCAGCAGGTGGAGATGACATCATCTGCACTGCAGCACACTGCAGCACTAGGTCTGAACAAAGACATGTCAGCCTACTGCTAACTATCCTCCCTCTTTCTCTCCGTCTCTGTTTGTATCGCTCCCCCACATATCAGCCAAAGAGAAGGAAAGAGCAAAGCCTTGTATCAAGGCAGGTTCTGGGGCTGTGACTTATCTCAACTCACTGACTCCCCTCCCAACAGATGAACTCAGTCTAGAGTAGACTGGAAACTCTTCACCTCTCTAGCCTCCACAAGCCAATTCGTTGATGGGTGACGATGGATCCAGCGTAGCAAGAAGATTTGCAAACACTCCAAGCAGCTGTTTAAGTTGAGAGGGATCTGCTGATCTGACCACGCTCACTTAGATAGTCTAAAGAATCAAAGGCAGGGACCTCATTGTTGTTCTTTCAGTCCATTATTCATAGTGCAGCATCCTGTCACTGAGAACAGCAAATTAGCAGCCAGAGGCATTGTGCTTTTCCACCCCAATGATAGAAACTACTTGACCTCTTTTATTGTGACTTATAGGAGGTCTCGCTGTGACATTAGCTCTCTATGGAGCCTTCAGGTGAGACTACTAAGGTACTGTAAAGCACAAATGTCACCAGGTCATGCTGTGAAGGCTCCCCACTTAGAGTCATTGGTTCCCTACCTGAGGCATCAATACTCAGAAATGGCAGGGGGCCAAGCACACAGGAAAAGATTTATAGATTATGTTTTCATTGTTTGTCTCTCTACATATTTTTCTTGTGTACTGAGCCCTTCTCCTCCCCTTCATCAATAAGCCAATAGCACACAGGCAGGCCATACGCACACAACCATGTTCCTGTCGCCTAGTTACCGCTCGGCAGCAGGTTGCCACAGAAACGGCCTCATAGTAGCTAAATGGGGAATGCTAATGCAGTCTTCTATACTCCCTGCTGCAGTGGGCTCTCTGTGCCCATCCCAATCCACTGTCTGTTCACAGCATCCTATATGTGTGTGTACACGCACATTCATACTTACCAAGGGCTTGTTGTTTGTTTGTGTGTAAGTGAGTGTTTGTGGTCGGGGGTTTCCTTAATGCTTCATTAAGCCTTGCATCTTATAGGCTTCCATTAACTTATTGCATTTTTAAATGTATAGATAGATAGATAGATAGATAGATAGATAGATAGATAGATAGATAGATAGATAGATAGATAGGTGTGTGTGTGTGTGTGTGTGTGTGTGTGTGTGTGTGTGTGTGTGTGTGTGTGTGTGTGTGTGTGTGTGTGTGTGTGTGTGTGTGTGTGTGTGTGTGTGTTTATTTAGCTTAATTTTTCTTTTTCTTTAAATGAAATTCTTTAAAAGTTATTTGATCTTTTCCCTACTGTTTTTTTTATAATGCAGCATGTTCTACATCTCTGTCATACAGTAGTAAACAGCTTTTGTTGATGCACAACTGAAAACCTGAGCAGAAATGAAGAAACTATCCTCACTTGACACATAACACAAAGTAGTAGTTGTGTTTTAAATTTAAATTCTCTTCAGTCTCCCTCCATCTTGATAAATGGTAAGGCTAGATTTTCAAGGACCCTAGACAGGAGCATAAGTTTTGATTTATTCTGTACTGTCAGCTTCTTAGTTGTGCTTTTAAACCCGTCTATAGAGTAGGGCTATAACAGGGTGTATTTAATCAGTTGGAGAAGGCCTTCAGCTGTACATTCGCTCCCCACCCTTGAGCTTGTCAGAAATGATGTGTGAAAAGGTGGGCACATTTAACATGCCCCCGCTCTTTGGCCTGTCTTTCAACCTCCATTAGGCTGCAGTGAAATATGTTCCGTGATGAGAGTCATTATTACATGACTGATATAGTTTGCAGAATTTTTGTGTACCCAGTTCTTTTGATAAAGTTAATCACTTAGGTTTCCTCTTACATGACTGTAAGATTTTTATGTCTTACAACTGAAAGTAATTACCTTTCCCTCAACTTACTTGTATCTTAAAATCAGACTTGTGCATTTGTTCTCAAATGGTAGATGGCATGCCTCAACACCCTACAACAGTCTCAAATCTCCTCAGAGCAATATATTGGTGCAGCTTGTGGTGCATACTGTGGGATCATTTGTCTTGTCAGGATTCAGGGTTATTTGTGCTGGTACTAGCAAACAGACATTTTTTTTCTCACAGTTGATGCTGCTTATGTGCTGACGTGTTCTGTGTTCTACTGTTTGCCCAGATAACCAGTTCAGAATGTCTATCCTGGAGCGCTTGGAGCAGATGGAGAGGCGAATGGCAGAGATGGCCAGCCACCAGCAGTCGAGCAGTGCAGGGAGTGGCGGAGCTGGGGGAGGAACAGGGGGAGGAGGAGGTGGAGGCAATGGGGGAGGTGGAGGGGGAGGCAACAACATCCAGTCACAGGTAAAACAGCACACCAGGCTGTTTATACCAATACATCCTGCTTAAAACCAGTCATTGTTTTTCAAGTTGTTGTTAATGAGAAAGGAATAATAATAATAATAATAATGATAATAATAATAATGATAATAATCATAATAATAATAATAATGCATTCTTTTTTATTTATGTATTTGAGTGTGCATCTGGCCAGACGCAGGCCAGCAGCTCCTTTGAGAGCCGTGTCGTGGTGGTCTGTGAGAAGATGATGAGCAGAGCTTGTTGGGCCAAGTCCAAACACTTAATCCACTCCAAGACCTTCAGAGGCATGACTCTCCTTCACCTGGCTGCTGGCCAGGGCTATGCCACCCTCATTCAAACACTCATCAAATGGCGGTGAGGACCAAATAATCTCCACATATTTAAGGATCCTTTGGTGTTTGATACAAGTGAGATTTTTATTGTTTTGTCTCTTGTGTCTCTTGTATACCAGTACTAAGCACGCTGACAGTATTGACTTGGAGTTAGAAGTGGACCCTCTCAATGTTGATCATTTCTCCTGCACCCCTCTAGTAAGAGAGCTCAAATTAACATCTGATATTGTGAGCAAAAATCTCAAAACCCCAGCTTGTTTGATAGATTACTTTTGTAACATTTTGCCTGTCTTCCATCCAGATGTGGGCATGTGCGCTGGGTCACCTGGAGGCAGCGGTGGTTCTGTACAAATGGGACAGACGTGCCCTGGCTATCCCAGACTCCCTGGGTCGCCTACCCCTGTCAATCGCACGCTCTCGTGGCCATACCAAACTGGCTGAGTGCCTGGAGCAGTTACAGAGGGAAGAGCAGCAGCCCCCAGCCCCTCTACCACCCACAACTCGCATGTCCTTCTCCCCAGCCCCTGATGCTCCCACCACAGATAGCTGGATGGTCAGCTGGGCAAATGACAGCATAGTAGCACCAAGTGGAAAGCAAGGAGCTCCTGCAACCACTATAACCACATCCAGCACCACCAGCCTCAATCCAGGTCAGTGCAGTGGAAAATCTCTTATTTTCTAATTGTGTATTAACATTTAAGTATTTGTTAATGCATTTTCAGCTAATTATTATTCATTGTACTATTTTGCAGATTTGAGAAGGCCAAGATCAGAGCCCTCTAACTATTACAGCAGTGAGGGCCAGAGAGACCTTCCACTAGCCAAAAAACATAAACCCAACCCAGAACTGTTTCAAACTCGGCCTGACAAAGCCATGTCTGTTCCTCTGAGTCTGGAGCAGCAACAGCTCCACAAGCTGTCCACAAGCACTAAAAGTCTGTCTGCAGAAGGCCTGAGCTCAGACAAAGGCCTGTCTACAGGAGGAAGTACCGGAACAAGCAGATGGACCTCCAGAGAGAGTTTCTCCAGCAACAGCCTGGGGAGGAAAGCACTGGGGATCACTGGGAGCAGCAGCCTTGGGAAGGAGAAACTGGTCAACCGACTGCGGCAACGAGAACATCTCGGCATGCTGGTAATGGCAGACAGAGAAATGGCTGATTCAGAACTGCTATCATATCGAGAGGATCTGGAGAACCAGGACTGTCTCACACAGATGGATGACCTGCAGGTGAGTGTGAAGAAAATGTACTCGGTTGTTTATGCATGTGTTGAATCTGGCAAAAGTGCTGTAATAAATTCATTTGCGACATGTGATGAGGGTATAAAGAATGCTGTATAACAATATGGTAACTTGAATCAACTTCCCAGTATGATTCATTTATATTAAGAACAAAACATCTGGCAGAGAAGTGTTATTTTTAGCTGATCTGCTTTTAAAATATGCATTAATGAGAATTAGTAAAAGGGTGCAGGTATGTACAAATGTATAGATCAAAATATGTGTACTATCAGTTTTTCATATGACAAGCAGAACTAAGACTGACACAAAACGAGTCAGATTTGACATCACAGTACCATGCCACCCAGTTGATAATGGCTTCCTGTATCGTGTAGGGCAATATACAAGAGACCAACCTGGCACACTGTTGATGACCATCACTGCATAATAAACTCTCCATTGATCCTCTCGAGCAGCCAGGGATCCTTCCAGCCATCCATATCAGTCTAACTACTTCTCCAATAGATAAAGTGCTGGATTAAGAATTTTAGCCTCCAGCATCATCACTGTCATCATTATTATCCTCTGCACTGCCATTAAAGCCAATATAGTTGTCACTGGGCCAATCAATTAAACCTGCATAAGTAGACTATGTACCCTCGCCACACCAAGGAAAATTTACCAGATAAGTTATCACCATTGTTTTTGTGAATAAAACAGGTAAATATGATGACTTTGGCGGAACACATCATTGAAGCAACACCAGAGAGAATTAAAAGGGAGAACTTCACCACCGCAGAGTCTGTCCCCTTAGACACATCAGGGGTCAGCAACACCATGAACTGGCTGGCCAACTACCTGGGAGATGTAGAACAGCTGCCAAGCATCATACATTTAAGGTGAGGAGTACCATGGAGCAGGGTACATATAGCCAGCTGTGGTTGTGCTCCCTCACTACTTTAATTTAAAGGCATTGTGCTGAAGTCGGCTTTCTGTCTTCTAAAGGAGTTTATTATATTTGTTATTGGTTTAAAGTAAAAATTACTAAATGTCTATGTAAAATAGAAAAAATCTGTAATTAATAGTGAACCTTCTTCATGCATCTTTGAAGTTTATCTAATACACTAGCTATAATGCAAATGGACTGAATCAGCTTTCTTTCACCAAACATTAGAATAAAGATGTTTGAAAAAGTCAGAATTATAATCTACACCCTTCTTTCCTCAGATCTCTGTACAATGAACCTTTGACCCCATCACCCAACCCTAACCTGAGCCCTGGGGGGTCTCCACTGAAAGAGGGGCCCCTAGAGAGGTCAATGGTCCCATCAGCAGCTGACTGGAGTGAGTTCATCAATGCCTCCAACAGCAAAGTGGAGCGAGACCTGGCCCAGCTGACTCTGTCAGATCCAGAGCAGAGAGAGCTGTATGAGGCTGCCCGCCTTGTCCAAACTGCCTTCCGCAAGTACAAGGTACAGGCCTCAGGTCCCACACGCTGTATGTGCTGTAGCCCACAGAGATAGGGCTGCAGGTTTAGGACTGGTGTAATTAGAAGTTTTTTAGGGGTTGGCTCTGGTGAATGCAGGGATCACTTTTATTTGGTCCCAAAGTTCAACATATGTGATGTGGGTTTTTGCATATTTTGTCTTGAAATGTGCTGTTTCTAATCATTACTAATACTAATAATGTTTTTTCAGGCTTTATCTTTGTCTCATTCTCTGTTCCTCTGCTCATAATGACATTACAATACCAAGAGAAGCTATATAAAAATTCCCCTGTGGTTTCAGCATGGGAAAGGTGGCTTGAGCAGAGCATGGCCTTGCTTAGAGGAGCTGCACTGTCCCCATATCCCTGCTGCATTAGACACAGTTAAGCTAATGTGCGACAACTCTATCCTTGTCTTTGTCTCTTTCTAAGTGAGGGGTATGGTGCCTGCTTCTGCTTGTTGTTAACTAGCTCTTCACACACCAGCCCTTTCCCCGCTGCCCAATCCCATTCTTGAACTCCCTACCCACCCCCTCAGATACTTTTAACAAGTTTTAATATGAAAAACTGTTTACTGTCATCCACAGTTGTCTTTTGTGCCTGTTTGCCAGCTGGTACTGAGGTGGCTCTCTGTTGGGCAGGGGCGTACTTCCTCCACCCTTTCACAGGTGGTTGGTCCTCAAGGCGTGGTCTTATTCCAGGGTGGATTCATATACTAGCCACCAAGACACCTCAGGAAGACTCAGCCACAAATATCCTTTGTAGAAAAAAGCAGGTTCTATTGTAACCTCTTACATATACCGCTCTATTCTCCAACAGGGGCGGCCGCTCCGAGAGCAACAGGAAGTAGCTGCTGCTGTTATACAACGTTGTTACAAGAAATACAAACAGGTAGGCAACACAATACACCAAAGAGTTTCAGATATGGTCAAGTCTACATCTGAGTCTCAGAACCTTTCAATGCATCTTTCATAATGTTGTCCTTTTCCTATTTACAAGCTAACATGGATAGCCTTGAAGGTAACTTGTTGCTTGTGTTCTATAGCACTCTTGTACTGTTCCACACATTCAAAGCATGACAGTGCTGTGTTGTTGTTTGCAGTATGCACTTTATAAGAAGATGACGCAGGCCGCCATCCTTATCCAGAGTAAATTCCGCAGCTACCACGAACAGAAGAAGTTCCAGCAGAGCAAGAGGGCTGCTGTGCTCATTCAGCAATACTACCGCAGCTACAAGGAGTTTGGCAGGCTGAAGCCCCATCACCGTGGGGCTGCTGCTGCTCTGGTGCAGCACAAGTTGAGGTAAACACTCAGGCAATGCTGAATTAAGGCCAAATGCTTGAATATGTTAATCTAGCTATAAACAGTTTGAAAAAGAGACTATTTTATGCCTATATTTGGAGATATTACTGAACTTTAGTGGAAACTGTAAAGATGGTAGATGCCTTGAGCATTTGCTACCAGAAAGAAGTGAAAACATTATAAAAAGTTACCTTCAGCTTATTAAATTCATATTTTCACTAAATAATTGACTCAGGTGTCGTTTTACAAACAGTTGTTTTCTGCACAGTGAGATTTTGTCTTCTTTCTGCTGTCTTGCAGAGGTAGTCTGCTCACAAAGAGGCAGGATCAGGCTGCCAGAAAGATTATGAGGTTCCTACGACGCTGCCGCCACAGGTAGGTCCAGACACTGCCTCACACACATGTTAACATTCCAGATAAAAGTTTACTCTCAGTTTTGCTAGAAGGGCTGGTTCTTGGTCTAAAATAGGAATATCTCATTGAAATAATTGTTAACGCAAGGCAAGTTTATTTGTTTAGCTCATTTCATACATAAAAGTAAATAAATGTAAATGAAGACATAAAGATAAATAGAAACAATGCAGTTACAATTAAAATCATGTAACACACAAATAAAAAGACAGATGGCATCAGAAGTGAGTACAACCCTGTGCAATACTACTTTAATGTCAGAAGATTTTAAATGTTATCACTTGTCAATGATTACATTATTTCCTAAAAAGCATCCAATACAAAAGCTTCACAAAGATTTTATGAAAAATATAGGCCCCATAATACAACCTCGGTTCTCAGAGTTATCAGTATACTAACAGTTATGGTGACTAAACAGCCCACTAAAGAACAATTTACCTTCAAAGGTTTTCTCTTGTTGTTTTATACAGCAGGTAATAAGGCTAAAGTCACATAGCAACCAGGCATCAGTTTCTACATGTGTTAAAATGACAGTAAGTTCTCTATCACAGATAGGCTCAAGAAACCATCCATTCTATTGTGCTTTGTAAAATTTCAATAGAATTTCATTGCTTAACGAGTAATTGTGCATTGACATCATCTTGACCGGTCGCCATACAGTTGCATCAGACAAAGTTCCCTTTATGCTATTAAAATATCCCCAAGGTAGAAGTTATAAATGCAAAAACATAGTTTTATGAACTTCAGTTGGTTGCTGTTCTAGCAGTGTGAACACAAAAAAGAAGGAAGCATTGTTTCTAATAGTTAAAAGTCAAAAAGCACCTTTTGGAAGTCTGAGTTTACCCAACAGCTTCAAAAGTGGGAATGCCATGTAACATTAGCCTCAACGTATGGATGCTTACTAAAAAAAACAATAAGTCTAATAAAAACTGTATGGAGTTCACATTAGCCATGACTACTAGACTGAATGAATTGTCCTGACTGTAAAGTACAGGGGTGAGTATCACGAATGAGCCCTCCATGAGTGCAAAGGGTTTTGGGAAAAATATAGAATAACATACCAGCATTCTATCTGACATGATAATTTGGTTGATAAGGAATATTCCGGTGTTGCTACCAAAAGCAGAGTGGTTAAAGGAGGAAAAAAATGGACATTAAACTGACCTGACCCTGAAAGAAATTTTAAAAAGAAAAGTAGAACAATACACATCCTGCAACAAAAATTCAGCGAAAAAAATAGTGCTGTAAAAATTGCAGAGCGTACGTGCAGAAATGTGTGCAGGCAGGTATCTTTCATGCCAAGGATGATTGCTCTGCCATCACAAACAGCATTGGACATGAAAAATTAAAGATTGGATTTAGGAAATTAGAGGTCTCTGATTTTCTAACCATCCATCGTAGAAAATAAGGCAGTTTTTTGTTTATTTGTTTTAGAGGTGATAAAATGTCAGTCGTTTGACATTTAAGTAGTTTTGTGCTGTGATGAACTCACTTCTGCTGTTCGCTGCACTACTCATCTGACAATTTTTTTCCTCTTTTTACTTTTTGCTACTTTGTTGGATGTGTTTGTTTTTGTTGAAAACAATCGGTGGTTAGAAATGTCCCCAACCCCCTAAGCTCCACCTCCCTCTCCTCACTGTATTTGGCCCCCACCTGTCCTCGCCCCCCTCCTTCACAGTGCCTACTGTGTGCTAATAGCTGTCTGGTATTGTTTTGCTGTTTATGCCAAGCCCCTTGATGGACCATAGACTGTTCAAGCGGGTGAGTGCAGCCTCAGCAACTCAGTTCGTGCCTCCCCTCCTCTCTCTTTCTCTCTTTCTGTCTCTGTCTTTCGCTCTCTCTCTCAACCTTTTCATTCTATGGGCCTCTTCCTCCCTAAATCCCTCTTATGTCTTACTCTCACTCTTTAATAATGCAGTTATCTCCTCCTGAAGCCTCAGCCTTGGCATTCTCTCCCTTCTTTCCTCTCTCATTTTCTGTTTTGCTCTTTCTCTCCTACCCCCCGTCCCCAACCCTCCTCATCCTCCATCACTGTTGCTTGATGCCTGCTTGCATGAAGGCTGCCAACTGGAGCCACAGGTGGACTGAGATGCTCAGATTTAGAGCAGAACCTCAATCTCAAACTAACAAAATGCTCATGAATGACAATATTGCTGCAACACTTACCAGACACTTCTCTGACTTTCTTTTATCTCTGTCTTTCTCTCCTTGGAAATTACATTTTGTTCATTTGTTTGTTTTGTTGTTTTTTTTTTAATTTTATTTAAGCTTTGTGTGGTTATGCAGATGGCCAGTTTGAAACGTACAGGAGGCTTTTTTTCTCAACTATGTTTTTTTCCTGCTGCATGTAAAGTAGTGACAACTATGGTCCTCGCTCTTCCACATTTAGGCATGCTATGAACCTGCTGTTTCTCAAGTAGCTGTCTTTCTGGGTGCCTGGCTAACTGTATGCTCTGTTTCTAGCCACTCGACAGACTGTGAGGAGGACTTAACCCCACTAAGTTCTGTTTGTCAAAACTGTGTGAAGCCATTTAAATGATATGCCCACCGATTTATTAAAACAAAATGACAAATTTAAAAGAAGAAATAACTACTCAATGATTTGCCCAAGTCACAGAAATCTCCACATTATTATCAACAAACATTAGCCTTTTTGCTGCTACCTGCTGTTACTTTCAGGTTCCATGTTATATAACAGGTTACCACACTTTTAGAGCAGGTGTGATTGCTGCCACCTCATATTGCAGGTTTTTCTGCCTTGCTGTGATGTAGGTTAGCAGGCTATGATAGCACATAGGTTACAGTGTAAAAAACAAACAATAGTCTTCTCCACCCACTGAGAATACAGCTTAGTGTTTTAAGAGATTCACACCTCAAGGGAGCAAACCAGTTTATCATGAGAAGATCCACCACACATACTCGCAGTTTGTGCATGTGTTTGCATCAGCATAGTCTTCCTCTCTTCTTTAACACATGCAGTAGATGCAAGCTTGTATGCTCCCAAACAAAATAACCAGAATAAAATGGATACCCATATATTTAAAGAAATATGGGGGTATCCTTTTGTGAACTCACATTTAATTTATTAATTTAACATTTTAAAACCAGATTTATTTATTTATTTATTTAGATGGAAATTCTTGGAATTCTCAGTGTCCTCAAACATCTTGGTAGATAAAAAAAAATAACCTCGTGTACAAAATCAAATATAGCAATTCATGCTGTTCATAAGTAGCGAAAACTGACTAGATAGATTTCTCTTTCTTTCTTTTTTTTCCTGCTGAATTTTCAGGGGAAAACACTTGTCTAAGGATAGAATAATTCTAATTATAATAATTACTTCAATGTTTTTCTGTATTTATTTAGTCACAGAAGCATCTTTTACATAATTTACCGCATATTGTTTGCTATGTAAGAATGATTTTCTAACTGTGTTATCGTCTCTTTTGTGCCTTCCAAAGTGCAAGTGTATTTAAATCCTGACTGATATTTCCTTTCACAGAGCAGCTGTAGTTCCTGATGATCTGGGCTGACTTGATCACTTTCTGATACCTCTGGCTGAACAGTGTGATACTGTTAAGCCTTTGTGTGTGTACATGTGTGTGTGTCTTTATAATGATAAACCTGTGATTACATGCATGTTTATTTATGCATCCTTCTCTGTCTCTGTGTTCCAGGGTGAAAGAATTGAAAAGGGCCAGGGAACATGAGACCCCTCAGAAGAGCCCCCTTGCGATGTGACATCACTCTCCTGACTCCTTTTATCTTTTTTGTTTATACCCGAGACATTTTACAAAAGAACAGAAAGAAAGAAAAAAAAGAAACATCAGTGCAAGCACTGCAGTTATTACAACTACAGCAGTGTTACTGGTTCAACTGCTATTACACGTAAAAGAGCATTTTTTTCACACGTCTATACTTTCCACTGACTTGATTTTGGTTGGAGAGTGGCAACTTCTACAGGATTATAAACTAAAAAGGGGGGTGGGTGCAGAACATTTGCTTCACAGCATTTTTTGCACTTTTTTCATGGATTGCTTCATGTTTTTTGTTTTTTTTTATTTTGGATATGAAGAGATTTTGGATGGTGAAGGAAGACAACACGAGACAGGTGGTCTGTGACGCGAGAGGACCTCAAGGGATGTAAAAAGAAAAGGCTGCTGCAGAAGATCTCATAGGACAGAGAGACCATGCAGAAACATTCTGGGCTCTAATTGTAATACATGATTTTTTTAAGTGACCAATCAATCCATTCAAAGAAGGATTTTTTTTAAAATCAATTATAGCGATTACCCACATGCCCATGTTTATCCTCTGCTGTAGATGGTGATATTCGATTTAGCTCAACAGCTCCTCCTGTCCTACTGTGCTCTGCCCCACCAGTCTGCCCACATGGGTGGAGCTACAAATGAATGTAGAGGGGTTTAAAAATACAGAAACAGATTGGGGATGACATTTCTTAAAAGAAAAAAATACTATGCTTTATTCGTAAATATATATATATATATATATATATATATACATATATATATATATATATATGTAGTCACTTTATTACTTGAATTTGTTCCATATTGTCTAATGTATTTCTTCCATCACGTCCAATGTATTGGTGATCTGTATCTTCAGGCTATATGTTGTTAAATCCTACCAAGAAAAAAAATGCATGACTTCTTGGCAAGAAAAGTCTTTGCCTGTGTGCTTATGGTCTAGTCTTTCAGCCTATCCTCGGCTTTTTTTTTTTTTTTCCTGGACACATCCATATCCACCATCATCAGAGCCTCTACTATTTCTGTAATGAAGCTGTCTCTGTGTCTTCCTGTTTGTTTTATTTCCGTTCTGCTTGTTCAGTTGACTGCCCTTCTGAAGAGATGAAAAAAATCTTGCCTATTTTGTGTTGTAATGGTCATGCAGGTTATTATTGTTCTTTTTAAATGAACTTCAGAGCCTCTGAAGGCTTTTGAGGGGAAGATCACATACATTGCCTTGACGTCTTAGAGATTCTTTTAGGGGTCCCTAAGTTTGTCCCAAAATAGGGGTTTGACAAATCCATATTTTTGACAATTGAGTGATTTATGTATATAAAGAAGGCTGAAAGTACGTAGGAAAAAAAAACATGTTCCCTGCGGGGATTGTATTTTAGAAATATATTATTTTATTCATTAAAAATGGGTCAAAAACAGGTATGAGACAAAAACAGAATATTTGTATAGTTTTGTTTGAATGCCGAAGAAGTATGGTTGTATTGTTTGTATATAGTGTAAATACCTGGGATAAAAATGAGCTATGTGCATGAAAAGTATGAACAGAGTCAAAACAGGTGGGAAAAAACAACAAAAGCAGTAGTGGCTATGCTCTGTAAAAATTAAAACTATTTCACTATTAGAGTAATTTACTTTATTTTGATTGTTCTCAAGATGAACATTTTGCTAAAGCATGATAATATTGCAATATGATTAAAAAATATAAAAAAATATTGTATTTAGTGTTAGGAGAGGTCTTAAAAATGATCTTTAAACAAGTATGTTTTTTTTTTCTTTCGTTTTTTTTTTTTTTTTTGTTGTTGTTGTTGTTTTTTTCCCGTTCATTTTTTTTTTTTTTTTGGGCTCCCAAGAAATTTTTGCCAATGGTGCCAAGGTATGTGAATGCTATATAGCTTAAGAAGATAAGTTCATTTTTGCAGAACAGATAATTCTACAATGAAATACACACTAGCACTGAAGACCATAATGTCACAGCTGGCTGAGGATTGCGAAAACAATGAGGTACACAGGTTGCAGAGGGTCTCATTTCTTAACAGAAAGCATTTAAGTCTATCATGTCTCCAGCATCCAGATATGTAAAGTATTTACTCATCCCTGAATCTACTATATGAAAGTTGTGTGAGATTTTTTTGTCATCAACAAAAATGGAATGTGATATGATCACCAAGGCATCTTGTATGAACCTAAAGATTGTAAACGACAGCCTTGCCCTGTAAAGTAACCCATGTTATACTCTGTCACTGAAAAAGATTTGCTTCTTCAGATGTGCAATATCTTGGATCAAGCATTGATTTATGATTTATAGGTTGATCCCTGCTGTAAACGAGAGGCAAGATTGTCCCAATACAATATACTTTATAAGAAATGTCCTCAATCAAGGCTGCCAGTGACTAAATTATTTTTGTATCTTAGTTGAAAAACTTTTGTTTTCTTTTTTTTATTTTGTCAAGGTTAAAAAAAATGTGACACACTTTTCTGTCATGCAGTTGAATGCACACTTGCAAAATGAACCTTTCCAAATGTAAAAGGTGCTAATGTAATTCTGGCCAGGATGACAGTATTAAAAGAATCAATGTGGTAAAACGGCTGTAATAACTAATGTGTTAAATAGTGCACTTGTGCCAATTATGAAGCAAAAGATGTATCTTGTACTCTGGATGAGGTATTTGTTTAGAGTGAGCTGTAGTAACAATTTGAGAGAGAATAACAGATGAATTGTTACAGGTGCCTGTTGGCTGCTGTCTAATTCCTATAATATATTCCTACCAGAAAGTATATTCTGTATCCAAACATGTGATCATTCAGCCAAGTGCCACAGGACAACTTGATTTTTCTTTTTCATATATTTCGTTTTAAATTGTCATTTGGCTAAATAGGTATTTCTTTGATTTTTTTCTTGATTGCCTGGTTGTTCATGTTTGGGTTTTTTGTTTGTTTGTTTGTTTGTTCTTTTGTTTGTTTGTTTGTTTTTCACACCTGATTTGTAAACATTGTTAGCTGAGTATTTATGTAGAAAGTGCCTATTCATATCTTCATAACACCAGTCCAGTCTCAGAATGCATACAGTGTACCTAACATTGAGGAGCTGCAAGAGAACATGGTCACCCACAGTGTTGCATCCTCTGCATGAACTTGTATTATGATCCCCATTACACTCTGCAAAATCAGTAGAACAATCTAGCTTTGCTTTTTATTTTCCAGGCTTCCATTTTCTACTGAGACAGCTTGTAACATAGAAATGCCACTACTGGGGTTGTTGCCTTGCATTCATCCTCTGGTGTGTGGGTAGAATGCATAGCCAGTGCAATGTTTTGGTATCAAAGGAGAAGGATTTATTATGCTTGCATGGGTAAAATAGTTAACTGGGTGACAGAGCCGCACCTATAGCATGCTTATTTTCCTTGAATCGGTAGCCAGATAGACTTGTCAAAAAGGCATACTGTTCTGTAAAGCGATGAACACTGGTTTGGTGTGTCACAGAACTCAGAAAGACAGAGGGTATGTGACTAAAGGGCAAATACCTGCTAATTCAGCCAATGATCAATAATCAGTAGCTACTGACGTTTTCATGGCTAAGCATGAGGACAGGACTGTTTTTAGAGCAAGCCCTAACTTTTTAGAGTCTTTATTTGCCTTTTAGTATCATTTAGATTCAATCGGTGTATTCCCAACTTCACTTAGGACAAATGTGCAATGTTGCAGACATTGTGACATTATTTATAGTAAACTAACTAAAGGGATACGCTGTACACACAGACACACGCACAAGACATAGCACAGCACACATTCAGACATGTCAAGTTGTCAGTTTCATTTGTGAACTGAGTGGTGACAGATGAGGGACTGGTTCACCTCCCTTTTGTATTTTACTCAGGGTGCCAAAATGGGGAGGAGGAAACAGAGCAGGACTTGTGATTCGCAGCAGAGGAAGCTAAAAGTGAAATGGGAAAACCTTTCAGCAGTGCTAAAAAAGAAAATATGGGGCAAGCGGGTTCACTATGGGGATACAGAACTCTTTAAAATGTATGAATATAATATATAATCCATTTCCTCCCAGTAACCTTGAACATTACAGACACTAGCCCTGGAATAGAGTCCATTTATATATATCTCATTAAGATAAATGATTTGACTTTCTGTCACGGAAACCTGTCAAATCATTGTATTATTCTGGCCACTTCTTTAGGCCTTTAATTTATCTAAGTGACAAAGTGTAGGGGGTATTTAAGATTAAGAGTGTAGTTATATGAAAATTGCACCTGCAAATCTTGTTTTTACTGCCATTTTTTGAGTGGGATGACAGGTTCGCTAATAGGCACTCTTCTTTATTATGCATTATAATAAATTTCAAGATGTTCTGCGGATTGACCTGAGAATCTGCCTTTCCTCCTCTTCTTTTTCCTAACCACCCAAACCAGAGAAAGGTAGGCGCATCAGGACAACAGAACAGAAGCAGTTTTACTGTATATTCCACTTGTTGACACAGAGCAATAAAGAACTATTTTGTGGAGACCTATAGACCTAGCAAAGTTTAAAGTGATTGGACACACATAGTTGACTTACTCTTATGCAAATGCCAGTATTGCAAGACAAGCATTCAGTAGTTTATGGACAGCAATTATATGGCACCCTTTACCGAACTGCACGTTTTCATCGATTCCAAACTGAGAAGAAAAAAAAGGCCCTGCTTTGATAGAAAGTTATGGGTCCTCGACACTTTGCATGTGAACTAGTGTTAGATCTATTTTCCTCTCCTCTATAGCTGTCTTTCTCTCTGTCTTTACCTGTTATGTGACCCGATTTTTCTCCCCACTCCCTTCCCTTCCCGGCCCTTAAAAAGCTTCTCTCCTCTTGGTTCTTCTGATGTGTTTTGCTTTCCTCCTTTTTCTTCCCTTCTCTTGTTTGTAAGTTTTATTTTTGTAATTGTGCATGTACAAGCGTCACTGACTCGATGGATATGTTTAAAAAAAAGGAAAAAAAAAGAGATTTCAGCTGCTGAAGCCATGCAAAACGTTTTGAATTGCCCTTAAAATATGGAAGATGTTTTCTGAATGCTTTATATTCTTTCTGCTGTAAAATAATAAAAAAAAGGAAAAAATTAAGAAAACTTGAGAACCAACTTTGCCCCGTCTTTTTGCTTCCTCTTTATTTCTGTTCAACAAACAAATATGGTCATACATGAGATAAATAAGGACTTTTAAGAAATATATGCATTTAGTTTTCAAACAACATAGAAGTTAATCTTAATAAATTAACTGAAAGTCCCCAATCAACAGGTCTCAGTCACACTTATGGCCTTTTTCTGTTTGTGAGTGTGGATGGCATTTTATATTTATGTAATCTGTGAGTACATGTGTGAGTTCAAATTACATGCCCTGCTTCATGCACAAAGCAACGATCTTTGTTTTGGGCTGTTTCAGACACAGTACTTCCAGAAACACTCTGAATTCCCCGTTCTCTTCCTGAATTGTTTCCGGATGCCCAACATGTGACTGAAAGGATTTAGAAGACTTTGTTTCTCCAGCAACACCTGAAAATAAAAATACAGTTGTAGAGGTATAGTTTTCAGTTACATTTATTGTATTTAGTTTAAAATTGAGAGCCGATTTAGGGATAACACTTGAGGAAAACACACCTCTCTTTTGATCCCCCTTGGTAGCAGACTTGTTTGTCTGACACCTGGAGGAGTAGGAGACGTAAGATTATGCACTATTTTGGAAAATTCATGTCAACATCTTGCATTAGCCAAGTTTCTATGCACATCAATCCTCCAGACATTAAAGTAGTATCCAGTGGTATAAATATGTGCATGAATTATTTTTTATTTATTTATTTTTTTTACCATTTCTGTTAATCTCTCCAGATATCAGCGTAGAATATCTGAGACCAGCAGCATCCTGTGGAGGGAAGGTTTGCTCAGAAAGAGACAGATCGTCCAGCGTGTCCATTCCTCGGTCCTCCACTGATACTGGGGAGAACCCAACCCAACCATACACAGCTGGTTTAAAATGAAAAACACTTACAGGAACACAACAGATGTTATATAACATAATTATCACTGGTAATCACTTGTAACTTTTCAATTATTTAAAGTCTTTCAGTTCATTAAAGTCTGTTCTCTGAGAATACAACGCTAATGTGAACTTTGGTAGAACACTGCTGCACTCAAGTAATTACTTCAAGGGCTGAGACATAACTTGCCTGTCATTAATCTTTACAAATTACATTTTATTTGAAAAAAGAAAACTTATCAGGGAGCTGATTGATGAATTGTTGTGCCTAAAAGCTCTAATAGGGATATTATTCTGTACTCACCAGGTCCTGGATAGGGCATCTCAGCAGATTCTGTGATGGGGTGGGCCAGCAGTGGGCCAGAGGCCATGAGCACAAATGCCCACGAGAAGAGATGGTTGCACTTCATCACTGTCAGACGCTGTTGTTAGAGGTGGTTCTGATTTGCTCAGAGGTCCTCAGGTGAAGAGTTCTACATGCTCCGCTGATCCCAACTGGGTTATATAGTTGCCAGCTGTACCTTGGTCCCCCTCCTGCATGGCATCCAGGAAACACACACACAAACAAAAACACACACACTTTTGCTTCATCTCTATACAACCATCAGAATCACATCCTTACTGGGATAAATCAACATGCAGTCACAGGTGAATTATAGATGCAATAAAATGTCAAGTGTATTGGGCCGTGTTTCAAGGTCGCAGTCATGTTTTACCAGCTCTTTGGCTTGATTGACTCATTTTACTGACTTTGTAAATGGTTTCGAAGCAGGTGCTACGATAGTCATGTAAGCAATATCCAAGGGAGCAGGTGTTGGAGAAGCTGGGCAAACAAATAACTTCCATATTTATGCCAAGAACTCATTCAATTCTGGGGCCATTTGAATCTTTTTGACTTAAAACGTCACAGCAGACAAAGCAGAGAGAGTTCCTAATAAACCCAAGTAACTACTTAACTAGACGTTCAGGCCATGACAAAATTTTCATGACCTTGTTGCCTGCGAGCCATCTGACATTTTAAGTTAATTTCAGACAAAGAATTTTCCACAGGTCACTGAGTCAGACTGATAGATGCACATTATTTAGAAGCCTGCTTATTGTAATGTTATATGTGCACTTTCACTTCTTCTTAGTCATGCTGTAAAACAAAACTTTATGAGTGTTCCGCATCACTGGTCAGTGCCAGGGAAGCTTTCTTATTAGTTCACAGACTGCAAGACGGCTCTTTACAAGTTACATTCTGCACCTGGACATGCAATTTGTGTATTTATCAGAGGTAAAACGTCAATGTTCAGTCTCATATGATAATAAGGGCAGATGAAGAGACAGTGACATTTGATTTTATAGTTAGTGGGCTATATGCTCCATTAGGTGTTGACGTCATTAAGATTTACATTCTGCACTAGTCAAGAGGCAATTGCCACTTCCAGATTTTAGCATGCAAAATAAATTATGTCTCACCAGAACTTTTGGGTTCATCCTGAAGTCATATTTTTTCAAATCACTGAAAGGTCACAACCCCTTTTGTTGAGTGCAATGGGTCAAAGGATATGAGTTGGTGCAGGAAAAATTAAGTAATTAAGTAATCTAGATGCTACAGATGGTTTTGTATTCGATTATGAGGATCTCAAAGTTAATTTTTGAAGCAGAATCCTGAAAAGTGATATAAGGAAGGACAATATACACATGAAGATCAAAAATACTCATTGCAAATAGCTGAAACTTGGACGCTGCTTCATCTTTACTTATAAAAAAAAAAGAAGATTATAGGACATCTAGTTTTTGACAGCAGGAAAGTAACAGTAAAAAGTATCTGAATTCTTGAAACTGAAAGGTTTAAAATGTAGGCTACATCAAGGTGGATGCCACCTTCACAAAAGTAGTAAGAAACAGCCTTCTGATGAAGAATTTATCCAATGGAGGCACACAAAATAGAAAAAGATGGGGCCAAGGCCTGAGCCTCATGGGACCCTTCAAAACAGATGAGCTGATGATAAAACATCAGTAACAAATCTGACAGATTTAAGGAAAGCCATCTGTTACTGTAACATTTAGAGGGGCAGATCCAGTACTGTGCCGCTGGTAAAATCGAGTATGAATGCGAGATAGTAAAAAAGCACATGATATCTAGAAGTGCTGTATGAGTGAGCTTGACATGTAATGTAAAAGCACTTTGAGTGGTCAACATGAGTAGAAAAGGGACTTATAAGTACAGTCCCTTTACCATTTACTTTAGCAGAGCTTCAATGAGCTTTAATGAGCTTAAGGGTTTGGAATTTTTAGTAAAACCTTTTTCTTTTTCAGTCATTCTGCTGCAGATTTGCTGCTATTTTTAGGATTGTTTCAATCTGTTCTTTGTTCAGATGCAACATTACAAACTTAAACTATGCAATCACAATATTCTTCTTTGAGAGAAAAGGTTTTTCTTCCAAGGAAAAACTCTTCAGTCTTTTTCGAATCATACTGTACCTAACTTTCAATATTTAACAAGTTTACTTAACATAGCTCTGTCTGACCTTGGGTTTGTCTGGCTGGAACATCCAGTTCTGGATAGATTGGTAACTGTTTTAAGTGTATTTCACTGGTAAGTAATCATTCTCTCTGAAGAATAATGGACTCCTAACTTTTTTAAAATGGCCGAATTACTCTTCTCAGAT
This sequence comes from Melanotaenia boesemani, assembly GCF_017639745.1. Classification (NCBI taxonomy): domain Eukaryota; kingdom Metazoa; phylum Chordata; class Actinopteri; order Atheriniformes; family Melanotaeniidae; genus Melanotaenia; species Melanotaenia boesemani. The sequence continues at coordinate 7,947,231 of NC_055694.1, read as the reverse complement.
TGATCGGCAGCAAAAACTGCTTCTCTAGGATCAATGCTGATGTCTTTGGCATTGTGTTAACAAACATCAGAAAGCTCCTTGCTTTGTACATAACTTGTGCATGCTTTTAATTTTAATAACCAGGGGATGCATATGATCTCTAGAAGTAGTGCTATGGATAATTCACATGGCTCTTTTTGTGCAGTATAGATAACGATGATAATGAACTGTTATATGAATTGCCACAAACTTCTATGCAGTAATTTAAATATGGTGAAAATAATGAACAGTTGGGAGTGGGCTGTGCTCCAAAACTAGTTTAATTTTGTTCAGTAGTGAAAGGTTTTTAGAAACTTTATGTACATGTTTTGATATTAGATTTACAGTTTAATTTATGATATAATTTCACATCAACAAACTTAATTTCACTAACTCTTTCATTTTTTACACCATCATTGTACATGCATTTTTGTATTCTTTTTGCAGTTTCCAAATAACATAGTTTTGGGTTTGTTTAAAGAAAGCTTACTCCTATCAAACCACATTTTTATTTTGCACATTTCCAAAAGTGAACTCTGTTAACTCTTTTAAATTCCCCCAAAAGAGCAAAAATTCATATTATCTGCAGATAATAAAAGTTTTAATATATCTAATATGTCATTTATATTCTTAATAAACAGTTTTGGACACAGAATTGATCCCTGGGGAACACCACAAGCGATGTCCAAGATTCTCAATATGTCTCTTTATACTACAGTAAATTTTTTTAACCTGTTCAACACCATCGCCCTGATCTTGTACACTCCACGTGTCATTAATGTGCTAACTTTGACAGCCCTATATTATTTATATTTTTTGGTATTTCTTTCCTTTCTGCTTTTTTATGCCTTGTTGGCCTTTGTTACTGTTGAATGATTCAGGGTCTTCATCTCACACTCCACCATTTGCCTTCAGGTGTCCAGTGAAGAGCTATTTTCCTGATGTTGTCTGTTGGTTTTCTAATGACATGTCCAATCCACTACCAGCATCACAGCATGATGACGGTTTCCATACTTCCCTGTTTGCATCTTTCAAGCAGCCCTTCAGTGGAGATGGTTCCTGACCAGAATATTCCTCTGAGGTTCTTGGTATGAAATGTAGACAGCTTGATAAGATTCTTTTCTGTCAACTGCCAACATTCAGCTCCATATAGTGAGGTGGAAATAGCTCTGGTACAGTCTTAGCTTGGTCTTGATGCATTTCTGGCCTTATTCAGTGTCACTGCCCGTTCCTTCATCATGTCTGACTGTGCTGCTGAGACAGGTCAATTCCTCTGTTGTTGGAAGGTCTTCATCATTTACTTGTATTGGAGATGGATTTGGGAGTGTCATAACTTCAGTGTTCTTCTGGCTGATCTTCAAGCCCACCTGGTCTGCAAAGTTGCTGAGGTGTGATGTTTTCTCCTGCATGTGCTGGTGTGTATGTGATATCAGTGCTAAATCATCTGCAAAGTCAAGAGTGTAAAAGCAGGTCCATCTGATGCCTCTGTGCTGATCTTCTGTTGTTTTTGGCCTGACCCAGTCAATGATAATGTTGAAAGGTGGTTGTAGACATGGGTCACTAGCACTAGTTTTCACTTCACACTGATGTTGCTGTGGCATTTGAAGTTAATGCAAAAGCTGTTGATGACATTGATCCTGATGGTATTCTATAACCTTCAAAATGTGCCAAGGGCTATCCTTTTTGATGGAGTCAAAGCCTTTCTCAAAGTCCACAAAAGTGATTTACAGTATTTGCCACTCAATTATATTTCTCAATTTTTCCTGTCCTAAATGGACAACGTAACATGGCTAATAAGCTCCATCTACCAGGTGTGTGATCAGAATTTTCCATCTCCTAGACAGTGTAGGTCTGTGACATGCTATTCTGAATTGTTTGGATGCAACCCCCCAACGCTCCCTCATCCACCTCCCAGGGGACACAGCTACGCCATACTGTCCCAGCGCAAGGATTTGGTGTTTGGGCAGCACTTATTTGGAAACAACGGTAAGGCAAGTAGATGGAACATAAGATTCATAAACAAAGCAGGTCTTTTTTTATGAAAAGACCCCTGTAGAGCAATGACCCTTCCTCTAGTTTAGCTGCAAAACACTGTTTAAACACTTCGGGGGAAAAAAAGTTGCTCAAGTTTCCAAGATGTAGAATCTTAAATGCAAATCTCATCCTGATTGTTTACATGAACTGGAATCTCCTCTCAGCCAAATGCTTTGGTAAAAACTGCTTAAATGTACCAACAAGCATGAGGGTAAAAAAAAATGCAAACCTTCCCTTTAAAAGCGTGAACATTCCTTTTAAGTGAAGTACATTTAGTACAACTACAACCCACAGAATTTGATGACAGTGTTTATGCCAAGATCATTTTCTTCAACCCTAGATCAGTCATATCAGAATGCCAGACATTGTTTGAATAGTCCACAATATAATATATACAACAATTAATTCACCTTCATCCCATCTGGCTTTATATCTGTAAGAAGAAATTTATCATTCAGTTCTTTTGACAATCAAGCATTAAACATTTCACACTACTACTGTGTGTTCCGGGCATGTCTAACAAATACACTGCCTTGAAAAAGTATCCATACCCCTTGAACTTTCTCATATTTTGCCACCTTACAACTAAAAACTGAAATTTATTATTGAGATTTTATATGATCGACCAACACAAAGTAGCACATAATTGTCAAGTAGAATGGAAATGATACATAGTTTTACATTTTAAGCAAATAAAAATCCAAAAAATGTGGTGTGTATTTGTATTCAGCCCCACTGCATCAGTACTTTGTAGAGCCACCTTTTGCTACAATAACAGCTGCAAGTCTTTTGGGGTATGTTTCCACCAGCTTTGCACATCTAGAAACTGACATTTTTGACCATTCTTCTATGCAAAATAGCTCAAGCTCAGCCAGATTGGATGAACAGCAATTTTCAAGTCTTGCCACAGATGCTCAATGGGATTTAGGTCTGGGCTTCGACTTGGAAATTCTAACATATGGATTTTCTTAGATTTAAACCACTCCACTGTAGCTTGTGTTTAGGGCCATTGTCTTGCTGGAAGATGAATCTCCTTCTCAGTCTGAAGTCTTTTACAGCCTCCAACAGGTTTTCTTCTGGGATTGCTCTGCATTTAGCTCCATCCATCTTCCCATTAACTCTGACCAGCTTCCCTGTCCCTGCTGAAGGAAAGCATCTCCACAGCATGATGTTGCCACCACCATGTTTCACAGTGGGGATGGTGGGTTCAGGGTTATGAAAAGTTAGTTTTCCGCCAAACATAGCGCTTTGCATTTAGGCCAAAAAGCTCAATTTTGGTCTCGCGGTGACATGGCTTGTGGCAAACTCCAAATAGGACTTATGCCTCTCTTTCAACAATGCTTTCTTCTTGCCGCTCTTCCAAGGCCAGATTTGTGGAGTACACGATTTATAGTTGTCCTGTGGACAGATTCTCCCATCTGAGCTGTAGATTTCTGCAGCTCCTCCAGAGTGACCATGGGCCTCTTAGCTGCTTCTGTAAACAGTGCTCTCCTTGCTTGCGCTGTCAGTTTAGCTGGACAGCCATGTAAGTTTGCAATTGTGCCATACTTTTTCCATTTTTGGATGATGGATTGAAAGGTGCTGCTTGAGATGTTCAAAGGTTAAGATATTTTTTTTTAATAATCTAACCCTGCTTTAATCTTCTCCACAACTTCATCCCTGACCTGTCTGGTGAGTTCCTTCATCTTCATGATGCTGTTGTTCTCTAACGAACCACCAAGGCCTTCACAGAACAGGTGTATTTATACTTTGAGTAAATTACGCACTTGTGGACTTAATTTACTAATGAGGTGACTTCCGAAGGCAGTTGATTGCACTGCATTGTATTCAGGGGTGTTAGAATACAAGGGGTTGAATACAAATGCACTCCACACATTTCAGGTTTATATTTGTTTAAAATTTTGAAAACCATTCATCATTTTTGTTCCACTTCACAATTATGTGCTAGTTTGTGTTGGTCTATCACATAAAATCTCAATAAAATATATTCAAGTTTGTGACTGTAAGGTCATAAAATGTGAAAAAGTTTAAGGGGCATGAATACTTTTACAAGGCACTGTACTTAACACTTCAACTTTGAGGCATAATTTCACAGAAAAACAGCCACCAGAGGGCGACATAACATTTAAAAAATCTAATGACGATTAATTGTGCGGAACTTTTTACTTGCAAGAGCTGATTTTAGTAAATTGTATATATGTATGTATATATATATATATATATATAAAGCTTACTTTAATAGAAATATAAAATGTAGGTCTCCAAACTAAAGCAGGCAATTAATCAGAAATGATTCGCCTCTGTGATGACCTAGAAAGTATCAAGTTCATGTATAGTAATAAATAGTTAAGAATAGTTATTCTAACTATCATAAATGTAACTATTATAACAAAACTATTTAGTTGTGAACCAACATTTTTTTCTCTTTCTTTTAGTGAAATTAACATGGCACTAGTCCAACAACAACACTGAAGTGCAGTGTATCACATTTTCTATGGAAATTTGAATGACTGGAACATTTGAATGATTAATGCTGCCTTCAAGAGCTGTTGGACACCTTGAAATACTTAAACAGAGGTGCCTAGAAGCTCGAACAGTGTGATATTGGAATTGTAATTTAATCTGAATGATTTTCAGCTACTGAAAATGGAAGAAAATGAAACTCTAGTGTCATGTTTTACACTGCTTCAGTTTATCCATAGTGTAGCTAACTGACCTTTGCACCGAGTTAATCTTTTATTGTCAGCTCTCCTATTCCAACTACACTTAACGTGTGTCGTCCCTTCGGTTAAAGCGGGACTTTTTTGCTTTTTCTAACGACTCATTTATTCGCTTTATAAACGTTTCATTTTTGAGCAGGCGTCGAAGCTGGTGATTAAACTTGCGTCTGAGCGTGAGGGCGCACGCGAAGGCAGCACCCGCTGACCGCCCCCACTGCTGCCGAACAGGAGCTGCGAAGAAGCAGCCGGAGCGACAGACTGTGAGCTAACTTTGTCCTCCCAGGCTTCCCACCCCAAACCGACAGGTCTGTGTTTCTGTTATGTTCAAGTACTGTCGCATTCGCGAAGGATTCACACGTAACGTACAGGCGATAGAATCGGTCAGGCACGCTCGTGACGTTTTTGGTAATTTACAGAGGTACAGCAAAGAAGAAGAAAGAGGAAGGGAGAGAGAGGGAAGGTGGGACTGAGCAGGCGACTCCAAAGTTGACACTTCGTCGTTATGTTCAGTACTTGTTGAATAAGCTGCGTGTGTATATTCAACACTGCAGCCTTTGTGGGCAGCGTGCTGGGGACAGGTACGTTACAAACTCACCTCGTTCGATAAGTGGCCTGTTTCGGCGCAGATAACATCGCTGTTTACTTTTATTGTTATATAGGCATCATTGTTCTGCTGCCTATATTGACTCCCACTGGCTCAGGCGAGTAGGCTGTTTCTCAGCTTTTGTACACAGATGTCAAATTTAAAAAGTCTTCTGTTTAACTGAAACAGTTTTCTGTTCACCAAATGCATAATTCTGGTTTGATTAAACCCCCCTCCAAAAACAAACAAAAAAAAAAAACAACCCTTTCTCGTGTCAGGGTCTACAGTAACACTATGAAGCAGTGACGGAACAGGGACAGACATGGCAGAGCTGGAGATTGACCAGTCCAACCTTCCACGTGTCCAAGAAGGTAAGCACACACTCACAATCCTGTCTTTATAAGTCTTTGAGTGAATGGAAACAGTGTGTAATCGTCCATGGTATATGCTGAGGGAAGCTGTTTTGGTTTAGTCCCTTGACAGGCAGGTCAGGGATTGGGGTCAGTTACTAAACTATAGACAAAAAGCTATAAGGCTGTGAGTGTTTATGGCAACTGCAGCACTGAGAATGCAAACCGCAGACTTGTCTACTCTATCCATCTCAAGTCACAATGAAATTCCCCAAATGAATAACTAGCATCAGTGCTCTGTGCTCATATTAGATCAGGAGTAGCTTGGTCACTATTTGACTTTATGGAGCAGATTGTGCACAGTTGAATACAATTCCTGCAGAAAGAGTCTAGTGCACCATAAAGGGAGCAAAAAGACTGATACAAGAAGGATGAGTGGGAGGGAATTTTCCACACACAGGTTCAGCTGCACACAGATGCTTCCATCACTGGCATTGCTGGTATGCTGTCTGCAGATAAAAGCAAGATATGAGATGAGTGTTTGTGATGTGCAGTTACTTTAAAAGGTGCATTGTTTAAGGCTTGAACTGCAAAACCAGTGTGGTTTTCTCTGGTAAGATACAGACAAGTGAAAATGTACAACCAGCAACATTTTGTAAAAATGCAGCTAAACAATTTTTTTTTTTCAACTTGCATGTTAATAGGAAATCATTCACAGGTTAGGAATTTCTAAGCTGTGGGCTGGATATAAACGGTTAGCTCAGTCTTTGGCATGTCCACACTAATGAATGGGATAGAAATAGGTCTGCATGTCTTTTATCAAGGGAGATAATTCAGCACTCCACTCTTGTTTCCACACACAAAGGGCACACTGTGCAGCTTTGCATTTTCATGCTTTATTGAGCAGAGGCCAATGCACAAGCAAAGCCAGTTATAGCATCTATAAACTTGTCAATGAGACAATAGCAGTATGTAAATCAGTTATCTAATTTTTTGTGCTCATCAAACACTTCAACCCAGTGGGTTTGTCAGACTGCACTGTTGGCACCAAAATTGTTTGCATCTTATTGTGGATGTTTGTGTCTCAAATTTACCAAGAGCCTTGTCCCTCTTCACATCCACTTTCCTCACTATCGAGTAGTCTTGGCCAAGTCAGCTCTCTTTGTTTTCACTGCCCCCCCTTATCTGTTCCTGTTTTGGCTCGGACTCCTCCTGATATAGGCTGATGTGCTGAGGGAATGCACCTCCCAGAGGAATTCCCCCACCTCCCACTCCTTCCTAATTTCACTCTCACCATTTGACCCAGAGTTCTGTGCCCCCCTCTCTTCTCTTTGTTCACCACGACAACCAGGTCTAGTTCATGAGCCGGCTGGCCGCTGACTCTTGAGTTTCTAACACATTACATAGAGCTGTGGGATGGATGGGCAGTTCATGTTTTGGAAGGGAAAAAATTCTGAAGGAGAACAGAACAGTTCAGAGAGGAGGAGAGACAGAGAGAGCGTGTGGGCAGTCAGTGAGAGATTTTGGCTGAAAATAGAACTCTTACCATTTTCTCCAGTTTCTTTCTTGGCAGGCATTTTTACCACTGCTGCTATCCAAGTAGTTGCAAATATGAAAGAGAAGCAGCTCTGTCTACGTTTGATCAGCAGCTTGCTCAAGCTAGATGTCTGACATAATCTGGATCATTTAGTCTTCAACAATTTGCTGTCTGTTCCCCAAAGTTGGTGAAAGTTGTTGAGAGAGCTAAGGTTAAACAGGTAACAGTCGTCAGTAGTTTAGCTGCTGAGAATCTGCACAAACTGAAAGCTCGGAGCCATAAAATCATGTTTGCCTCTATTTTAGAATCTTATTATTTTGTGCTATAGTTTCCAAATGCTGCAGCCAGTTCCTATTGTCTCCTGGATCTTTGATTTACTATCCTCTTAGAAGAAAGACCCAGGCCTGTTAAAGGCCCTTATTAAGAAGCTTACTGTAGGCGCCCCTGGATTTGCACTGAACATATGTTTTTACTGTTGGCCCTGAATGCATCATGCCCTTTCTCCTAAAACCTGTTTAAAATGATAATAACACAGTCTTTTTGCCCCTCCCTAGTAGAAGAGTAATATAACCATACTTTAAAGAAGCTTGGAAAAACAAGTTAACCCACAATTCAGACACACCCACACACACACCCACAAGCTTATACCAGACAAGTCTATTATTTCCTTCATCTTTCCCTCTGTTTAGCTGTCACTCTTCTTTCTGCGCTGGAATTAAGAATAAACTGTCTTGAGCCATCACTTTGTCCTGTCGGATAAAACTTAGACTTAAACTTAAACCCCTTCCCCTCACCGACAGGCTGGATCCTCAAGGACAGGTTGCAGATCCATTTAACGGATATTCTCTTAAGCTCCGCAACAGGTGTAAGTAGTAACGAGTGTCTCTGGTATAGGTTAACTCTCTGCAAGACTTATGGGGTCATTTATGGTGTAAAAAGATCCTTTTGGGGCTTTGTGCTGTCTGGGTGATTTCTACAAACTTTGACTGTTGACCTGCTGTAGAAATGTAACCTCAGAGACTTTATGCTTAGCAGCAACATAGTTTTTTTTCACACTGAGGATTTAGAGAAGGCGTCTGGTGATATTTCACCACAGCAAGATGTCCATGGCCTGTTTCACTTCCCTGTGGTCACAATGTCAGGTTTTTTAAAATGCTGTTCTGTTTTTTGTTTAGGTTTGTGGGCCACCACACTTATCAATAAATATTAAACTTGACATCCCAGATAGCTCAGATGGTTAACACTTGTTTGATCCCTCCCCACTCTCTGCCCACATGTCCTGACTCTCCCATTGTCAAATTTAGATTCATTACAGCTTAAAAAATCTTAAGTTAAAAACATTCTGTCATTTTAAAGAGCTTACGATAAAGTAAACACAATAAAGCAGTCTTCAAGCCTTGAATGCGTCACATCCAAGATGTTTTAATTGTTTCACAGCTGACTGCAGACAAAAAGCTCAGTAGATCACGTTTAGCCATGAATCTGGAGGCCTCCTCAGTTTTTTTCTCAGTGCAGCTTCAGCTAGAAAGAAAGCTTCCAACATCTCTGCTTTTTTGTTTCTTTATTTTTGCACAAATAAATCCATAGATATAAGTAAGGAAACAAGACTATATAGCTGAAATAAAATATGGTTTCTTCAACAGGCCATTGCCATTACTGATGACAAAAAATGGAATCAACCTCACCCTGAATCAAACATGTTTGAGAAGTGAAACTATCCATAAAAGAAAAGTTAGGATTTTTCTTTTTTTTATCCATGTAATGTAATGTCCAGTAAATGCATCAAGTTGTGCTGTAAACCCAACCTGACTCATACACACTGACAAAATTGCAAATAACGTGATAATATTTAAAGATAATGTTAACGTTAGGTGAGCAGTAACATTTAACTCTGTTATTTTGCATTTTCCTTCACTTTAGCATAAAAAACTGGTGGTTATCCTGCAGGTGATGAGACATATTTAGTTTATTTCCATCTTTCACTACAACTTTATAATGGCTGCTTTAATAGGTCCTCCACAATGAGACCTTGGTCCTTTTTTTTTTTTTTTTTACCTAAATAAATCCGGTTGGGATGGCTTAATGGTTTTATATAGTGTTTGAATTGTGATGATATGCTGATATGGTTCGCACAGTATCCTTAATGGCACGATATTGAGGGATCTTTTTGATTAATTAATAGTGGCGTTTAACATTGCATTTAATTATAAGTAATAATGACATCCCTACATGCGAAGGTATTACTATTAGGATTAGATTTGGTTATACGCCTTTAACAAGCTGTCGTCCAGCATAAGAAGCACTTGCAGTGGCCAGTTAATTATGTACACGTGTTCAGCAGTTGCAAGTCTATTCAGTAGTTCTGCCATAAATTCTGCTGTTTTTCTTCAGTTTTTGTAGACAGGAAAATGTACATTCAGTTATTATTAGGATCACAGGTAAAGGTAGCGCTGTGATGGCCCATGAGACACGTTTAGAGGCGTTTCTTATTTACAGTACCAGTCATTTTTTTCATTGAGAAGGTGTATCTGATCTTTTAACTGGCAGTGTATATATGGAAAAAATAATAATATTTGTAGTCGTCTCATATAGTCGATGCTGTACCATTAACTTCGACTCAGTTTTAACTTCATGTTCTACATGTTGATGATGTCAAAACGTATATATTAATGCACTAGCTTGTCCCCTAAGTTCCTTGGATGAGGTTGCCTTTATTTATGAAAGTATTTTTTGTTGGCACACATTTAAGGTGTAGAAAATAGCTCATGTTGTCTTAACATTATGAAATATATGAGATGTTTTGTAGCTTTATTGGTATTTTAGGAGTTATTATAAACAACATATTGCATGTGTGTCAAGACGGCTCATAAACGGAATACTTCAGTATTCTAAGTATCTGCCAGATGAACCGTATGGATGTATAATAAATGCTGTCATCGCCACAGATGCACTACAGCCTGCTCTGGTTGGCTCAGTGGAAGGGATTAGCAAGAAGACAGGTGTTTTTAACTCATGCTCGCCAGCAGGATACATCTGTTCATCAACATTTTCTGTCCTGCTTTTCGTGAATCGCAGCCTCTACTCCAGTTTCCATTGTGAAAATCAGGTAGTTGACTAAACAGTTTTTGCCTGATCACCAAATGTTTAGCATCTTTATAAATGGAGGATACGTTGAAGGCATCGCAGTGGTCCCGTCTGTGTTTATTTTCTCTTGATTTACTCTTGAGTTTGTTTGACAGACTGTTAAACACACTCAGGCTGCAGCACATAGAGGCTATGGCAGATCAGGAAAGACCACTGTAAACACTTGGCATGTTTACAGATTACAGTAACTGTCCTCAAATACTAAAGGTGTTAAGATTTATATTCACTTCAAATAGTAAAGTTTTAAATGGCACTCAAGTTAAAACTGTCAAGTTATTTGTTTGGATGTTAGTCATGTCCTTTGCTTCTTTTTTGACAAAATGAAAAACAGATTATATGTTTTATTGCTATATATAGCAGCAAGTTCCGGGACAGCAGAATTATGGGGTAGAAAAGCTGATAGTTAAAGCCTTTGGATATGTGATGGTGTTGCAGACTTCACTGTGTAGTGCATTTGTACCAACAGCACAGTGTCTAAGGATGCAGGGTTACAGCTAGTAGTTTGTAAACTTTGCATGATCATTTGGGAGCGCACACTGTGGCAAAAGCTTAATCTAACTCTTAATTCTTGAGTTTCAACAAAAATTTGCTGTTAAATATGACAAAACTGCCATTCACGCACGCAGTCACATTTGGAGCATGTGACATCATTGTTTTATAGTTGAACCTGGTGCTCTGTTCTTGAACTCAGTGACTGCTAATTTTGGTCACAGATGTTTTTTTTAAACCATCATGCCCTGTTTGGATGAAGATTTTATAGACCCTTAAATGTGCTCTAAGTTTATTCCTGCCAGAGTGATGGATGTTTTTTTTTTCTCTTGTTTTCGGCAGTATAAACACTCATCACCACACAGAGTTTGTATTCTGGTCTGAATAAAGCCATAGAGATATTGCTGTCAGCTTTCAGTAGATGTAGTAATCAAACTCTGAAAGCTGCTTTGTGTTAAACACTTGCTTCCTGCTTCCATGCATTGTTAAATTATTTGTAACTGTGTGTGTGACACTGACATGTTGATGCTATCTATTGTTTCAGTGTGCCAGAGTTTTGCTGTGCTGGAAGATGGAGCGTTGGCACACAACCTGCAGGAGCAGGAGAGTATGTACAAAGTTAATTACAATGTGGTAGCTGCATAAAAAGCAGATGTAGAATGATCACCTCTCTGACAAAGTTAACAAACACTGAAAATGTATAAGCTTCCCAAAAGAAGAATTTCTGACAGAGCTCTTGTACTGCATTGCATGTACATGTGTTTTAAAAATGTTTTCAGTGACTAATAAAGCAAATTGAATGCACATTGAACCATAGCTAACTTTCTATCTCGGTCTGTTTTTGCTTTGCCCTCATAGTTGAGCAATACTATACCACCAATATCCAGAAGAACCAGCTTGTGCAGAATGACATCCGTGTGGCCAAGAGGCTCCAGGATGAGGAGGAGGAGCAGAGGGCACAGCAGAGTGCCCTCCTTAAGCAGACTACCAAACAAATGTATGCAGCTGTGCTTCTCCTACACCTCATAGTGCTGCACCATTCACACATCACTACAAATCTTTGCCCTCAATATGTAACATATGCTCTGTATGTAGGTTCATAATGCTTTTCTTTTGTATTTACGTTGTTCTCTGCTAATTTCTGTAGTAATTAGTCTCTATTGTGTGAAGTCATTTCCCTCCCTGATTGCTCTGCAGAGAGGAGCAGGACTTTGAGTATGCTTGCATGATTCAGGAAGAGCTCCAACGCCATGCCGAGGAGGCACACCGGAGAGAGCAGAGTGATGAGGTAAATGTTTATTTACTTCTATTTGCTCATATAGCACTTCTTTTATCTCCTAAACATTAAGACAACAAGTTAAGTATGTGTTTGATCTTCTTTTGCAATGTGACAATAATTTAGTCTTAATTTAGTTTTGTTTTTTGTTTGTTTGTTTTTTGAATCAGGGTCAGCTAAAACAGCTAACTTACCTCATAATTTGCTCGCTATCTAATATTAGCTCCCCTGGCTAGTTCCATTTTGCAGTCTAAACAACACCCAGTCATCACTCATTCTAACAGTAGCTTCAATCTCTGCCAACATAAATTGTGCCAAATATGGAGACAGGTCAGTTTAAATGAACAAACAAACAAAAATCCTTTCCTCAGTTCATCTGATTTGCTGGATGACATCACACTAAAGAGCTGATGCACAGCTTGAATTCTGTCAAGGAAAGAAAGTCTATTTTTTTTTAAATTGAACCTCCTGAGACCTGAGCTTTACTTTGACTTAATTAAAGATTTCTTCTGGCTTTTTAGTGTTAGGAGGAACCAATAAATAGAAATGTATGATTTGTTATTATACACATTTTTATGATTATACATATTTTATTATATATGATGTAGATATCATTATTTTAATTATATCTTTGTTGAAAACAGTCTGTTCTGACACCACCAAATTGCTGTGTAAGTGTTGACAGTTTCCATTTCCACAGAATTTAGTTTTACTGTGCAGAAAACCAAATATGTAATGTCCTCGTACGAGGATGCTAGGACTCAGAAGGTTAAACAACGGTGAATAAGGCACTGCAGAGAATATTGTGGAAGTCAGAGCTGCCCCTAAAAGACCGCTGCAGGAAACCATGGTTAGAAGAGTGAAAGATATTTCTCTAAACCTCACACACTCTCTTCCTGGTATTAAGCTGAATTCTCTCCCTGATAATCAAAAGATGAAACCTCAACAGCAATTGAAGAAATCATTTTGATAGATTTGCTCTCAAAAGAACAAACCCTACAAGACAATGTATGAACAAGTTTACCTTTGGCAAAAAATAATAATTAAAATAACATGCAACCTCTTGCTTATATTAAGAAGCAGGAAAGTATCACTCATCTTTTATAAAAAAAAAACTCAAAAATAATCACTAAAATTGGAAAAAATAAAATGAGAGACAAGCTACCAATTATTGTTATTATTAAAGTATTATTGACAAAGCAATTCACAATTTGGCAATGAAACAGTAGGTTTGTCTCAAGTTTGCTCAAACTTAAGATAGATAGACAAGCAGAAATAAATGTATCCTGAGTTTGCCACATTGTAGACAAATGTGTTCAAAGCCACTCAATCAAAATAATTGCCAAGTGATTTAAATGAGTCTTTAAATCATGAAAAATTTAGCCATTTTCTCTGCTAACAGGTACTGAGGTTATGTCTGCAGAACATCCTGACAAACAGAACTCAGATCAGCTTAAATGAACCACACCATCAAACAAAGCAACAAACAACTGCACACTGTATATGAAATATTATAAACAGCTCCAGGATTTAGATTAAGTTACCATAATAAGTCTGTACAACAAACACATCACATCAACACATCAGTGCAGTGTGAGCAAACAGCAGGAGGAGGGAAAGACTCTGTCCACCAGTTGTAGAGGTGTATTGGTGCATGGGTCAGTCCCAGGTGTCTTAGGCAAGTTCTAGTGGTGAGCCATAATTTTCTACCTCGCTATGTACAAAATAAAACCACTGAATAAAAAACGATAAATGTCTGTCCTTGTCTTGTTGACTAGCCACATTCACCTATTTAACTATATTCATTTGGCATTCCTCGGTGTATATGGTCTGTACAGCTACAAAGTGCTTTTTTTTCCTATCATGCATATATATTCACTCCTGAAACTACTTTTTTTTGTCTGGGTGTGTAGCTCTAGATACATTATTGTGGGTCTGGTTAGAATTGTTCATTGTAGGGGTCTGGATGGCTTTTGCTTGTCTTGTATATTTAATACTGCTGTATCATGGAGATGTGACTTTTAGACTGGCCCTAAAAATCCTGATCAAAAAACTAATGAAAAACTCAAATAGCACATCTCTGTAATTTAGTAAAATTCCGTTCTCAGTCTTTTTAACATGCTCCAAGCATCTGTTATCTACGATAAGTAACATGTTTCTATGCAAATCTCTGAATTTATTTTATTTGGGCTTTAAGAGAAGTCACATTCAGCACAGGGACTCACAAACATGTGCCTGTTAAGAACAGGGCAAGAAGTATCCTGACTTTGCTCCCTCTCTTATGAGTAACTAAATCAGTTATGGTATAGTTGCAGCAAAATGTGCATCTGATGGATCTACTGTGTACCCAGAGGGCTGTATGAGGAGCAAAGTCAGCTGCTAACCAGACACACAACCCATCAGCCGCTAATTTCAGGGTGTCTCTGGTGGTTAATTCCAACTCAACCTTCTTTACAGAATGCACTCATATAGTGTGTGCACAGTTAATTTTTGCAGGATGTGCACAGTTGATCAGCTGAAAGTCACTATGTCCTAAACCTGTAATATTAGAAACACAAAAAGCTGAAAAATTTCAGTACATCTGTAAGTAGTAAAAGTAAACATAGTTCATGTACAACAAGAAATCCTGTGTAGACTTGGCTTCCTGTTTTACTTAAAATTAGAAATTGGTTTAGTTTGCTTTCAGTTTTAATTAAAGTCAGAATTAAAGATACAGAAATTGTTTATATGATGCTTCACTAGTTATTTGTCTTTCCATCTTTTTTCTCATAATTGGTAGAAAAGCACTGGATCTCCAAAATGTCCCAATGAAACCAAAAAAAAAAAAAAACAATCTTGTAGCCTAAGCATGACAGGGAAACTAGATGGCAACAATCTGTCTACTTTGTTGTTTTCATGCTCCCTTTCCCTTTAGCTCCCTTTAGAATTTTGACTAGATAGTCTCCAGTGTTGATATAAGTTACTTTACTAAGACAAAAAAAAAAACTGTTCCACCAGCAGTGGAAACCAGTAACTGAGCTGCATAAGATGCAGAGCATTGTGGGGTAAAGGAGTTGGCTCTGCCATGAAACTTCCCAGCTGGTCCAGTGGTCTGTGCCTCCAGGCTACTCCAGCAAAATATTTTTCTTAACACTGCAGTTTCCGTTTTAGTGGCGGCTAAAGCTCCTTGTTTAGAGGTCGTGTTGTCCATTCACCATTGCTGAACAACTTGGATTTGAGCTCTGATATTTGCACTCAGGTTGAATTTTAAAGCCTAGATTACCTCTTGGGTATGCATTAATTTATTTTTATGAGCACTAATGTAAAGATCAAGTGAATCATTAATGTTTTCGTTTAGCGTATACCTTCCTTAATGACTGGCTGATCTGAGGTGTTGATTAAATGTTTGCCTCCCTGTAGATTGTCTTCAATTAAGGAACAGAAGGTGTCGGGCTGTGCAGTTTTAAATGCCAGATCCCCATGGCACTAAACATCTAACCTGCCATAGCAAGCTGCTAATTGTGTGCTGATGCTGGCAAAGTGGCTCACACTCACAACCTGAGTGCACACCAAAGGAGCTGGGCTTGCTTTTTGTTTTGATTTATGCTACAAATGCTCCCTACAGGGAGAGATTTCACAGAATTCATAGATGGAATTTGTTAATTAGTTCTTGCCTTTATAAGAAAAGCATCACCAAGATGTGATTCCCCCCACCACTACACACACACACACACACACCACCCCTCAACACAGACACTCAGAGCAAAGACATACAGCTGCTCTTATAATTTCTATTGGCAAACATATGGACCTGCCTCTGTTAGTTTTTCTCCGTTTTTCTGTTGAGTCATACACTGGCTTGGTATTAAATAGATATAATATTTTTTCAGTATTGTTTCTTTTTCTGAACCAGATTTAAAAGAACTGACCAGATGTAAGGGGAAGAGTGCTGTGAAAGAGTTTTTCTTGTTTAGTCTATGCTATGCTGCCATCTGATGGCTGAAAATGAAACCTTATAGCAGGGGTGTCAAACTCCGGTCCTCGAGGGGCCGGTGTCCTGCAGGTTTTCATCTTTTCCCTGATCTAACACACCTGACTGAAATTAATAGGTTATTGTGAAGAAGTTGACAAGAAGCTGTTGGATCCATTTGATATTATTCAGGTGTGTTAGATCAAGGATATGATGAAAACCTGCAGGGCACCGGCCCTCGATGGTCGGAGTTTTACATCCCTAGAGTTTTACTCATGTCATTTATTTAAAATCAGCCTTGTATTTCTCCTCCGTTGTCATGTCTGTGACCCAGAAATTGTTCACAGCCACATATTTTAAATGATGTCTCAACTGAATTAATCTCACTGAGAGACGATTGAGGAGAACGAAGGCTTGGCAAAAGAACTGTGAGCAAGGATAGTTTATACTTTGTGGCCATTTTTTCAGCATCTGTGATGTCTGCAAGGGGTGTGAAACATCAGTCCTTAATTGCTGATTGAAGTAAAAGTAATATTTATACATTCTAGAATATAATCAAATGTATATTGTGTGACAGAAGCAGTAATTGTGGCCCTTGTGGTGTCTTAAAGTGCTTTTGTCAGTATTTTTGATGTTGTGGCAGATGTCTCAACATTACAACTCATGCAGCTCATCTCATACCCTGAACATGGACATTGTTTTTAAGAACCTTTTAATTATCTATGTTTACGTTTTAGAAAAATTGATGACTGCTCAGTCTGGTGCAGGTTTTTGATGTTTCTCTGTTTTAAGGTTTCAACACATCTGATTCAAATGAAGAGTCACTGAGCAGAACCTGATAAGTTGTAGGATCCATTTAATTTCAATCCGGTGTGTGGAGCATGGAAACATTGAATACCTGCAGGAATGATGTTCTCTAGGACTGAACTTGCCTACCCCTGGTCTAGTGGCTCTGGTTTAGATTTGACCTGTGATGCTTAAGAGTGATAAAAGCAGAGATTTCTTCAAAGAAAAGATTGGCATCAAGCATGGAAAACGTAGTCAGCTACTACCATTTTTATGTTGGATAGATCTCTGCTGGAAACATTTTTTATGACCTCAACCCACAAATTTAAAGTTAATGGATCCCGTCACTTTGGCTGGAGGGAGTACAAATCTTTTCTGGTCATGCCCAAAAGTGAAACGTGTCCTTCACCATATTGTACCTTAAAATCTTACCCGAAGCTCTGATCAAAAATAACGAATATCTTCTAAGATATTTTTGGCTACCAGGAAAAAAAATACATTACTAAGTGCTGCTTTCAGAGGACCTCTTCCACTACTGAGCAGCTTGTCAAGATAATTTGCTTCATTTGCTCAAATAGAGAAACTCACCTTTTCCTCTCCAGCTTCACAAAGAAAATGGACACATATTAGCAGGGAAATGTGCAGATATGTAACTTCCCTCTTTTTTACTTGTGTACATTGTTACATGTGGTTTGGGATTTGTGAAACATACTAGATACTCATTTTGGTTTCTGTATATAAAGAAAAAACAGTTAAATAATACAGCTGATGTTTCTATAGTAATGCTTTTGTTGTATGTAAAGTACCTGGAATTGTCTCATACATGAAATGTGCTATACAAATAAACCTGCCTTGCCTTACAGGAAATAGCTAAACGACTGCAGGAAGAGGAGGAGCAGGGGGTCAGAAGAAGGAGCAGAGGACATGAAGGTCATAGTGAAGGTACACATTTGATTTTATTCTGTTTAGTTTTTTTTTTTGGGGGGGGGGGGTCAGGTTGTTTTGTTTTTGTTTGTTTGTTTTTTAATTGCATACTTTTTAAGCAGATTACTAACTATCTAGTAATTTTCTACAGAAATGTCAGCATGAACAAAATGTGCCACCTGTAGGTATTCATCTCCACATAGTTTTTTCTTCTGGATCAGTTGCATGAATGAGCTGTTGTGTTTTGTGTTTTCTGCATGACGGTGTGTTTATAGGGTCTCATCCAAACTAAAAATGGAAACTGGAAAGCCTTGTTGTGTATCTAACACTGTTAAAATGTTAAGAATAAAACACTGTCATGACTTGCAGCTTTTTAAATACTTTGTTTTGCCTCATTATAAAGTGCACTTGTCTTGTAGCATCCACTAACAGACTCACCCACCCCCCTGCTTTTGTGTTTGCATGTTTGGCAATACTAAGGCAGCAGCAGTGACCCTGAGCTATCCCCACACCAGCACACACTCAGCCGCCTTCACCAAGAGGAGCAGTCCTCACCTATCACCACCAGATGGCAGTATTCTACCTCTCAGAATGGCCGGGATTTAACTGGGCCTCAGACAAGCTCCCCCAGGAGGGTCGCAGCTCAGATAAACACAACTTCGTGGTCAAATCAAGGACATGCAGATTCCATTAGGCAAGCAAGGGATCAGTTTAGAGAGACTCTAAGTGAAGATTCAGAGGACTCAGACACAGTTTTTACTAAACAGCTCTCAATGTGGTCTCAGAGATTGTTCCAAAGACACAACACAACACCCCATCGGGAGCCAACGTCTTCACGTCAGCCTCACCAGAGAAAATACAAAAGTCTGTGTTCTCGCAGCAGTTTCACCAATGAGTTCAAAGGCTGTGAGCAGGAGGTAGAGGGCTGTGATGAGGACTTTTATGAAGATAATGATCAACAAAAGAGAATATCTAGAAATCTGTATCAGGAAAGCAACCACCGAGATGAGAATGAAGGTTGGCACAGGAGAAGGGATCAGGATACAGATTGTGTGAGAGCTGATGCTAGAGAAAGGCGATGTAGCCGCAGTGAATCAGTCAGGATACACAACAGGAGCACACACAGGAGCAGAGATTTGTCAAGGACCTGGAGCTATAAGGACAACCCTGACAAACATGTCCGTTTTCAGGATGACAAGAGCGGTAATCACAGGCAGCAGAGTGAAAGCAGCAAAGTGTGGGAAATGCTTGGCCATATACTCAGAGAAAGGGGTGTGCCTGTGAGGGTCGGTGGCAGTGGGGCGCCACTGCAAATATTGCCTCAAAGCAGAGACAGCCAGGTGCTTCAAGGGAGTGAGGTCTCCTGCAGCGACTCCCAGCCACATCAGAGAGCCTTCCAGAGAGCTGCCACCACCAGGCACAGTTTCCATGGAGATATCAGGGAGAGGAGGAGAATGTCACACAGAGAGAACAGTGGGAGAGATCACAGAGAGGATCGAGACAGACACCATGATAATGGAGAGGTTTATGAGATTCCTAGTAGAAACTTTTCCATGGCTAACAGAGACAGACAAGGCAGCAGAAGGTGGAAAGAGCACAAATTCACTCACAATGAAGAGACTGGAAGAAGGAATTCAAATGATAACAGAGTCAGGAGGACGACAAGTGAACGAAGTCATTGGCACAGGATCACAGAAGAAAGGTTGAGCTCAGAGCAGGAGCAGGAGCAGGAGGTTGAGAGGAGAGTAGAGCATCCCAGACGGAGAGCGCTACAACGTAGCCAAAGCCTCAGCAGCCGCAGCAGCAGCAGGGCTTCAACCAGGCATAGGTCACGGCACATAGCAGCAGGTAACACCCAGACCTGCAGCCAACTCTAATCTGCAGAGGGGAAAGCTTCCAATGCTGTGCTCTTTTTCTCTCTACATACGTCTGCTCCTCTAATCATCTTTCCTTAATCAGGTCTAATGTGGAGCTTGAGCTGTGAATTTGATTTCTTATTGAACGGGAACATTATCTACTTCTACATCTGTGTTTCTTAAATAATCTTCCATGTGTTTTCATTTTCTCTCTTTCGGTTTTGATTAGTTAAAAGAAGAAACTACAGACCTCATTTCAAACTCATTCCAAATGCCTTTATTCTCTGTATCCTCTTACCTTTTGGTGTTATTCTTGATATAATCAGGCTTTGTCTGTAAGGCTCTTTCAGCACTTTTATCAGATTCATCACTGATCATCACTGCTTTTCATGCTCTTAGTCATGCCTTTGTGTACTTGGTAATTGTATAGTCATACTTTAACTGCAGGAGCGTTACTGGAGCCAAGCGGGACAAGTCTGGACCTGGGGGAGCTGCATCAAGTCCTACAAGATGAAGAACTGGCACGTATTTTGCAGGAGGAAGAGGAAACGTTGTTGAGGAGAGTAAGTAACCAAAGATTTAAGGAAGATTAAAGAAGAACAGAAAGTCAGTGGCTTATTTTTTGTTTTTATTTTTCTGTTTTTATTGTTTAATTTATTTGTTATCACAGAACTCCCAGCCATCTCCACCAAGTTCTTATCCAGAAGGGGATTTCAGAGTCGCACAGGTTGCTCAGGATGAGGTACATCAATGAACTGATATGTCATCAGCACTCATTTATCTCAAGTTTAACATTTTATTAAATAGTGATTTATTTATTTATTTATTTATTTTTTGTACAAGGAAATTGCACATTTTATGCAGAAGCAGGAAATCAAGTCAAAGCGTAGATCTCGTGAGCTAGAAGGCCCGGCATCATGGCGTGAGCACAGAGCAATGATCAGTCACCATGACAGGCAAGCTGCAAGAGAGAGGAAGGTAAACGTGTTGCACACACCGACAAACACAACACCTTGTCCGATGCTCAGCTTTTAAAATAAACTTTGTCCGCTTCATCAGGTCCAGCGAGAGAGACTCGATTCAGAGGGCCTTCCTTCTCCAACTGAGGACTGCTCCCCAGAAAACCAGCCACCAAGCCCCATTCATGTCATACCGTAATAAAACAAATATAAAAAAAGATTAACTTTTTTATTTAAAAAATGTTGTATATGTATGTATATGCTGATTCTGAACCACTGACATTCCAGAAATGCTCAGCAGATAAGAAACATTGCAGAGGAGTTAGACCCAACCTTCCAAGCCAGAAGGCACAGCACGGAGAGACAAGCAGGTACTGTAAACAGGAAACTTAACTCTCAAAACGAAACCTTTAAAACAATAGCAGGGCATTCATGTTTTCTCCCATCATAGGTCCAGCCTGTGGGTCACTTCCCATGCCACAATCCGGCTTACACGACTTCCTTGAAGAACCGACTTTCATTCCGCCGACAAAGCGACAAACTGAAAAGTCAAGATGGAATAAACCCAAAGAGAAGAAGGAGAACTGCAAGCAGCAATAATCTCCAGCACATTGTTAGAGGGAATATATTTTGTATATAACATTTTCAGTATAGCTATAGTTCTCATTGCTTACTACTTTAATGTTAAAAATTAAAGCGGCTGCCCCTGATAGCACTTTAGAGCAGTGGAACAAGGACAGATTTTAGAATATTTCTTCATTAAGTTATGAAAGACAAGATCTTAGACTCAGCATTTTCTAAGGTGATTTTTTTTTCTTCTCTTAAAACACTATTGACAGTCAACAGTACACTTCCAGCAACCAAAATACCCCCACCCCCCCTCTTAAGATTTAAATCTCTGCTTCAGACACACTGAATGCAGGCCAACGGTTTAATGGTTATTATCTCAGTCCCAGTATGTGGCACAATATTAAAATTTTGAGGGTTTTGTTTTTTATTTTATTTAACCTTTATTTAACCAGGTAAAAAAATGTTTGAGAACCAGTTCTCATTTGCAAACATGACCTGGCATGTTATAGCATACACATGATTTGTGTGTGCTATAAACTCTGTGTTTGCTCTAATTTTACCAAGAAGACAAAAAAGAGAGTTAAAGAGATTTGATGGCGAATGGATTTCAGTTACATAGTTTACTGGCAAGTTTCCACTGCTGGAGCAGCCGCCATCTCTATACTTAGCAGTTTGTAAGGTTTTCAGTCCAGTTTACAACTGCATGATGACAATCAAGAAGCTTAATTTTAGTGATAAAAAAACAAAATAGCCATTGTTAAGGATTTGTAATTGTATTTTATTTACCTTCTGTGGTAAAATACTGTGTGATATTGTGATGCAAATATATCCAATAAGATGGTGAAATTTGTGAAATGCTGGGCTAGGCTCCAGAATTGGAATAAGTGGTGTAGAAAATTAATACATGAAGATTATGAAAAATATTTTTTACTTTTGGCAACAGTATAAGAAACAAAGCGGACTCCGCTCCATGCTCAATTACCAACTACTTTTGCTGGCTTTTAGAGCTACATTTCAATCACTGAAACATGACACCGGTGACAGGAACTGAGATTACAGATTGGTGAAACATTATTCTTCATACTAATATAATACTAAAAGTAGGGGAAAAATAATAATAATAAAAAAAAAAACCCGAATCCCTTGGGCTTGATATGCATGTGTATGTTTTAATTTACTGGTCTCCATTTTTTTTTTATATTTAATTTTTTTTTGTGCCTAATTTGTTATTTCATCTACATTTAAGTCTCTAGTTTTTTTTTTGTTGTTTTTTTTTACAAATAAAATAAGCCAACTTTTCGTAGGACAACAATCTGCAGCTGTTCTGTATGAAAGTGCAACAAATAAAAAAAATAATATTTTATTGGGTGTTACAACAGTACAGTATCAAATGTCTGCTTTCAAGAGTCAATAACCTTTATAAAAATAAGTCTTTAAAGTAACTGTAAGGCAGAAAGGTGTCTTCAAACCACAAGTGCATTCAGTATTAAAGTGGTAGACATAAGATGAAATAAAGTGCTACATTTGGCTGTAATATGGTAACTCTTCTCCAGACAACACCTGTAAACTTTGACACCTTTCAAACAGACATCATTGCTGACTTGTGACTCATAGGTATCAAGTGAACTGATGCAACTCTCTAGATGTGGGTTAACATTTTCACCTTTAAAAGCCTACACAGCAAATTAAACTTTCCATCAAGTGAAGAAACACGCCTGCTACAGTTCAGAAGACATACAGCTTTACAATAAAAGAAAAAAACACGGTCTTGCTGCCCACCTTGCTGTGTTAAAGGAGAAAAGTTTCACAGAACACAGGCCTGGCAGGGGATTTCCACACCTTTGAGCCTCATTTTGATAACTTTTGTCCGTCATATTTATCATGTGTCATAAGTAATCAGACAATTTCACATGACACGTGAGGTGGGAACTATTAAAATCTATTAGCAATGTGCTTGTCATAACAGTTCTTTGAACACTCATAGCTTGCTAATCCTTGCACATATGGCAAGTCTTGACTTGTGAAGCAGTGGTTCACTGAAGCTGAACTAGATTTTTATTTCTGCATTATACTGGCACTGTAAGTATTGTGCTATCTGTAGGCTCTCCCTGCTTTAAATTGTATTGCTGGATTATTTATTAACAAAAAGGGAAAACCCCTTTGGAATTTTTCATGACAAATGAACTAATAGCAGGAAAGTCCATATAATTCCTGTTACAGTAACGTTAAGTACAGTGAAAGAGACTAAATGTCAAGCTGCCCTTGGTATGAAAATATTTACAACTACTGACAGACTTACTACTTTCGCAATTAATCACAGGGAGCGGAAGCCACAGAAATATGCGACTATGACTCCCCCGAGAACCTGTTTGAATAAAAGATGATAATGAAAATGGAAATGACATTTTTCTAGTTTGGTTGTGCTTACATAATATAGTACATCACTCTACAGAATATCTACAAATTCTGAAGTTAACTAGGTCGATCATTAGAGTCAAAATGAAAGCTGATTACATTTGGAGACATGTGTGGGTTCAGAATTAGGAACAATTAAAAGCTGCCTGGACAGCTGAACACTCACCTGTACTGTACTTTCAAAATTACCAACACTCAGCTGCTTTTCAGCACAGACATGCAAATATCAGAACAAGAAACTCATTCATACTCTGTCACATCATAGTCCACTCACTCAACTGGCCTTTTTTTTTAACAGTGATAACAAGTACATTATTTAAAAAACATGGTTTGGTTTCTAAGTTTACAAAGGGGAAAACACAGCTGGTGCTTTTGAGTCCTCTTTAGTTTCCCTTTCTGAAATCCCTTTCATCCCTTCTGTCTTTACAGGACTTTTGTAGTTGTATCCTGGTGTGAATACTAAGCAAAATGTTACCTGATGTTGTACTAACTTGTAGGTTTGATGCATAAAAGGCAGCTGATTGAACACAGCTGTTGTGTTTCCTTCTATAAGAAGCAAGAAAATGTATGCAAGAGTGAAATCTTTCAAACCTCTGGCTAAGTATCACAAAGATGAATTCCATTCAAGATTCTGTTTTTTAAACAAGAATTCAACAAAATTTCAACAGTCACTTCAATCCGTCATGGCTCTCCAGCCTCCTTTCATTCACACGATGAGCTGCCCTGCCGGCCCCTTGGAGATCAGCGACTCTGTGCTGCTGCCCTGTTCTTGCTGAGCTTCGTTAAAACTGCACTCAACCGCTATTAATGTCCTGGGATCATCTTATGGAGAAAAGGAAGGAAAAGAGAGAAATCAAATAATTTAATAAAACGTTCAGAAAGTATGTGTAATAATTCAGGTGCAGGACAATCATTCCTGGAGTAAATTACCTGTAGGTGGTCTAATTATGGGTGTTTTCGAGTCTGGATTTTCTGGCTTCTTTTCTTTCTTGTTGAATCTCAAAGCCATAATGATGATGATAATGAAGAAAGAGGCCATCAGAACCGTGCCGATGATCAGAGGTATAACGAATGGCAATGCTTGATCTGCATCATCTGTTTCAAAGCAGCAACAAACCATTGCTCACTTTACTTGAAAACAAGAACTGAACAACCAAACATGAGAAATGTAATAGTGCCTTACTCGGTTTCTTTGAATGGGTCACAGGAAGGTGTGACACACATAGAATGTCAGATGTTGCATTTCCTTTGGCCACAATCACCTGATCTGGACTGGGACACCTTTGAGGAATAATAAAGATTAATAGAAGAATTAGTTTTCTTGATTTCCATCTAATCTAAAGCAAAACATGTTGTGGCAGCAACTGGTTGAGAAAGAGAGATCACTCACTTGTTACTCCAGGGTTTACACTTCTGGTGACCTTTGTCATTGTAAGTTCCATTAGGGCATGGTCTGCAAGAACCTGTGAAGAATATCTTTCAGCTTTAATTGTAACATACATAGCATGCTACTAAAATAATCTGTTTTATTTACAGTTTAACTTACGATCACTTGTGGGCTCTTGGCCTTTGTCACATTTCTCTGTACAGAAGGAGCAGTGGTCATTTCCACAGACATAGCCTTCTTTACAGCCACACTTCGTGTTACTTGTGGCTGTGCAGCTTTCCAGTTGGACTTGAACACCTACATTAGGATAAAATGTGACATTTTAAAGTAAGCTCAAACTGAATTCCTAAGAAAAATGTTTGAGGTGGTTATTGTCACTTAATTATTCAAATAGCATACCAACACATAGTGTACACCTGCTGCATCTATAATCCTTTGCATTCACTGTAAAGCTCCCAGCTTCACATGGTTTACAGAGGTTCGCTGGAAGTGGACCACATTCCTTGACCAGGCGATTCCCTGCAAACACATAGGTGCATTAGATTTGAGTAACAAACACTAAAAAAAAAAAAAGAAGGAAAACCCAGAAACCAGTAACTAGACTGTAAGCTGTTGTCACATTAGCAGACAGATTTGGAAAGTCATCTAAAATCCTAACGTTTGGATTCTTGCAAAGCTTCACATTTATTAATTATATCTGATCTGTAAATGCAGCAATCTGTTACAACTTTGTGGGACTAGTTGAGAAAACCACTGAAACTTTATTTGGTTACAAACAACCACCACAAAGGAACTCGTGAGGACTGGGATGTGATGGATTGATTTAAACACTCAGATATTCAAAATATGCCTTAATATTACAGTAATAACACAACTGTACAATATAGACCACAAAGATGATTTACTATGTTTAGTGTTAGAAGTTTATGCTCAGTGTGTCTTTAATTACTTACCAGCATGACATTCCTCACAGCAAACATTGTCTCCGTTTGGTTGCCACTTCTTGCAGCCGACCGTTGTCTTTTCAAGGCTGCACAAACTGCCCTGTATTAGCAGAGCGAGAACCATCGGCCAAAGGATCACAGCCATCCTGATTTCAGCTCTCAAGTCTTGTCAGTAAGGATCCAGAAGTTAATCCAAGAAGTATCCCAGCTTTTATATTGTTCCACAGTTTTATATATTTTTTGTTTGTTAATCTAAATCTTCAGCTTTACTCTGTACTAATTCGTTGGTGCTCCCTTTAATGCAAAGTTTAAAAGACCCTAAGGCACAGCTCTGTGTTACAAGTCTTTCTTTGCTGTTGCCTCAGACCTCAAACACTGTGCAGCTGGCTCAGTGGTTTTTATTTCTATGAGTAGGGCGTGTCTTAAAAGTGTGACATCAGATCTGTAAATGAACAGCAGCAAAGTTAAAGCTGTAAAATGTAACAAACATACAAATTAAGATGTCCTTTTTTTGTCAAGAGTCTTTTTATTTTAATTTACTTCAGGGAAGTTAAAGATCATTAATCTTATTGATATTTAAATTCTCCACCTTGGAACACAGAAATTAGAACAGCTAGCAGTTTCTCTATAATCTGTTGATTAAAACTGCCATAAATGTGTGTAAAGAAAGTCTTACAAGTACAAGAATATTGCTTTATTGTTGCTTATTCATGAAGATGTGTATATTTAATGAATGACTGCTGAAAATCTAAAAGTGTATATCCTATTTGTGCTCAAATAGAAAGAAAATTGGAAAGGAATTTATTGGCGCACATTATACCAACATTTGAGTTTTTCTCTTTTTCTTTAACAAAATTAGAAATTTGCCAAAAGTTTACAATATTTCTTTGACTGAGTCATTCGTTCAGGAGCGAGATAATGATGAGTCATGTGTAAGCAACCTCTGCTCCACACATGCCATGTCACAAGTCACCTCGAGGTCCCTAAAAAGTTAAAAAAAAATTCCCCTTGCTAATAACCCTTGCCATTGTGTTTAAATTCTTACAAGGGAAACGACAGCAGCACAATAACCCTAAAGATAACAAAACTGAAAATGAAAGTATAATATAAACACATAATTGTTTATAGATGAAAGTGTGGGTTTTTTAAAATTTCTTATTTATTAATCTTCCTCAGATGGTTTAAGGGGCATTTCCTCTGAAAAAGGAACTGTTGGGGTTTCCTTACAGTAACTGTTTAAATTTCGGATGACAGGGGAAATTTACTGATAAGATGGTAGGTGACTTGAGCGGTGCTGAGTGTCTTAATAAGCCAGAATAAGAAGAGTTAAAAAAAAAAAAAACACACTAACACCAAAACATACCTCTTGTGAGTCATGATAATAACCCATCATGATCTTGTGACACCTTCATGACATTTGTCTGCTAATCATTTGACTTTTTGATGCATCATACCAAGTGATGAAGATCCACACATTAAGAGACTGTGATGTCAAAGTCAGCATCTCATCTGCCTACACATCTTCAGCCAAGAAACGCATCCCACACTTACCCTTCAGCCTTCCCTCAAAATTGCAGCAAAGCAACAATGTACACCCCCAGTAGCCTATTTAACATACAGAATTGGGAAATATTTTGGAGATATTCGGTAAGTTGAACAGCAGTATTATTCAGTCTGCTGGTAAATGAGTGTGTGAATATTTGCATGTAGGTTAGCATGTAGGCTTAGTGACAATCAAACTGCAACTGATGTCAGCTGCTACAGAAAGAGACTATTTATTTTCAGTTTAAAATGAGGCTTTTTTTAACTAATGAAGTGTGCTATTACAGATCATAGACCAGTCATCTGTGGGGAACTGCTTTAAGCAGGGTGCTTTTTTTATTTTTGTCTGTCTACAGGCGAGGTTTTTAAGCATCACTTCCTTCCTGACAGGCGTCTTTAACGCCTTCTTATGCGTGGGAGTTTAACGTCACATTCAAATGTTTTCTGGGGTTACTGGCTGAAGCCACCATGGGGGTCTGTCTTTGTGAAACGTTGAGTAACCTGCCCACTTGGAAAATACACACACCAGCCTTGCTTGGAACTTCCACACATGGGTGTTAACCATAAAGTGTTAGATGAAAATAACGCGATGCTGTTGCATGTTTACCTGTAGGCGACTTTGAAATCATGACTATAGTCTTGATGGCTGCTGATCATACACAACCTATTTTATGTCCTTTTCACCTTTTAAAGTGTCTCCTTAACTTAAATAAGCAGTTACTGTCTGTAATCATGTAAATGCTATGCAAAGTTTCTTAGAGCTGAATAACTCCATCTAGTGGCCTATATAAAAATATAGTTCTCATTTTTTTGGTGGGAAAATTTCACATGATAAAGCATTTCAAGTGACTTATAAGTGTCTGTGTCTCAGGAGGTAAAGTGGTCAGTGGTTCCACCCCCGACTTCTTAAGTCCATATGTCATAGGGCAAGATAGCGAACTGCCAAATTCCCCTATGATCTCAATATGCTTATAATTTATTATAAATGAACTAATCTAATATACAGAATAAGATGCACTATATGAATGTGTGTGTAAAACGTGTCTTATATTGTCCCCCGTAATGGTAAATAAAACAGCTAATTGTAAATGCAGTCCATTTACAATTAATGTGGACAATGTAGCCAAAGTTTTGAACATATATATTTTTTATTTATTTATATATATATATATATATATATATAATAAATTTCTATGTACAATTTATTCTTCTTTTGTAATGAAACAAAATAAAAAGAAAGCTTTGATTGCAAACAGTGTTTCATACTAAAGGAAGGGAGACAAAATGAAAAAAGTGCTCAGAAAACTAGTGTGTTATTTCCCTCTTGTAGCTACATTTTAAGCAGATACAAAAGGGGTTTGCCATTATTTTGCAAGGAGATCGTCATCTGTAAGCCAAGATTCCCCTTGAAGTCACCTTAAAGTCATGATATGTAATGGTAAGTGTCAGATGGTAATCACAAAAAGATTGGCATCAAAGACAGCTCTGACATTGTGAAATATTCACCACGCATCGTGAGGCTTTGGCTTCTATCGCACTGACTTCTGAAAGAGTCGACCGTGATGCTCACAGCGAACTGGTTTAGCTAAAGAACACTCTGGGTGTGACAGATGTGTTTGGTGTCCTGTTGGTTTGGTAAACGCGTCTAAACCAGTGTTATAAGTCAGGGTTCAGTCACTGACAGAATAAATGATACATTCGACAAAGCACAGCTTGGACAGTGGAAACTGGCCGCTGACTCACAATGGGTTTTGATTGTCTGTCAGTCAGTTGTAGATAAAGTATGACACCATCAATGCAACATGACCACATAAATAACATCACAAAAATCATCCAGTGTACGGATTCATTCTTTAGAACATTGGTAAGAGGTAACCTCCGTCCTCCAAAAATGTTAATACTTTAACCAAAACGAATTCATAAAATTTATTTAAAGCAGCTGAGACCGTCATGCACTATGCAGCCTTGTTAGACTAATAACTGGCTACGGGGCCTTTCTTGTGAAGTTGCAGAAATCCACAGAGTGTGATCTGATCACGGTTAGCGTTATAGTTGGCAAATAATAGTTAAAACAAGCCGCTGGCAATGCCACAGCGTCAGAATAACGGGGCCAGAGGTTTGTTGTAAGTTTTATAAGTGTGCGCAGATACAAGTCACTAGATCCAGGCCTGTAGAATGCAGCCCACAGATGATGGTCCGGGTCTGGGGGATTGAGATCCAGTCCCAGCCAAATTAAAGGTCTTGCGGAACGGACATAATCCAAAAGTACACATTTCCAAGAATGTCCGCATGGCACAACTCACTTTACACAAACTGTACATCTCATGTCAAAAAAAAAGAGGACTTTCCACCAGAGGACCTGTGCTTGTGTGTGAGAGGATTCCCTCCTTTGTGCTCTTGCAGCCTGTCTCTCTTTGCATGGACATCAGAGAGATGGATAAATAGCAGTGGGCTATAGGAGGGCCCGTCAGTATCTAAATCCTAAACTTTCAGATGGTGAAAAGACTGAGAGGGAAAATTTTTAGAGATAAGTGGGTTTGAGGAGAATTGTTTTGTGCTCACTGGGTGTAAAGGCACTGTCCTGTCACATGATGTCTACAAAGAACTCACAAGGATTGCCCATGGCGTGCTGAAACGACTGGCGGCTGGCGGTAAGCTCAGGAGGAACGGATGCTAACTCTCTCCCTGGGGGGGCTCCGGGGGGGGTGCTACTGCTCACCGAGGTTTTGGGGGCCAGACGGGCCAAACAATAAGGGGGAGGCAAGCCCGGAGGGCCGTAGGAGGAGGCTTGGCTTCGCTCGCTCTGGGCGCAGGAGCCTGGTCCTGGCTGGGTGAAGGGGGCATGGCTGTAGGTGAAGGGGGGGTGATTGTTCTGTGTGAGAGAGTGGCTCCTGTGGGAATGGCTGTGGCTGAGACTTGATCGGGCGTGACTGTGGCTAGAGACGGCGTGGCTGTGATGGCTCATTTGGCTGGCGGACCTGTCACCGCGTCTCCCTCCACGGACGCCGGGCTCTGATTCGTTGCATGCTGTCCTTTGAACCTTCTCTTGTGGGGAGGAGCGCCTCCCCTTGCCTGCGCTAGGGTTGGATCCACTGCTTCGGCTTCCTGTTAAAAAAAAGAAAGAAAAAGTTCCATTTATATTTGGTCTTTTGCTGTTTGGGTGTGAGCGGTCATGTGTCATCAGCTACAGCTGACCAGAACCAACTAGTGCTACTGATTAACAGTGAAACAAAAGGTCACATATTAAACAACAGCTTAATGAAGTCTTTGTGAAATGTAACATGATATGTAATACTCTGTATTACACAATTTAATGTATCCTTTTAATACATTATTGCACTTTGTTTAAGATGTGACCAGATATTTATTGTGCAGTCGACTGAGAGTCAACAGTCAAGGGCAAACATGATTATCTCAAAGTTTTTTCCTTTTTTCTTGTCCAAACATCTGACGGAAGCAAATGGCTTCATCTTACATTCTTACATACACTGCTACATTCACAGATAGTTCATATAAACATGATACACCCACATCAGAAAAATACCACTGCACAGCACTTTGTGGATGTTACACAATAACTTGAAGGAAGTCATGTTCAGGTTATCAATTTTGTCTTAAGTGGAGGTTTTAGCGACACGTCTCAAAGCTGATAGCACACACTGATGGAGGTGTACCACACTGTTGCAAAATCAAATCAAAATCCACGCCTCCCCTTTCCGCAATAAGCCCAACAGTACTGGGTAAAGTGGTGCATGATTGTCCCCTATCAGCACAAGCCTCGGTGTGATCGCCCTGCATCATGCACCTCCCAGCACAGTACAAATGCATGCCCAGAGGTGCAGAGAGGGAGAATCAACGGTCAGGAGAGCCACACACACAGATACACATGGACGACGGAAGAAATTATGGGGGCTGGCAGAAGGGAAGAAAAAGAAAAGAGACCTTAAAGATGTGGTATGATAGATGGAAAATGCTGAGGACAGAGAGGAGAGGCAGAATAAGACTGAATGAGAGCAGCAGAGGAGGAGAGGGGGTTAGCAGGCTTACCGGTTCCCCCAGTGTCCTGGGACTACCTCCTCCTTCAGTCTACCGTTGCCCAGCAGAAACAGAGGGAACAACAGGATTACACACACCTCCCAGCCCAGACTTTCCCCAAACTGACTAACATACTCATCTAACCCTGGTCCATAACCTTTTAGCTAATATTACACCCACAGATGTTGTTTTGTTTTACTGTCATCCAGGTAAAAGGCTTTTTTTTTTTATTTACGGAGAACCTTCCGATAGAAATGCACACATGCACTTGATGACATAAGCAGTTTTTTCCATCTCTGTCCTTCCAAAAGTTGCTGATAAATCGAGAAAAATGACTGAAAGCAAGAAATGATGATGCATGGATGAATCACTCACAGCGATGAAAAGTAAAGCAATAATTTGGAGTTTTTCTTGTGTGATTAAACACATACAACAACACTATCAAGGCCATCTACTTTTGTATAACCTATCCCACTCCTACGCAAACCCCCCCCCGCCCCCCCCCCCCCCGGGTTTTCCACTCTCCTTCAATGCAGATACCAAAAGCCATGCAGCACCATCACATTTTGATTAAAAATGAAAATCAAAAAATCATTCAAGCACTGATAAAGAAGGATGGACTTGCTGGTGATTTGTAATCACACGGTTGATCAGATTTTTTTTGTGTGCATGTGTGTACACACCCAGTGCTGCAGAGCTGTCCGCTGCATGACTCAAGATGCTCATGATTGACCTTGACAACACAGGACTTGTTTTAGAATACACAACCTTAATCATGGAAAAGGCAAATTAATGTCAACCTCCTGCCCATAGAGCCAGAAAAGCTAACATTAGCATGATTGACCATTGTCAGTACTAATGTCATAAGCCAGAGATAGTTTAATTAATGTCATCTTGCATGTTGAGCCAGATTATTAATTAATTAATGATGGAAAACTCAAAAGACCGTTTTACCCCCTCCTCATTGCTTACCCTCACTGTGCTGGCTGCCTGCGCTCCCGCTGTGGAAACTGTGGCACGGGTCCGAGTATCCTGGTGGGAAGCTGGGGGGTGCAGAGGGAAAAGGAGGGTAGGGGAATGGCTGCCCGCCCAGAGGCCAGGGGTTGGTGGAGGGGGGCAGTGGTGCCAAAGTGTCCTGCTCGGAGCCTCCACCACTGGATCCCTCATTTAAATTGAGTGATGCCATGTCTTAGTGAATGAAAAAAAGAGCCACAGAGGGACAGATTTAGTACAGTCCTACTCAGAGAGAAAGAAAGTAATGCATTATTGATACAAAAAGAAGTGAGAAGTTGCTGTACTTTGGCAGAGGTCCCCAAAGGTATAGTAGCATTGCTCAGAGAAGGTGATTTTGTTGACAGTATGTCTCAGGTAGCCATGTTTCAGCAGGCTGCTCGCGTACTTCCTCGCATCTCGTCGATCTTTGAACCCTTCTACCCTGGAGTAGAGCCAGTCTACCACATCAGCACCTGACACAGCAAGAAACACAAACAAACGTAGGCATGTGCTGTGATGAGCTGAACAGCTGCTAAAAATATTGTTGGTGCACAATAAATACAGGGTGACCACAGTGGCTGCAGACAGACAAGCAAGAAAATGTGCAAAAACAGAAGTTGCACTTCTCATTTTTGTAAACCTATGGCCACACAAAGATGAGCTTTGCTCAGTTTCTCTCACCGATGACTGCATTAGAGATGGTAATCTTCAGCCACATCCTGTCTCGTATCTCTAGGCCAGAATCAGGCAGTTGCATCACCTTGACGATGGTTGCCATGTCTGTTTTACTTACAGACAGAGGCAAGTCATCAAACTCTGAGATGGAGTGAGAGTTAAAAATGAAATGTTAGTTCATATGAATGAACTTTTGTCTGAACATGATGTTTTATCATGTGATGTCTAGCTGGTAGTTTTACCATAGTGGGGGTAAGGTCCCGTCAAGGCTGTGGTGTGTGAAATCCAGGCTGCAGGGTCAATGGGTCTCACTGGCTCAGCTAAACAAATAAAACAAATTAGATAACTTATTAGGAATTAAAGGAACAAGGCATTGTCTTGGTAAAACCTGGTAATAATTACACTATTACAATAAATGTGACTAAAAACACACATTTGCTAAGCCAGATTATTAAATACATAGACAAGACAACACAAAGTGCTTTACAGAACAAAAAATGAACAAGGAAAGGGCACGTTGATTATAAAAAACCACGTAGAAGATAAAATATTAATAATATAAATAACTTGCAAACAGCAATAAACATTAATAAAAATAATAATACAAGCAGAAATTCCATATAAAGCTTTTATTAAGTATCAAAATACCAAAGAGCACAAAAAGCACTAAATCAACAGAAAGCTTAAGTAGATATTTTATGAGCTTTGTCTTAAAAACTTAAAGTTTCTGTGACCTGAACCCAAAGAGGAAACTGGCTTCTTAAGGCCTGGGTCTAGGCCTAGAAATTCAAGAAACCACAAGGAGGTTAAACTTTAAGCCATGACATTATTCTGTTGAAAAATCCAACCATTCACTATACATAACTAATTTCTTAGCTTATTGTATGGTAATAATAATAATGGGTTAGATTTCTATTGTGCTTGCCAAGACAGCCACTACTTAGCAGTGAAGCCATGGTAAGCTACATGTATAGGCACAGCTGCCCTGGGACAGACTGATGGAAATGTGGCAGCCAGTTCCTACGTCCACATTCATTCAACAGCGATGCTGCAGGCAAGGAGGCTGCAGTGTCTCATCTTGTCATCACAATGACATACTGACTAGGATAACGCAGGATTCAAACCGCCAATTACTGGACAACCTGCTCTCCCACCTCAGCTACTTCTGCCCCATAGAACTTCTTGCTTTAATAATCAGAGTGGTCCAAGTTAGCATTGTAGTAAGTGCAGGTTACTTTCCCAGACTAAGCTAGCTGTGGCTTGTGTCTCATATGGACATCATTAATTGTCAAGCCCAGTAAAATTTATTTTAACACCAAGCTGCTGATAAAAAGACAGACCACAGCCAAATTACAGATGAGGTCATTTAGAAATACTGTCAGCTTCCAGTTTCCACGAGATTACACTACCTGTCAAAAGTTTGGACACATTTCCCATTAGATAAAATGAGAATTGGTGACTTGTTAGCTCAGTTGGCAGAGCATCAGTCTCCCATGTGGGAGACCAGGGTTTGAATTCCCCAGGGAACAAATATTAACACCTTCCATTTGGGTCCTTAGGCAAGACCTTTAATGCTACTGCCTAACCATTATAAGTCGCCTTGGATAAAAGCGTCTACTAAATGACTGTGATGTAATGAGAAAGTGTGTCCAAGCTTTTGACTGGTAGTGTGAAAAATCGTATAACATTTGTCTCTCTTACCACGAGGGATGGTGAAGTAACTTCTTGGAGATGGGTCCCAGCATTTGGCAACTGTAAGACTAATAGGGCTAAAGAAAAACAGATAGAAAGCAAGTTTAAATAATAACACTGAAATATGTGACAGGTTGAGTACAGATACAAATCTGAATAATATTTAAACTTGAACGCAATTGTGGCTCAGTGGGGGATGTTACATATTGACTGCTACATATTGTTAGCATTTTTATTGCATCCATCAAATGAATGTAAAGCTTATATTTTTAGTGGTTTTTTTTGTTGTTTGCTAAGAAAAGCACAGCTCACTAGAGATCACTACACACAAAAATATGCTATATTCAAACTGTAGAGTATTACTATGTACACCTAAAAACATCTAGCACTAAAGTACTTGATAGTGGCTCTGAGAGTTACCAGGCATCTTTTAAATTTTTTTAAAGTGAGTGGTCTACAAATTGAGCGACAAACATCCCATAATGAAAGCACCTCCAATTTCTCACAACGGGATTTCCATAAAACTATAAATCCTCTGGATATCAATACAGCATCCTGTCTGATTAATGCATTAGCTTAAAGTGTAACATTACACCTCACAAAGATCAAGTTTTGTTTACACTGTGGAAATCTTTTGCAGCAGTGAGTAAAAGACTCAGTAATTTTTTCTGAGTTTAGATTCCTACCCCGTTTTGGAGACAATCTCTCTCAGGATCCTGACAGCGTCGTCATTGCTCATGTTCTCAAAGTTTACATCATTCACCTGGTCAACAAAGAAAGCAAGCATCAAGTTCAATGACTCCTTTTTTTTTCCATGACTGGATTTGAAGCTCTGAAGAGAAATCTCATGTGTTTATGCATTTAGACCGTGCACACTTTAATCTCTGCAGAACTCTTCAAATTCCTGCAAATCCTAAGCTGCTTGCAATGTGATACACATCCGAGGTCATACAGTATGTAGTTAATATGGTAGCAACAAATTACAGTCAGCCAACATCTGTTTCATAGTATGTGCAGCAGCAGAGCTCTGCCCACAGAGATTAAAACCAGAAAGGAAATCTTCTACAAACTGTAACCGTCTAGGAAAGAATTGAAATTGAAATTGAAAATGAAAATGTGGTTAATAGGCCACAAAGCCACAGATGGCTATATAATCTGTTATTGTGTCAGTTATGAGGCTGTACAGAAACAACAGGAACAGGAGTTGCCTTCAAGTGTACAACTAAAAGCATACCTGCAGAAGCATGTCTCCAGGTTCTATTCTGCCATCAGCAGCTACAGCTCCTCCTTTCATGATCGAGCCGATGTAAATGCCGCCGTCTCCCCGGTCGTTGCTCTGACCGACAATACTGATGCCCAAAAAGTTGTACTTCTCTGGCAGGGACAAAGGAAAGAATGTGTGATGAGGTTTGAATCAAATCAAATGTCATTGTTTAAAAAAAAAAAAAACATAACCAGGGTTGTGTCAGGTTTACCCATATTGAGTGTGACTGTGATGATGTTGAGGCTCATGGTGGAGTCTGTGATACTGCTGAAGGATGAGGACTGGAAAGGCAGGAAGAGGTTTGCAATGAGAACATTGTAAATAAAAGCTGGCATGACGTCTATATCAATCAGCTCTCTCATCTGTTTCTGGGACCCAGCGTCAGTGTTGGTTTTTGTGGAGACACTGATGTGTCTTTGAAGTGCGTACCCGGTCTATCTTGGCCACTTTGTGCCTCCGTCTGCGCCGCTTGTGTCTGCGCATCAGCTGTGAAGAAGAACTCTGCTCTGTGGAACTACTGAGCCTGAAACACAGACGAAAGAAAGGGAAATGAAAGTAAAATGTGTTTATATGAAATAAATATATTGGTTTGAGTTAAGATATAATATGAATGATTGCATTTTGTAAGCTAAGGTTTGTAGTTCTGTGAGCTTAATTTTCATAGAATTTCTATTGTTTTATATTAAAATCAGCTTAAACTGAACATGGAGTTCCCATGGTGAATGTAAAGAAACGTTACACTATGTTGGATGCTAGAATAGGAGCAGCATCTTGTAGGAGACACTCTCCTTTACCTACATCTGCTACTTCTGTTGCCTGATTAGCTTTTGTTTTGTTTGGCTAAAAGGTTGGTAAAATAATGAGCACATTTATTAAATGGATTGATATTATTTTAGAGGCCATACAATATGATATGGCATCTCAACAAACTCACAGGTGACAGCAGATCCACATTTTCTGTATTGCCACCTGGTGCACAAAATAACACTTGACTCAAAACTTCAGAAACTGACTTGCTGTTGGTTTAGGCACCAAAAGAAGGTTCCATGTGTCCATGTTTTGATTTTCAGAGAATTTTTTTTCTCTATTTTTGTAGCCTTTTTTAGAATGAAAAAAAGCAAACAAACACACACACAAAAAAAAAAACAACAACACAGCTTTAAGTGTTTGAAGCACATTTCAACTTGAGGTAAGGTGTTACCTGCTGGCATCCTCATCTTCCTCACTGTCAACAAATGAGCTGGACTCCAGCTCGCTGCTCATTACCGAAGCGCTGTCATAACCCATGGCTGAGTCCCTTGCAGTGCGCTCTGATTTGGAGTGACCGTTGATGCGAGGGACTGTGGACAGAAAGAGCAGAGTAGCAGTGACTCAGACGAGAGGCCGTGTTGCTCATTGTGGGGTTTTATCACAACGGGAAGAAACAAATGGGTGGGGTGGGGTGGGGTTGGAGTCAGTGAAAGCTATAGAACTGCAGAGGGAGAATCAGTGGGAGAGTGGCTTTAATTTGTCAAAGCTCAAAGATACTGACGCTGACAACATGAACTGAAAACTTTAAATGGCATCTAAAAGATAATGACATAAATTAACATCAATGTGGCTAAAGAAATAGAAATATTTGTATAAACATTGACACTGCTAGTTCTTCAGCACAGTACCAGCTGCACAGCTCTGCACACATTCACCTTACAGAAAGATAAAAAAAAAATCCTAGCAGAGTAAAACCTCCCTGCCCATCTCCTTACGTACATTGCCGGTGAGGTGTTGCTGTCTCAGGATAACAGCGGATTGGTTGGAAAGGTCTCATAAGGCACAAAAGGCGTGGCCGCCAACGTGTTCGCCTTGAGCAAGTAAAGCATTCCAGCAATGAAGGGGTTTCCATCTCTAGCTTCGCCCAAACGGTGCTCTTATGAAGGCTGAGCCACTGCACATAAACACTCACCGATCAGAAGGACTTGAAAATCCACTGTCAGTATTAACTCATATTTCCTCCCACACTCTGATGACTCCCACAAAAAAAAAGACAAGAGCTAATGAAAGCAAGCGTGCAGGTTCATCAAGTGAAAAGGACTGAAAACATGTGTCTTTGTGCTGTGCTCCATCTGTAACAGCCAGCGTCTAAAAGCCAGTCTGAGCTTCAGACAGCCTCAGCCCACCAGCTGGCTGCCCACAGCCTTCACTGCTTATCTACAATAGAGACAGTAACAATAATGGAGAATCAGCATGAAGTTTTGTAGAGTGGCAAATAACAAAACAAGGAGTGTAGAGAGAGAGAGTGAGAACAGCATAAGTTTCACATGAAAACATGTGAAATTTTAAACTTCGAATAACAGCCTTTTTCAGAAGTTGTGACATTTTCAACTGGTTTTAAAAGAAACATCCATCCTTTTTTAAATTTTATGACCTAAGATTTACAAATAAGACACCAAGTAGAGAGACATAAGTAATAAACTAAATCAGTCCTTTCTGTTCTAACTCATAATCTCGTGTAAACACAAACAAGATGCAAAATTTTCTATGGCATCTACATAAAGCTAACCGCATAATCAAGTAATCTCTATAATTTAACATTCAAATGTCAAATATCATTAATAAAACATAAACACAATTCCTCACCACAGCCGACAATGTGCCGTCATCCCTTGCACAGACAAAGTGAGCTAAGAGTGAAGAGAAAGTATTGCTTCCCCGCTCCCTCCCATGGCATGCAACTATACAGCAGAAAGTCTACTAATCCGCCTCTAACCAATCAGATGAAGGGATTCTCCAAAATGCAGAGAGATGATACAGGATTTGAGATGATGTCCCCCCCTCGCCTTTCTTCCTCAGGTGAGAGGATCTGGCTATCAAAAGGCCAAGTGATTTTTGCTGCATAGGTTCTAAAACACCTTATATCAGAGGGTGGTGTGAGTTCACCAGCTGTTTTTTTTTCTGCTTTACATTAATATTTTCATACAAACATAAGTGCTTTGGCTTAGCAATATCTTCTTTGACCTAAATCCTGACCGCACTGAGCAGAATAGCGTTTAACACAAGTACTCCCACTCTCACATACTAAGTAATAATGTTAAAGAGATACAGAGCACCTGGTGGTCTTAAAACTGATTATTTCCCATCATTTAATGCTGCCCTCTGGGTCCTACACCTGTTCACCCTCCCAAAATGTTCAACTGCTGCATTATTTGTCCTCAAATGGCTGACAGAAAAGAAAAAAAAAGAGATATGTTTACGGTTTATATACTTTATCATTGTAAAACAGCTAATGTTCTCACACAGAGGCAGAATGACTTGAAGCGTGTGGATAAGGTGACAGGGGAATTCCTGCTGCTGCGGGCAGTGAGGTGTAGAGCCACAGAGGAGGGGCTTCAGGCTCCCTCTTTATACATCTTCACATCCCAGCCTTCAGACTGAGCCCAATTGAATTGCATTTCATCCGGACGTGCTCGCCAGATTTATGAGCTACAAAATTGCTGGTGGGCCACGAGGGGCCAACCCAGCTACCCTGTTGGTTTCACTTAATTAGCACTAACAAACTAGCAGGCACTAAGATGCAAGGCAAGGAGACAGAATAACAGGCTGTGTGTTTTGTGCAAGAAAACTGTGTGAGGTGATTTTGCATTTATGATTATGTTTTCTGTCTGGTGAGGACAGGAAGCACAGCGTGCAGACATTCGTCTCACCCACAAAATATTTAATGTTTGCTTTGCTGTTAGCCTTCTCTAGAATTTATCTATTGGATGTGCACATGCAATCAGTCAAGCTAAGACAATGTAAAATCTATTTCCAGTTTGTGAGACAGTTAGAGCCCTTTCTACAACCTCATCCTGATGCTGTGCTCTGTGATACTAATTGCACCATATAAATTAATGAGTATTTGGTTAATGAGCCTGGAGCACAGGATGCAAAGAGCCAGGCTTGCTGTGAAGAGGACACGTGGAACAGACTCAGAGGGAAAGCGATGACTGGTTTTGCTGTAAATAAAAATATAATTGCAGAGTACAAGCAGCAGAATCCGTTCATTTAAAACCTTCATGTTTTGTCTCACTGTCTGAGAGGGACAGAAATTCTTTTCCTGCACGATCAATATGCCCAGACATTCTCAGTCAAGGTGCTTTCAGTTCCTCTTCCACATAGATCGAATCATAACAGCTCTACTTCTTTAGTTTTCAACACAATTTCCACTGACATTCCACACACACTAGTGTCCTCTGACAGGGTGTAGTCATCCTGGAAGACTGGAGTGTGACTAGCAGGAGGAAAGCATAAACCTCAACCACACACAGGAAGTAAGCGGATTATTAAGCAAGACAGTAAATTTCTAGAAACCTTGACACACAGGGATCCTATTCACTTCTTTATTTTCCTCATTTTGAAAATTTGGAAGTCTTTCTTGGCTTGATATTGTGAAAGTTCAACATACACCACTCGATCTCCAGGGGCTTCTTTTTCATACATGTCTGCTGTCTGACTGTGTTTTTTTGGCAAGCAACTTGTGCAGAGTTAAATGAAGAGGTACTGAAATGTAATAACGTGGAAATGACAAGATAATTGGATTTTTTTTCTTTCCTTTTTTTTTTTTTGGATCCATCTGTTCCTGGCTGATAATACTCACGCTCAGGTTCTCTGGCTCTCCTGCGAGCCCGCTCTCTCTCTCGCTCTCTGCGGTGGCTCAAGAGAGACTCCGTCCCTGTCTCCGTGTCCAGGCCGTCGCGGCTGCTCACAGCGTTGGCACTGTAACACACGCATTGGACAACTTCAGTCAGATTTATAATGATGTACAAAACACACTCGGTCCCTGCCACAGAAACGGCTGTGAACTCATTCCCCAGCCAGCCTGTGACCAACACCCCTGAACATAATCTCCAGCTACAGCATACTTGTGTCTGTTACAATATCTGTTTGCCTGCCACTCAGCTGAAGGGGAATATGCAGCTCATATCAAGACTCTGTTTCAAATTCACTCCCTGCGGCCAAAATAGCAGATTTATTGTTCTGCGCTATGTGATGTGTTTTATACTAAGTGTCAATAATGACCAGATACCCTGTGAGGGAACCATTCTGGACAATACCAGCATTAATGAGACCTACTGAAAGCCCAGATGGTGCCTGGAGTCTTATTGGGAGAGAGACAGAGGTGGGAGAGTGACAGATAGCATAAAAAATGAGAAGTGGTAGATCAGGTGTGGCCTAAGCAATAAGCTGGCTCTGTGTACTTGAGGTCTGGGAGTAGTGTGGGGGTCTGTGGAGATTATTATTCTGTCAGAGGGCTGGAAACGGTGTGGCCTCAGGCGCCGGGGTTAAGGGACTTACACTGCCACCGGGCTCTAAGGTAACTTGAAGCTGGTGAGAACTCTACTCAACCTTGTCAGTCTATCACTCAGGCATGTTAGCAACATGCATTTTACACACATGAATTCATACACTTATGCTCTCAAATGGCAGCTCTCTCATGCAAACATTTTATTCACGTTATCTAAACAAAACAAAACGTGGTTTAAAACATGAATGCATGGACCAACATCAGCTGGCCTTGTTTCAAAACAACCTTCTACTGAATGTCAGTGGCAGTGTGTGTGGACAAGTCATGCAAGTGAAATCCCAAAGAGCAGCCAGGATGCTGCATCTGCTGTGTTCACTCAGCGGGATAAAGTGCTCAATGGGGCATGCTTACACGCTTTTGCTCCACAGTACTAATAGACGCACCTGAGCAATAGCTTCACAAGCACAAGTCAGTGTGTGTATGCAAATATGCCTAATGGCTGACTTTGGATGTATTTCTACTGGAGCCGACTGAGAGCAATGTGACAGTCGATGAGGTGATGACAGCCTGTCTGTCAGGCCGTCGATGGCTGCCGATCTGACGGGAGATTATCCAAGGTGCAAGGCTGCAGCTGTGAACTAACGCCGTCCCCATTTAATATCCCACCACAACTGCTGCCCGTCGTCACTTTCTCCCTCTTGGGAAATAGAGATGCATGTTTTTAATCCGGATTACCAGTCAGAGGCACATCAGTTGTGTCCATTCTGAGCCCAAAACACCTATTCTTCAAATATAGCCATTCATGCTGACAAATACATGAAATGCATGAATAAACCACAAAGAGAAAATGAAGTGGTAATAACATTCTAGCTATTTACAGAGCACGGTAAAGGGTGGAAGACTGGATTCATTTCAGAAAAAGGGAAGGTTCGCTATAGGGAATACACCACGCTACCTCTGAGAGACAGGCCTGTCTGACTCGAAAGAGAGAGAAAGAGAAAGGGAAAGAGGAGGAGGGGATGGAGGGAAATGACGTGGTGTAGGGGGTTGGCACAATAGCCATTTGCTCCACAAGGTGGCGGCAGTGAAGGCTGGCTGGGAACAATAAAATCATCAGACAGCTGACAGCCAAACAGCAGGGAGCAGGCCATAGAGGGCAAACGCGAACCGAGATGTCAAACAGGGGATAAAGAGATACACTGAGACATGACAGATTGCATGTTCTCAATATAGAGCCTCAGCCGTATTGCTCCAGAGCTGTAATGGCAACGGCCCGAGTCTGCACTGCCCTTCTAGCTATATTTAGCAAGGGACCTCTCCTTGGCAAGTGCAGTGATATTTTTTAATCTGCCAGTTTTAAGGCAAAGTCTGGGCTAAGGTAACCACAGCCAAGCTGTTAAGAAAATCTCCATTTCTGACCTTTGAAGTACCAATGTGCTTTTGGGCCATATATGCCTTTATTAACGGAGCGTGGATGAATGCTCTGAGTGACTGAACACAATGGGCTTCACTGAGTGCAAGTATTTGCCTGAAGATGTTTATGTACAAAGGCTATTTCAAGAATATGCACTGGCGGCATTCGCATCATGTTTGCATAGATGGGTGGACTAAGGCTTCATGCCATGGATTTGTAAATGAAACACACAAACAAGTGGGAGAAATACTCTCACATGTTCAAACTCTCCAGCTTTAGCACATACTTCATGCTATAGTCACACACCTACACTTCCCATAAGAGCCAAAGATGACGAACTGTTCACGTTTTAATTAGCACATATGGCGCGCTGCGGAATAAAAAGCTCACCGACTGCACAGGCCTGTGCGCTCAGAAACATCTGCCAACCGGCCTGCATATGTGACACGCAGAAAACAGGCTACTTACTGAAAGGAGGGGGGTCGTGAGTCTCCGATGCCCCCTGTTCTTTCCAGGGGAGGGGGAAGTTCTGGATGGCTTTCTGTGCACTGAGATCCTCCATCAGAGTGTGCACTCTCTGCCAGGACCAACTGAGAAAGAGCAGAAGAAAAGAAAATGGAGAAACACAAAGACGTATATTTTGTCCTGCAATGAAGGCTATAAAGACATATATGGCTATTAGAAAACCTTTAGAAATTGAATTTTGCATAATATGGGACCTTTAAGGAATGCTGGTATTCTTCTGTTTCCCCTGTCTGACTGCAGATTGTGCAGATTTCCCCTGGTTCATTGGTTTACTGTTTTGAAGATAAATACTTAACAGAAGTTTCTCTTTTTTTCCCAAAATTTAGAATTTGTTGCATTATTTTATGTG
This sequence comes from Melanotaenia boesemani, assembly GCF_017639745.1. Lineage (NCBI taxonomy): Eukaryota > Metazoa > Chordata > Actinopteri > Atheriniformes > Melanotaeniidae > Melanotaenia > Melanotaenia boesemani. The sequence goes on along the minus strand of NC_055694.1, from coordinate 7,903,541 downwards.
TGAAAACAGGAATACAGTAATTCTTCACTTGTAAGAGAATGAAAAGTTGCAGATGTGATGGAGCTCCCCAACATCTAAGATAATGTCAGATGGGACATCTGAATGTAAGTACAGTAAATAGATACTGACTCTCATAGAACTGTAAGTATTTGGATTTCTGGCATGACTACAGCTAAATATAGCCTCTACAGCTTTTACAGCAATGGCAGAACGACTTTAATCTTCATCTGTTAAAGAGCTAACCAGCACAACATACTGCAATTATAATTTTAACATTTATCCTTCATTTTCAGCTACCTATTAGGTTTAACTACTGAATAAATTACATGAGCATATTTTACACATTTTCATGTTTTTAGAATGAAAATTTTGTTTTGATCAGAATCAGATCATTTACATTCCTTTTCATAAATATGTCCATGTCTTAGATTGTTATATAATAGCTCCCGCTTGACATAGCAAATGTTACAATTGCCATGTATTTTTCAAACAAGACAAAAATAAATGATGTGAAAGAAAGCTCAGAGATGTACTGAATAGGTGGTGTACAGAACTGGTCATTTTCAGTATAAATGACATCATGTTACTGTAAGAGGATAAAATACACCAACAAACACACAAGCATTTGATTTAGAGTCAAACATAAGAGTAAATCACACCCTATAAAAAAATAACCTAAAGCAAATAAAAATACCCAAGAAAAATGATCTTACTTTAAGAAACTTTTTCTTAATACGATTTTCAAGCTAAATCTGATTCAAAACAAACCAGCTATAAAAATGTTCTGCAGTACATCCCAGAAATACATGGAGCCTTTCCAGTAACATCTATATGATAAAAAATTAATCCATGGCCATGTGTTACTAACATGTGGAAATGAGATAATTAAGTTGTGGACACGTGTTACTAATGTGTCGACAACTTGGCCGACTTGGCTTGCTTTCAAACTCGGCACCCATTCGGTGTCTCACACACAACAGATGTTATAGTAATGGAGCATCTCAGTATATAATGTTTTTGGATTTTTGAGTAGACAATATGTCACCCCCCAATCTAAATTTATTTGTAAAGCACTTTAAAAACAACACTGTCCACCAAAGTGCTGTACACAGCAAAGGTATAAGCACAAGGTAAAAACTCACTGTAACACCATAATAAGACAGAAAAAAACATTTGCCATAGTGTAGGCAGAACTTTCTGTAGGATTTGCAGTTTTGGGGGAAAAATATCACAGTGGAGTTGCTGTTGCGTGGTGCCGCTAGATGTTCAGTTTAAGTTTGTTGTTTTGTAGGAAACTATTTAGCTATCCAAACCCAGTAAAGTCTGTTACAATATAATAATTTATCCAAACATTAAAACAAATTCCAAATTCGTAAAAAGAATTCAGTTAAACCATAATTACCCATAAACATGCGTGTCATATCCATAAAATCTCAGGTATAACTAACGCGTGGCCACAACTTAATTATCTCGTTTACACACACAAACTGGTAATCCGTGGCTACAGCTTAATACTGCATAACCACCAGATGTTATCATGAGTAACGTGTAGCTACAAGTTCATTTTTTTTCTGCTGATCTCATTAGAGGGTTATTTGATTTAATGGAATGCATAATTAGCTTCTTTCATTTTGTTTGTTTGTTTTTTTTTACACTCTTAACTCTTTAATGCCTGGTGTCGCAAATTTGTATCAAACCACCTCTGGTCTTTGTTCATTTTATTTTTTATAGCTATTCTATTTTATTTGTTTATTTGCTTTAATTCACTCTTATTTATGTATTTATTTCTATATCATTTATTTATGACCAATATTTGTTTATTTATTAATATTAATTTATTTAATATTAGATTGTACTTTACTTTCTTCCTGTCCTTTTCCTATTGCTTTTTTACCCCAGATTTTTTCCCCTTGATTAATTTTATTTTTAAAAACTGTAAATAAATTCAGGTGTTAAGAGGTTCAGTGGATGACAGAATATAATCTGTAACTTTTAAACTAGTTTTAAACAGGTCACTTTAGCTTGCAATAACTTATCTTGAATTTTAAGAAACTGTAACAGAACATTTTTCTGAACAGAAAAAAAAACAATAAGTTGATTAATGAAAAAAATATATTCAGGCTTACAGTCAAGGTTACATGTCTGCAGATACAGAACAAAATCAGACATGTTAACAACAAAATGTGACTTATTTTTTTTTATGCTAAATGAATGTCTTTTTGAGAGAAGGTGTTCTCTTTAAAATTTTATATCTGAGGATGTAAAGTTTGGTGGCTCTAGTTTAAATAAAATGCCTCATAAAAGTGGATAGATTTGATCTAGTTGGCTGTTAAAACTGACATGATAAAGTGCCAACAAATCTTAACATGTCAAGGCTGCAAGCCCTGTTGTTAGAAAATATCGACTCTAATGAAGTGTTATTGAGCATGACAGTCTCTAACAAGTGCACAGCCGGCACTGTGTGGTTAATTCTGACCTCCCTGTGGAAGGAGGCTAGCAAAATAATGACTTTCCTCAAAGAGATCAATAAAGTAGAACATCCTAACTGTAGGACGCTGTTAAAAAAAACATGTATGCAGCCATTAAGTAGATTAAATGCACAACCTGTCAAACTACATTACACACCTTTTCTCTTATTTAGATTGATATTTAAAGGCAGGGTCTTGTGTGCTGTTTAACAAAGCAGTGATTAAGATGAAAAACCTCCTCCAACATTTTATCTTCCCCATAGGGATATTTAGTTTCTCTGTGTTGTTTACAGTCCATGAAAGCAAAAGCAACACAGAGCTGCACAATTCAATAGATTACCTGACATCAGATTTCAGTAGATGGATCTAACTGAGAGCACAGATTATGAGAGTGGTGAAGTTTAACATCTAATGGAATTACTCACACCTTCACTCTACAGCTGAACAGCAAGATGGAGTGTTTAAAAACCTTCAGCGGAGGCGTTACATGGCTACATTTACATGATCTATGTTTTCCTCATGTCTGGTAAAAGCAGAGGCTTCGCAGCCATAAAGGCAGAGAGGCTGCAGCATCCATCTCACTTACCCAGGACACAACTCTCCCGTTGAAGCATGGCAGCTTGGCATTGTCATCGGAAATCTCTTCTTTGACGACCCTGGGGAGAAGGCGGATAAATACAGTCAGAGCTAACCAAACAGGAGAGGGCCACAGACTCAGTTCAGCAATACAACATGTGATAATCCTTCACTTCACACTTTTTCTTCCTGCATCGCTAGCATGAACAGAACAACATTCACGCTTTGAAAGTCACATTTTCATCATTGCTTTGAGCCTTTGCACCTTTAAAGCATAGTGAGCTCAAAGAGCAGCGTACATCAAGGCAGTTTTACTAAACACAGCAGTGATATGGATTTAAGGACAGCCCCATAAATAAGTGATGAGAACCTGTGGAGGTGATGGGCCATGACAGATAGATAGAAAGACAGATCAAAAGAGAGATAATAAACCTATTGATCAAACCAAAACTCACAATAAATTCAAATTTTGTCATGAATCTGAATGTTTTTGTCCTCTAGGTGCATGTGTGTGAATGTTTTGCGTGTATGAGCAGGAAACCCTCAGAGCTGTGACAACAGGGTGTCAAAGAGCAGGAGCATTTATTAATAGAGTCATCTTGTGTGAGAGCCTCCCTCTGTGTGTTCGTCTTTGGCTGTAAATTCCCAACAAAAATATCTCACAGTTACCCTTTGACCTGCTGGGACACAGTTCAGCAGCAACCCATCACCACACCTGCTAGGACCCGTGTCACATAGATCAGGTCCAGAGCTGACCAAGGTGACCAACATGGTTACACTTACACAGTCATGGGATTTTGACAACCTATGGTACCAGTTTCCAGGATAATTCCCTTCATGTCCCTTTCTATGCTGCTTGTTTTTGTTCTGGGGATTTTCTCTGCATTGATACAATCCAATTTCTGAAACTCAGTGGAAATCTCACATTAGCTTATTGGCTTTGAATGCGGTACATAAAAAGGGTGAGGCACGACTTGAGAGCAGCAGGAAATCCTAAGAAGATTTTATGCAGGGGTGTCTCTGGCAGTGACTTTGTGGTTTATTTTTTTCCCCCCACTTCTTGTTTGCCAGAACTTCCCTGCTACTGAAATGATTAGCCAAGCTAGTTGTGTTTTCTGTGCACGCTGCTGCTGTGGGAGCTGTTTTGCTGGGAGTGGTGGACAAAGATAACGTAGCCTTGTGGCTGTAACCGACGACCGCAGGGTCTGCTGCTGTGGCATGTTCCACCTCAGGGAGGAAAAGGGAGGGCTGCCAGAGCCGACTCTGCTGGCTGCTTGTTAGGTAGGAAGTGTTTGCATCCTCTTGCTCAAGCTGCATGACCAGCTGTAAGGTGACTTGTGAGGATGTGGGAGTGGTTTGTTCAAATAACATTGCTGTTATGCTTTTTCCTAATGTTTTACAGGAATAAGGTTGAGTGTTCCACTTTTACATTTGATCAGTCCAATAAGATTTTTTTTTTGTTGTTGTTTTTGTTTAGTTTTTTGTTTTTTTGTTTGTTTTTTGCATTTTTTGAAAAAAAAAAGGGCATACAACAAACATCCCTTCAATATACATTTCTGGTTAAAAAATACAAATAAATAAATAAATAAAACCCTGTATTAATTCAAAGATTCTGCCACAACATTTCAATCACTTGGTTATTGCAAGCTCTTGATCCTTTTCTTTTTTGGTCATTTTGTTGTAGATGTGCTGCTGGGTTTGGGATCATTGTCCTGTATGACCCAAGCCAAGCTTTAGATGTCAGACAGATAGACTCACATTTAGCTCTTGAATACTTTGGTATATAGAGGAGATCATTGCTGATTCCATGAGTGCAAAGTACTCAGGTCCTGCGGCAGCAAAACAAGCCCAAAAATCCCTCCACCTCCATGCTTTACAGTTAATACGAGGTGTTTTGCTGATGTTTGATTTTCACCAAACAGGGCTGTGCACTACTGCCAAACATTTCCAAAGGACATTATTCCAGAAGCCTTGTGGTTTGTTCAGATGCAACTTTGCACACCTAACCTAGAAAGTATTTCTTTTTGTCATAAACTTAAACATTTAACATAAGTCCTGCAGAGTCTGAGATGAAACTCTTGGGAGTTTTGCAGTTTTCTGGACATTGCATGATCTGAGCATGCTAAGATGTCCACTTCTGGGAACTAACTTGGATGTAATCTTTCTCTCTGTAAAATGATGGACTACAGGTTTTTTGGAAATTACCTTTTCCCAGACAGATGGGCAGCAAAAGTTGCTTCTAGAAAATCATCACTGATGTATTTCCTCCTTGGCATTGTGTGAACACACACCTGAATGTTCCAGACCAGCAAACTGCCAACACATCTGCTTTTATAGAGGCGCTCACACAGCAGAGTCTGGAAGTTACTTTACACTGGAACTAAAGCAGTAAGGACATACTTAGTTTTCCACACACTGCTTCTCCATTTTGCTTAGTTCTTGATTAATAAATAAATGACAAAGTGTAACATGTCATGTCTTATTGTTCATTTTGAGGTTTATTTAATTTTAAGACCTGGTAAGAACCTGCAGAAGTCCTGATACATAAACTAGTAAACATAAACATAGAACTGAAAGAGGCTGTACTCTATACTGTGACTGTATTTCTGTCCTTGTTAAAGGAAGTGAAACCACAGAAAAACTATTCAAAAGATAAAAGATTAGATCTTTTAACAGCTTCTGTCTGACATCAAGACTGGTTTTAGTTCCACCTCTAAACTCTTAACATGCACAGATGGACAAATGTACACACACATACAAGCCTTAAGCCATGTTTAGAGAGGCGTGCTCCGCTGTGTGCTGCTGTCACAGATCTGGCTTCTCAGAGCTGACAGCTTAAATAGGTCTTAACAGATTTCACAGGATAATGACACAAGATTTAACCTGATGATCGTGGAATATTTCCCTGTTGGAGATATTTGTGTAGCTGGGGAAGATTAGATGTGTTTGTTTATGCCCTGCAAGACAGAGGGTTGGGTAAAAATCTGACCAGCAGTCCAAATACTTTGATGGGCTGATACTAATGACACTATAAACAGAGAAATAAAGTATTTGTATCCCAGTAAGACTGAATAGAGATGACTCAGTCTTGCTAAATAAACTGTTTAATGAAGCCTTAAATATCTTAAGAGCTGTTATATCCTGTTAATGGCATAACAGCAAAGTTCAGAGGTTTTACTTTCTTGTTAATAAATTATGTTACTTTATGACAAATATTATATAATCATTACCACAGTTAAAGTTGTGCTATTACACTAAGTGGCAGTGAAACCTTAAATTCTGTCAATTTTTAGTAAGGAGAGGCAGAAGTGCATTTGTGTGGAAAAACAGCAGAATTTTGTCCTCCAACTACAGAGGCTCAGTCTCACTTTCTCAGCAGAAGAAAGATCCCCCTTCCAGCCCCCTATTTTCTGAGGCACACACAAACAAGACTGTTTCTTTCAGACCTTCAGCTTGGCTGCTTCCTCAGCTCCGGAGTGCCTCTGTGACTAGCATTATAGTGAGGTCTCAAATGCACTCACAACCAGCAGCAATGACAAAATGCCATATTATCACCTTGGGGAAAAAAAAGAGTCAATTATTTTGGGACAAACCTTGGTTATTTTCTGTATCATGAATATAGATGAAGATATCAAAATTACAAGTGGAAAGCTCAATAACTGAAATAAGAAATTTACACAATAATTATTAATTGTTTAATTTGCTGTTCCTAGTCATGTGAGTGGAAGCGCCACAGCCTGTGTTTGTGGATTCCCTGTCATTCAGCAGGGACCTGAAATGCCATGTTGGCTGCATTAATCTGGGTTGCAAACTGTTCATCACATTTGTGTGGCCATCGGTTTAAGAGCTGATATGGCCAGCACAAATGGAGTTCAGCAATCCCTTAAGAAAATGCCATTTTTTTTCTCCTGCACAACAGGGGGCCTACTACAGAGAAGCCTGCACTGACTGCTCATTTACATTTCAAACACTGACTATAACTGCAAGGGATTTGATGTTTTCTCTCTGCTCAGCAGTCTTATTCCTCGGCTGCTACAGCCATACTGTCTGTATGCAGCAGAGCCAGCATGGCTACCACAAAGTGCTGCTTTCCTTTTTGCCTTTGACTTGGTTTGCTTCCATACCATGCCAGTACCATACGGCACTCAGTGCCTGGAAATTCACCCTCAACTCAAAGAGAGGACTGCTTGTTGTGATGTGTTAAAGACTGGTGTATAACAGCTTTATGTGAAAATGCAGTTGTCACACTGTTCAATTCACAATCCAGTTACACATGCTTTGCTGATGCACAAGCAGGAACGGCTGGCCTATGCTCAGCAACCTAAAGTCATGTCTCCATGTGGAGTTAGCAAATACGCTTTGTTTGTTTTCATAATCTGCTTGTCGATCACCTGAGGCCCAGTGAGAAGCCCAGCCTGCGGTGTAAGACAGGCAGGAAGCCAGAGCTGGGGGACAAAGCAGCGCACCAAGCCTAAGCTGCCACCAGGAAGAGCCAGTTTCCCTCACAAGGTCAGATTGCAATGGAAACATGTGGCATTTGGCTCTGCGGCTCGGCCTGTCTTTACATTTCCTACAATCAATCGTGTTTGCGGTTACAGCGTGAGAATTCTGATGTATGTGGACTCATGTGTGACTGTTCAGACTGGAATGAGAACGGACACTGACACAAGTATGCCATCCTCGGCAGAGGCCCGATGCAAGCAGAACTTGCTGACCAAGAGGACTGGAGAGGTTTATAGTCTTGGTGTGAGTCCTGAAAATCAAGATGGGGTTTTTAAAAAAAAAGAAAGAAAGAAAGAAACTGGAAACAGGGAGGAAATATTTCTACTATCAACAACAGCTTGCACCCAATGGAGGCTCCTATGACGATGATAGAATTTACCCCAAAAAAAGTTAAGTGAAGAAGAAAAAAAAAAAAGAGTTCTGCTGCATTTTACACCAAATACTTCATTTTCTTCATTTATTTACATGTGCATTAAGCCACTAAAACGCTCCGTGAACATTCTACAACATAATTAGAGAGAAATTAGGTTATCTAATAAAATTAAATGACAATAGCCAGAGGACTATGGAAAGCAAACAAATGGTCCATCACATTATTTATCCTACATGTTTCCTAGACATTCAGCTCCCTACAATGTTAATCAGAACTGAAGTTGGGATTATTATTTTAAGGACTGAGACAATTAGAAACTGGCGCATGCTGTCATCAGATTCCCATATTCCCACAGGATGCATCCACAGCTCATTGTGTGTGTTGGTAAGGACACACAACTTGTTATACTGTTAATAATTTCCCAAAAATTACATCTAATTTTAAACTATGGTTAAAAGGAAGACGCTATAAAACAAAACACTAAGAAAGTCAATGAAAAGCTAAAATGATTAAACCGGTTAACTTGAACATTAGCCTATGTCACCATGGTTTGTGACATTCAGGCTGCACATGGTTTAAAATATTGACACAGATATGAGGAGCAGAGTTCTGTGTGTGTTTGAGAGCGAGAGAAACATGAAGGGCTGCGTCAGTGGGGCTCTGGACAGATCTGGTATCACTTCAAACACTCGTGTGCCTCCTCCGCTGCGCACAGGGTAGCCTGTAATAATGAGCAGGTGCCAGGAGCATGGAAACAGACATGGAGCTGTAGTTCGCACACATGTAAGAACGCTGCAGCCCGAGCAGGGGTTGAATTAAGCTGTTAAAACACACCCCCGCGATAAACAGCGATTGAGCCGCACGAGCAGGCTAATAATAATAATAACCATAATCACCGACGGCGGCCACTTACCCAAAATCCTGGTCCATCGATTTGAAGAAGAATTTGTAGCTATTGACCGGTCGGTTGTTGAGGACATTTTTAAAATCCGCTAAGGTGACTTTCTCCGGAGAAACAGACAGCTTGACCAGATAAGGAGTCTCCTCCTCGTCTATGTGATATATTATTTTAGTCTCCGCCATGAGAGTGAGGGGAGGACAATCATTGACACAGGAAAGGAACAAGGGTTGGCAGCGCAATAAACAGGCCTGCTATGTTACCAGCTACCCGGAGAATAACATAATAGCATTCCCTAATATTTGACCCTACGCAGCCCGCGATGGATAACACAGCTCCGCGTCTTGGACAAACACCGTGAAAATCCAGGCATAATCGCGTTATGAGTGCCTGTATTCCTGCTCCAGTGTGAGTCGCTACGGTGGCTCTCTCGGCACTAAAACAGGAAGGGACAGTCCACATCCTTGCGATATGGAGTTGGGAATATTGCTATTTTCTAATTGCTTGGACAGTGCTGTCATCTAGTGGTGTGTTGGAGCTGTGCGTAGGCCTCTGCGCCCTGCTTATACAACACACTTATGACATGGAACAAAGGGGAAGTGGGTTGACCCGCTGAGGTGCAGATGCTGCTTTCTTTTTATTTATTTTTTATTCTAATAGCCGTTTTACAGAGACTAAAAACATGGCCTATATAAAGACTTAATGCCTGATTAATCTGCTGTTACAGTTAGGGAAATTTAAGCGTCTTTTTCTGCTTCACATGAGCTCAGATCTCTCACACTGTTTGCATGTATTCATTCATCCTAAATCCAGTTCAGTCCATGCTCATATAGCCAACTAATTTAATGAAATTGAGAAAGTCTTTTATTAGAGGAGGCCAGCTTTGGATTGTGGAAAGAAGAGGGAAAGACAGGTTATTGGGAGGGGGGTAGGGACTACATTGTGTTAATTAGCAGTGATTATGCAAATATAACAGATATGTAGTTATTACATGCATATTCATGAATGGAAATTCAGTGTTTTACAACCAACATTGTACTGTACATGTTTGACACAAAGACGTAGGCTACTGCACTGCCCATTAAGTCATTCGGAATTTTTCCTGAGTTTCCACAGACACTGAGGCCAATTTAGTATATTTAGATTGTTATTTTGAATTTTTTTCAGTATGACATTGTTTTGTTTTTTAGCTAAAATCCCACCAAAAAAACAAAAAACAAACAAACAAAAAAGAAAAACCTAACTTTGAAACCATGTGTTTTCCACGTGTTAAGCTTAGCTAGAAATGTGTGGCACTTGTTTCCATACACTCTTTTAAAATGCTTACATACATACAGTAAACTGACATCTGAAGCATAATGATGCGTTCACAAATTACAGTACAGCAGTTTGTGCAAACAAACAGTTAATTCAACAGTTAATTAGAGCTTGCTGCTCAGAAAGCATGCACAGTACATGTAGAACATATCTAAAAAATATCATGCATTTGATTAAAAAAGGATCATTAAAAAAATACCACCTTAACATTAACCCAGAAATGAATGCAAAGACTAATGATCAATATATCTAACCATATTGTAATGCTGTTGAAAATGCAGGGTGTGTCTGTGTATATATATATATATATATATATATATATATATATATATATATGTGTATAATTAAAGTAAAAGAAATAGATGACAAAGTGTTCCTTTTTGATGGAAAGAAAAGAAAAACGTAGTATGCTTGTGTTACAGCAGAGGGAGCATTCCTCCTGTCTTCTCCTGGATTTCCTGTTTTTCGTCCTTCCTCCTCTTCTTCTTCTTCATCTTCTTTTTCACCCTCCATGGTCCTTATCTCCTCTGGTCTTTGCTCTGGACCTGCCAGCCAGCATCTCAAAAATATTGCACTCACATCCACATTTTCCCATCAAAGTCTGAATCAGAAAATGGAAGAAAAACGTCATAACAGGATTTAAAGCTTCTCGGCTACAATGCAGTTCTTAAAAGGACTGCTTCTGGTTGTTTATTGGCTGCGATGCAGTGCAGAACGTCTCACCCTTATTGCAGTCTTTGGTCATATCTCTTTCTTTCAGTAGGTTGTTTTTGCAATCTGTGAATAGTAGTAGACATGCAGGTTATGAAACAGCAAAGAGTGATTTTTTGGTGAAAAAAGGACATATGTTTGATTTACTCCACCTGAATTCAAAGGCTCTTGGTTGCACGTCTTCATCTCTGTGTAGTCTAATGTCATTTCACCTCCACTGATCATATTTCCTCTGCAAAATAAAAACACAAGTGTGGTTCTAATCACCACAAATGAGAAAAAAAACTAAACATAACAAAATAATATCTTACCGAACAGATCTAGCCAGTTCATTCTCCAGCCCTAAAACAAACAAAATCCAAGATTTAAAATACAATCTTACAGATCATAACGGATCATACTGAATGCACTTTTAGCTTCAACAATATTGTCATTGGATAAAAGTCAAGTATTTTGGTTGTAAGATACACACATGCTTGAAAATCTGTACAATACCTCTCTTTTTACGTCGCCATGTCGGCACAAGGACAGCGACAATGATGAACGCCAGCAGGAAAAATGTTGCCAGGAAGTAGCCAACATGCTGCACATAGTAACTCTGATGATCAGGCAGGAAGACATTTACCACTCGTGAACCATCCCCATGTTGTATCTCTATAGTTCCTGGTGGCAGAATGATACCAAAAATCATACAAATGCATCAAAGAGTTAAATGTGACACAAAAGTCAACTTAAGAAAACTGTGTTGTTGAGGATTAATGTTCATTTATTCATTAAAAGGGAACATTTTCAATAAACACAGATCAAACTGAATTGTGTTGCCCATTTGTTTCAAACAACCAGAGACTGACTCTGAAGGAGAGCAGAGAGTTAAATGTCAGAAAGCAGGCCAGCAGTAATAACTTCCAGACCTGATGTCATGCAGCTGTTTTTCTTTTCGCCTCAGAAAAACACAGGCTGACCAGAAATGGGGAGAAGTGCGAGGGAACAGAGGCAAATTCTGTAATGTGGTCTGTATTAGTTTTCCATTTAAGACGATTCGAGTCTTCTCACAAACACAGAAGTCTAGTTTCTGCAGTGTGGAAGAGAAATCTTTCAGCTCATGGGTGAAATCTAAACAGCCACACGATTCATTTGTGACTCTTCATATCTAACATCACAACAAAGCAAACTACATACTGAGTCCTTGTCTGTCCATAAGGTGCAGTTTCACTCTTTGCTCTTCCAGTAAAGCAGCTAAATTGGGAGCTTGTAAAAATGCACAACTGTGGGGCTAATGAGGAAACCCCTCTCAATGCTTTCAAAACCAGCCAATCAAGAGAAAAAAAAACACCTATTCTGACTTAATCACCTACCTCCTCAGTGGGAGCTTGCTCTCTAATTATCATCTGTCAGTGTATAATGTATCTAATATGCATGAAAATGCAAAAACATGTTCAAGGTCATTGTCTCTAGAGCACGGCTGACCACAAGAGAGCCGCAGCCATGTCGCAGCAGCAGCCCATTACTATCATCTTGACAGATCTGCCCTCCATTTACGTGTCAAAGGCTATTTCACATATGCTGCGCAGGGATAACCCTTCGCTTTGTTTAAAAAATTTTACCCAATGGGACATGCATCATTTGCAAGTCAATGAACTGGAAAAAAAAAGCATCTTGATTCCTAAAGATTGAGATTTCAGTTGAATTGCTGACAGCTCACAGAATGTTTCCTTTGTAATAAAGAAGCAGTCTGTTTGTTTTTTTACTTGAATAATTGCAGCATTAACGTGAAAAGCTCTTGTGACTGTTGATGAATGCTGGTAAGCAGGACAGAACAAACTATTTGGTTTTAATCTATCAGACAAGATCCATGATGCATGAAAAGGAGCCGAATTCCAAGCTGAGGGAAAGGGATGCCATTGGTTCTTCTTGGCATGATTTACAGCTTTGTTAAATGGGCTGTCATTTTTTTTTTTAACATGGAGGAGAATCTATGGCTAAACACATAACTTTATCCCCCTCCCTGTACGTTGCTCTTTCATGTAACAGCTGGCCCAGATGTTAAACAGATGTATGAGACTTCCTTCAACTGCTTGTAAACATACGTCTGCCAGAGACTGATACACATCAGGAGAGAAACTGAGCAGAGATTGGGAAAGTAAAATTAAACAAAACTAGAGACACTGTGTTACCAGTCTAGACACACGGTCGGGACATTTTGGAAAATAAGATTGAATAGAGGAAAAAGAAATTCTAGATATCGCCACACACTCCCTCCTCTTAAAATGTCTGCAGCTAAACAGAAAAACAGTTGGTCGGGAAAATTAGACCGCTTCCCGTTGCAGCCATGTTAAAGCTATTTACTGCAGCTTTTCAAGCAAGAGTTGCAAAAAAATCCCCCTTTTTAATTAAAATGGGTGAATTAGCAGTCCATGACTAACAAAAAGATTTTCTCCCCTATTTTCCTCTCTTTCTTACTCAACTGGACTCTACATTCCTTCTGCAGTACCTCCTCCCTCTTCAGCGCAAACATAAAAACAGAGCGAACTGAGGAGAAAATTGGCAAGAAGAGGAGCTGATTTAACTGACCAGCTATGCCTATAAATATAACCCAAAACCCAAGTGCAGACTACTACCTCCAGCCAATTCTCCAAAGAAACCATATTGGGAATTTACAGATAATACGTTCATGAAAAACAAAGCTCTGGGTTGCTTACTTGATTCTGGCTCATCAGTCAGGAAAATTTTGGGTGGTTTAGTGGGGTTGGATGGTAGTGGAGGTCCCACAGTAAGCCTGAAGATGCGCCTCTCATACAGACCACAGTAGTGGTGGTGCAAGTGGCAGGAGTAGAGGCCTTTATCAACAGGCTTCAAATCAGAGATGGTCAGCGAGAAGTCTCCTAATGTGAAAGCATCTTCAGCTACCTTCATCTTGTTCAGGGCAAAGAGGGGTCCGTAATCCCTACGCTCTCCGGAGGCATAAAGGTCTACCAGCCGGTCGGCCTTGTCAGGACGCACCCCAGGGGCCTGGAAATCCCAGTGGGCTACCTGCTGCTGGTCCTCCTGCAGGCCCTCTCGCCACAGGGAGCGCCGGTTTACACAAGGCAGCACAACCGAGCTGCCCAATAAGACCACAAACACAGTCTTCTCTCCATCCCAGTAGCGCTTCTCCTTCCGAGCTGGAAAAATAGATCGGTGTGAAAGCCAGGAATTGTACACCATGGAAAACATTTTCGACCGGATGATCAGATGGCCTCACCTGACTTAGTGACATTGAGCGTGATTTGAATGGACTGGTGAATCTGGCAGTAGTGATGGTGCAGATTGCAGGTATAAACCCCCTTGTCACTTGCTACCACATCTACAAGAAAATAAAACAGGCCCCAAAACAACATAAAAATACATTATAAATGCCTGTACACAGTGTTTGTAGAGCTACCAGCAAAAATATAGGAATCTCACTGTTGATGATAAGCGAGAAATTCCCATCAGTGAAGGCAGAGTCTGGGATGGAGATCCGTCCCTTGTTGAATCCATTGTAAACCCTTTGGCGGGCTCCAGGTGACATGTCCAAGACTCGCTCCACAGAATATTCTGGGTTGCTGTGGACCAAGTCCCAGTGCACCACCCTCTGACGGTCCTTTAGTCTGTCCTGGGTCCACACCATGCGGGGGCTGTAGCAGGGCAGGGTGGCCTTGGAGCCTGCAGGTAGGGTGATGTTCTTGGCCTCCACCACCACACCAAGCCCGCTGCTGCTCTGACTCCAAGCTGGCAAGACATACAGCCACACACATAAATGGAGTGCACTAATAGACATAAAGTAATTTATCAGATATTCAGATTTTATCAAAGATGCACAGAAATAAGAATCTCTTACCTCCTGGCAGGAAGAGCACAGCAAGAACTGAAAGAGAGAAAAGCATGAATAATTAGCTTTTGATGCTTTTAAGTCGCGCAGTCTGCTGTTGATGCATTAATTAGATTCTTCACAGAAGTAAGTCTGTTCACTGATTAACTCCTGGGAATTACTTTAAACATTTCCATCCATAAAACTATTGAAGTGCCCGGAGATCTTGATTTGTACTGACCAAGCAGTGAAAAACTGAGATGTAGGTTCAACCAGAGTTCAGGAAAAGAAGCAGAGGAATAAAATTGGACTGGACACAGTTGAAAGGCAAAATCTCAAAGAGGTTCCACACAGGAAAACAACAGTAGATAAATATACTATATGCCAACAACACACTGGAAATACACTCTGCTGTTTGCGTTTTCTCACGCTGGATATTTTCCTACAGCAGACTTGCTATTTCTAATGCACTTTTCCCACAGTGCTGTTTCTTTATGTGTTTACTGAAGGGCCAGCAGAGACGCATATGGCCAAAGCATACAGACTCTCTATTCATCTAGGTTGCTGATGGCTTGTTGTAAGGCCGTGATCCTGAGGTATGGAGAAGTAGAGTTTTATTCAGCCACTCCGTCTTGTCTCAAAAATCCAATAAAATGACCAAACACCTGTGTGTTTCAACTGGACTGGTAATGGAAACTCAGCTGTAGAGACAAATAGTTTTGTTTCTAATGTACTGAAAGAGGATGGCATAATCAGTGCTGTTTAAGCTGTTGCACAAAAGCAGATCAGCAAATCCATTTATCCAGTTTGTCACTGAAAAATGAGAGTAAAAGTTGTAAGATTAGAAGGGAGGACGTCAAACAGATTTTTTACAGGATTAGTCCAGGCGCTTGAAGAGCTGACTGTAAACGATGTGTTTCCTCTCATTTGAAGCCTGAGGGTCGGAGACTGTGCACAGGTTTGTGCAATGTAGAGTTGCAACAGATAACCCCCCCACCCCCCCACCATTCAAATCATGTACAGAGTCAGGAGAAAAACACTGGTATGAAGTGGTCTTGGCTCTGGTTGAAATTCTGGAGTCTGAGTTCTGTATAGTCAGCAAATAATAACTGATCAGTAAATATTCGGTTGAGGTCATTTAAATCTTAAGAAGTTTGAACATTTGTAAATTGTTAAATGTTTTCCAAAATAAATTTCATATTTGATTAACATGTAAAGTCAATAACAAATTAAAAGTCTAAAAGCAGTGATGAGATGGAGAGTTTATTATAACTGATGCACGTAGGAGCAACTTCTGGTACTTGTACATCCTCATTCGCTTACTTTTTGCCTTCACTCCGCTGCACTTTTACACACTAAATAATGTCTTACAAACTGAACACGTTTTACTAAAATTACAAACAAAATGTTCAGTAGTGAGGATATCTGATTTTCTTTACATGATTATTTTGGCCAAAAATTATTATTATTATTATTATTATTAATAATAATAATAATAATAATAATAATAATAATAATAAAGTTGTATCAATAGAAAACTTGAAAAGGTTTAAATGATGTTATATGTGTATAATCAATATAATACAATATTTTATTAATTTATTATACTGATTTTTTGTCAGTATTGGTATATTAGTTGACTTTGGATTTTTCAACCATCCAATTCCAGTACAGCAAAATTTTACTTTTACATGAATACATTAGTAATATTAATCTAAACAAATAATCTGTGGCAGTAGAACAGCAATAGTAGACAGTTTTGTAGCATATGTGTGTGTTCATTGTTGGTCCTGTTGTATAAGCCTAACCAGGGACAAAGACTACAGCCATGGCTAGGAGAAGCCATTGCATATAAAAAAATAAATAAAATCCGTCGAATACGTGTTTCCACAAAACTTGGTTACAAGGTGAGCTAAATGCTGTGTTCATTATGGCTTCACTGAAGGCTTAGTTACCACAAAGTCTCAGACGTTTTTGTATTTTTGTATGTTTATTCAATGGAGTAGTGTAGAATTATATTTAAACATCAAAAAACAAAAACAAAACACAAACAATCAGCTTTGACGTGCAAAATTGTTCCTCTGCTCATCCAGCTGTGGTTGTTCTGGGTTTGTGGTGTGTAACTTCACCTTCAGGCTACTGTGTTTTTCTTAAATAAGTTTATGACAGCAAACAGGTTTTTTTCATTCAAGCTTACCAAATTTATTTCACCACCCAGACACACTCGCCACACAGAGGACACCTCATGCTGGAAACTTTTGGTGGGTTTTCTATTGAGGGCTAGAAACTTTCTTGCAGATGGTAAAACAAAGCGTCCCAGCCCCTGTAATTGTCTCTCATTAGACACACAAGCTGTTGACTCATCAGGTTGCTGTAAGACTTAACAACGTGCTATTGAATTACCAGTGATAATAACAGACATTTAGCAAATGACCTGAAAATCACCACTGTTAGATGTAACACTGGGAGTCAAACTGGGAATGGCGTAAAGTAAAGAAGAAAAAAGTTTTATTTGTAACTGAAAAGACTGTAGTCAGCATCATTTATGTGATTCATGAACATTGTGAATGTGTAAAAGTTTACTCACAGCCCCGTCACAGGTTGAGAATAAATCATAAAAACCTTTCCAGCTGCAGACTCAGCTAAACATACAAAGATGAAGCATGTACTGACTGTCCTGTCGAGGACACTCAAGTGTGCATTTTAAACATTGGTGAAAAATAGAGCTGCACCCTTGTAAGTACTTGATCTTGTGTTGGAAGGCATTATTAAACCATAAGATCTTTATACCATTTGTTTGTGAGGTGAGAGCATATTAAAACTAGTTGTATGTGCATTTATTCCTGCACGTTTACATGTATGTGGAAACATTTAGTTTGTTTATTGTTCTTATAACAGTTGCAAGAAAGTTGTAAAAAGCTCATTTGATATGATGATGATATTCAAAAGTCACAAATCTGATTTTATTTGAAGTTATTAGGTGCCTTGTTTCAGCATGTGGACAAATTTCTGCAGGACATGGTGGGCTTAAAGGTGACTGCCCACTGGCTCTTTCCAGAATCTAAACATACTATCTTAACATAAACCTGGTCATTTTCTGCCTTGAATAGTTACCTACACGCTGATACTATATGCTTGCTCTACTCAAAACAGCAGCTCTAATCTTTTCCATGCCTTGTTGTTTGTGGCCGCTTATTAAAACAGAACCAGCCATCATAAACACGGTTGGAGTGAAGCCCCCTCCTCCTTCCTCCTCACTAGCTGGACTCAAAACCAACCACTCGCTGTAAAACACTGACACATATAATGACTGGCTGCTGGATTGTGCTGACTCCTTCACTCAGACCACAGTTAACTGGAAACATATTGGGCTGGAGCCATTAAAAGAAAAAAAAAGACTCACAATCAAAACATTTTACTGTACCATCAGGCCAAAGCCACTCATAGCTGTGCAGCTTTACTGAGAGCTGAAGTTCACTTCTAAGTTCATGGACCAATTTTTTTCTTCAAAACTCATTAAAGAAAAAGGTTTTCAGCAACATTACTTACACTGAGATTACAGGTGAGGATTCACTAATGTTTTAGCTAATACTGGATTTTGTCTTACTGTGTCTAACAAAGGAGGGGGAAAAGCAAAAAATAAGTAAAAGTGAAGTTAGGATTAACACATGACAAACTTCCATTTCATTCACTTAAAAAAATAGCTTGCAAAAATTCCACAGAATGCACTTTTACCTGTTACAATCCGGGATTAAATTAAACTGTCATCAATATTACAACTTACTGTCAACTATTTGTGCTTATCTGACTACAAGAACCATTAATTAATATCCCAAAGATGGATGGATGTGTAGGTAGGTAAGAAGCGAGTCTGCTTTTGTTCTTGCCGAGTAATTCTAACCTGGTTCCAATTATAGCACAAAGAAAGTTTCGCTTCTTGATTTCTTTCTCTTCTAAAAAAGAAAAGTCAGATGTACAACTTACTCCAAAGAAGAGTCATATCTGGGTGCATCTTCTTCTCGGAGCTGGCGTCAGAGGTGAGAGCCGGTCAGAGGTGTTGTGCTCAACAATTCTTAAAACACATGAATACTTCTTAGGAGCAGCAGCTGTGTTCTGTTGTATTCCTGCAGCCTGGAGCCTCCACAAGCTCCGCCTCACCAGTCCAAGAACTCTAAAGCTGCCTTTTGTTGCTGCTGTCTTCACAAACATGCGTACTTAACTATTAAAAGTTTTGGAATTGAAATGACAGATGCATACAAATATGTAGTAAGGACATAGTAATCAGTTTGTAAAAGCATAAAGGCTCACCAGCCAAACAGCCGAGACAAAGTAGGTTGTAATTTTACCTTCAGTTAGCAACTAAAAAATAGTGTTTACTCTTCATGCTGCTCTCCACAAAATCCCTTATTACACGTTATGTTTAAATAACATCATACCTTGAATTCAAGAACGATTTACAGATCATTTCTGTACTTTAGTAAACTGTCCGTGTAAGGATAGCTTCTTTAATGAGTTACCTCCATAAAATTAACTCCCGTTTTGGCAACAAAAAGGCGGTTTCACCTGATTTGAAGGTAGAAATTCATTTATTACTTTAATTAATCATAGGCATGCTATTTAAAAGTGATCAAATGTCCACTGCCACCTTGTGATTTTCTAAACTACACAATACTGCCATCTAGAGGCTGATTAGTGAAACTGTCAACCACAGCACTTTAAGAAAGCGATTATTAATATGGGTACTGAGAAGTGAGGAGGAAAAAAGCCATGTTTTAGGCTTTGCAGATGGATTTTATTAGATAATGTACACAAAAAATGACTGCACACACAAGAAATATGTCATCGCTGAAACAAGCTTTAATTACACCTAAATAACTGAAAACAGAATGACAGTAGTCAGTGAACTGTGGTGTGTAGGGTCATCCAGTGCAAAGGATGTGACCCAAACAAGAATCACTGTCAGCGTGTCTCAGTTCCTTTTGTTTCCATACTGTTTAATGAATATCTTAGGTGTTGTCCAACCATCTGGAGCCTTTTTCAGTCCAGCTCGCTTCCAAATCTTCTCAAGATCCTTCTCAAACTGTTTCTGTCATCAACAAAAAACATGAACAGTCATTTGCATTTGGAGAAAAAAAAATATCGTCTAATGAGAGCACATAAGGAATGTACAGAATGACAAATTATGAAAAGTCTACCATTTCCCCTCACCTGCTTCTTCCTCCCCCGACCCTCCAACACTCTCTTCCTCAAGAATTTAGTCCGTTGTTGAAGCTTCTTGTATTTATGCCGGTTCATCTTGCGCCGACGGATCTCTAGAACGTTCTTACATGTCACAGGTGTCACTGATCCCTCCCCGTCCTCCAAAACAGGGACAGAAAGAGGTGGCAGCACTTTCTCTTCCAGCAGCCCTACGTCCTCCTGCGGCTGAGCAGACTCCAGCAGGGGAGGAAGGGAGTAGCGCAGAGAGAGCCAGCTCTCCAGAGGACTCACTGACAGCTTACGAGGCACAAGGGCCTCTTCCAGCTCTGGCTCAAGCTGAACCCATCGTGGAGGAGATGTGTTGTCAGCTGCTGTTGAGTAGTTTCTTGGTTTCTGTTGTAATGAGGAGCAGTAAGCAGGAATGCCTGGTTGTATACATCTATTTAAAATTTCTGCATGGGCTTGAAGTGAACCTGGACATTAAAAAAAAAACAAAAAAACAAGAGCTTCTGTCAGTTTGAGAGAAATGTTCATCAGGGTTTTCTATTTCATAGGACAGTTCAATTGATTTTTAATATTAGGTGCCTACTCCTTAACTTCAGGACAAGTCGAGTGGCTGTTCCACTGTGAGAGTGTTTAAGCGTGAATGTGTTAGATGTCACAGCATCACAACTCTGTGTTAGAACGTTGATATAACTACATGTAATGATTCTCTGACCAGCTTTCTGCACCTTGTCCACATCACATTTTAGTATTAGATAAGCTCTGCCCCAACCTTCGTAGGACTAAAATGTAACTAGGTACAATCTATAACTAAAAGCACAAAAAATAAAAAAATAAAAAAATAAAAATAACAAAAGACAGCATAAAATGCAGATATTTGAGGTTACTTACAAGTTGCTCTACTTAAAAAATTAAGACGAGGGACAACCCTTATGGCAAACATCGTAAACAATCAGCCAAAAACAGTCATCAGGAATGAGGTAACTGATCTCTGGTCCTGTGGGCGTAAAAAAACAGGAAGTGTCAGTTCAATCTTTTGCACAAAGCTTTCAAAGTGTTTAAAATTTTCAGCTGTAACTTGTTTTCTTTCCCCAATAGAACAGAATAGAATAATCTTGTCATTGCAATATGCACAATAAATTTTAAACTGCCATCCAATCAGTGCCTTAAAAAAAGGACAAAAAACAGATGAATTGATAAGACAAAACACACAGCATACATTTCAGCATTCTTGCACTGATTTCTTAGACCATGTATTAATGTAAACCATGTATTTTTAGTCTGTCTTTTGTTTTATAATTTGGTACTTTCTTCCTGATGGGAGAAGTTCAAAGAGTGAGCGTCCGGGGTGACAAATGTCCTTTTTTTTTTTTTTTTTTGTCTTTTTGATGCACTGGAAGACATACAGCTCCTCCAATCTCACTCCTATTGTATTTTTTTCTTCTGGTCTCTGACTAGACATTGTTGAAATACAAACAAAATGACAAAAAACTAACTAATGAGTGATAAACTGATTAGTCAAATATCAACACTGTTGCACAATAATTATAATACTATTTAAAAACAAAAACAAAACAAAAAAAATAACATTTCTCTAAATAAAAACGGAATGACATAAAATTACCCCCCCCCCCCCAAAAAAAAGTGTTATGTAAAGCAATAACTATAAAGAACTAACGGGAAAGATGGATTTAATCTTTTCAAAGATGAGAACCATCGCTAAAAAGACACAAAGAGGGATGCTTTTATGGTAGTCATGAGCAGGTGCTTCATGTAATTTTAATGCAGTTGTTGTACATTTGCAATACATATGGATGAGGTTGTCTTCTGCCTGTTTTCTCCTTTTGCTGTAGCAGATTCTACTTAACAATTATAACTAAGGTGTATTGTTCTTTGGCCCTTTTACCAGTGGGTGCCACTGACCATTTCCCCCCTTAAATGATATTTGTATTAATCTTTGAGTAATAAAATAGCATTTGGGGGAAATACTATTTTTATTTATCTTTCATCTTTAGCAACCATAGGATTGCTCCTTCAAAAAAGGCTTGTTTAAACGTAAAGAGCGATTATTTTTCCATTAAACTCTTAAGAAACCAACATGATGAAACAAACTAAGAATGTCGGTTGCAGCTTTAGTTTGTGACAACCTAACTAATTAGATTAGCACACGAACAGCATAGAGCCAGAAATTTGAAGTGCTTTTTAAGTAGCCGGGTGCCCCGACGTTCGTGGGAAGCTAGCTAGCTATCGTAGAAGCTAGTTACCAGTGTAGCTCTGCTGAAGGCAGAAAGTCGCCGTATGGCTTACAGTTTAGAGGTTGCGAAAATGGTTGTAGTTTTTAATCGTTTACAAGACGAACGCGACCAGTTAATTAAAATTAAACACCACATTACCTAATTTAGTCGTGACCGAGGTTTAGTGCTCAATGTGACTTCCGAAACCAACTTCCGGTCCGTGCGTCAAAAAGTATACATCGCTTCCTGTTTCTCAGAGACAACGAATGTTCCGTGAGGGCATGAAAATTAAGAAGAAGGAAGGAAGGAAGGAAGGAAGGAAGGAAGAAAGAAAGAAAGAAAGAAAGAAAGAAAGAAAGAAAGAAAGAAAGAAAGAAAGAAAGAAAGAAAGAAAGAAAGAAAGAAAGAAAGAAAGAAAGAAAGACTCGTTCTCAGGTAACATCAGGTTGAGTAACCTGAACAAATTAAAATAAGAAAAATATTTTATCTTAAAAATGCAGCCGTAAATAGCTAAATTGATAACAAGGCTGCATCAAATGTCTAAAATAAATATCAGAGTTGTCACTTATGGTATCGTGGTATTTCAACTTTATATTTTAAACATAGCACAAGCTGCTACTCTTAATGCAGATGGACCAACCAAAACATAAACTGTTTATATTATAATAATGTTTGCTAATAAATTGCAGTCTCATGTCAACATATAGAAAAAGACTATGATTTTTTTTTTTTTTTCTTATAACTATTTGCAAAGGTCTACAAAGATGTTTCATTTTGCCCATTTCTGTTCTGCAAGAAAACATATTTTTAGTCATGATTCAGTTTTACTTCCTTTTGGCTCATTAAGTCTAAACATGTCTGCTTCTATATAATACCAAGCGATGAAGCTTCCACCTTTAGATTGCTCCAGTTTTACACTTGTGGGCAGCCACATCACATCATTTATTCATGGGGTTTTCTCCTCTCAGCTTTCATTAAGATGCTGGCAAACAGAACACCCACTGTATGACTTTCTCCATGACACATTTAGAATAATTATGTTTATGTGCACACTGAATTAGACAAGTAATGACACCAGACAGTAAAGTTCTTATGGCATTTATTTACAGTAGAAACAAGCAAGAACTAAACATTCATTTCATTGTAAATCCTGTTGACCGTGAACTATTTTCCTCAATAACTTTACTTACACCATCAGTGTGTGACATAAGGCAACTGAAAGGATCAGCCGGACTTACTGTGAAATTTTCCCTTTTACAGTAAAGTCTGAATAGCTTTGAGATATTCTATAAAAAATAATAAAATGAAAATAATATTAAAAAAAGGGTAAAAGAAATAAAATAACAGTAAATAGTTAAACTGGCAGTTATTTCAAGCTGTTTCTCAGTCCTGTTTAAACTGAATGGCCTATACATTATATACTATTTACTCCAACTAAATGTCTATTTACAAAATCAGTAGTCGTGTTTAGAGTTATTTAGTCACTTGAAAAGCAAATAAATATTCACTGTTTTGTATTTGCATTGTAAATTTACTGCACTGAACAAGATCTGACCCCTGAAATAGAGCTTTACATATGACATTATAATTTACAGCAAAGCAACACATACAATACAAGCAATATGACAAGATTCTGAATGGAGAGGTACAATATAACAGGTATTTGCTATAAATGCCACTTAAACAGGAACCAAACCAATAAATAAAAAGACATATAAGAGAGAACAAAAACCCAACTGAGAACATAATACGACTGGTCTATGCTCCGACAGACGAGAGGACAAAGCAGTTAGTTCACCCGCTGATGGAAATATCCATAGATCAGCAGACTATACCGACAGTGATAGAGTACAGTTGATTTATGGCACATTTTTTAGGATTATTGAGCTTCAAATTATTCAAAACATATTTGTTTTATATTTTAATGCTGTTGTCCCATATTTTGCTACAGAATGAGCGATTAAAGTTAGTTAAAACAAAATCAAAGGCCAAGTGAAAAAAACCGAAAGCAGAACTTTTAAGGCCATTTCTTATTTTTACCATGGCCTTCGATGTTAAGTTTGAAAACAAAGTCTGTAGAGAAATAACCACAGGAAAAATAGTGCAATTGTTTTGCTGCAACAATGCTGCCCATCTACTTGGATTTTACACTACAAATGGTCACATTTCACAGATTCCAAAAAATATGCTCATCTGATTCTCAATATTTAGTATATATGTTACAGATCTTAACCAAACCAATGCTTTGCTTAATTAGGTCAAATCATTCAGTCAGTTATCTTTACTTTGCAACTGCACAATGGCTCTGTCTTTTTTTGTATAGCCAGCATACCTTGACTTCAAGAAGATATCTAAACTAAAATAATAGACTTTACAAATAAAACAACTGCATTTGCAGATCAAATGTGGACTTGAGTTTAGGTAGAAAAATATACAGCGAGGCAACAGATGTATGAACAGGCAAAGAAAAGAATGGAAGGAAGCAAAATTGTGCAAAAGCTGGCCCCTCTTTGTGCATCACCCTGTCTAGTGTCTTCTAGGTTTCCGGCCTCCCTGAGCAGCCAGCTGGCCATGCTTCTTCCACTGTTTCTCTTCTTTCTCATCTTCATCTTCCTTCTTATGACCGGTCATAGCAATCTTCTACAAGTTACTCATCTCCCAGGAGTGTGATTTATGGGATTGCTTTAGGAATAAGAAATATCTTTGGTTAAAACTCAAACACATGAAGGGCAATTGTTTAGTATTGTTTGTGTGAACACAAGTGGATAAAGAGGAAAGTCTAACCTGAAGATGGACATCAAGAATAAAACCACTTGGGTGGAGCTAACAGTTCTGCGCAAAGAGATGAGAAAATGTTTAAATTAAAATATACAGTGCACTCAAAAAAAGTGTAGAATGACAGGAGAGATTTGTAAGAAGAATGAAGTTAACCCACTGATGAGGACTGATGGTCATGTGATCGTTCCAGTTTGATACGGACATCGGTTGATTTTCCTCGATCAGGTTTTCCAGGTCCTGAAGGATAAGTTAGTGAGGTGTTAACCCAGGAATATGTTCACTGAAGCCTGGCTCGGAAAGTAGTTAATCCAAAGATATTTAATAATAGAAAGGGTTGGGGTTTGTTCAATTTTGTAAACAAAGCACAGACATTTTTTTTAACAAATATACAGAAACTATATGCAGAGAACTATCCAGGTCCACTTTCCTCATATGTTCTCAGGTCAGTTCAAGAGTACTTAAGACTTTTAGAGTTATACAAATTCTGCCTGCAGTGGGGTTCAATTTTCCCATGTCTGACTAAATTTATCCTTCAGTTTTCTTGAATGTCTAATAGCTTTTTGTGTTTTATGTCTTTACTTGCTTTATATTCTTTCATTTAGACACATATTAATGTTGTATGTGCCTTCCTGACTTTCAAGGGCCACTCATAGGTCTCTGCTAATTATTCTCAGATTGAATTTTGTAACAAAGGGGGTGTCAGGGTTGTTTTATTTTATGTATGAAACTCTCTTCCTTTGCATACTTTCATATCCGCCTTTAAAAATTCCTTTAGTTGATCTTATTCTTCTCTCTCTGTAAAGAACTTACTGAACTTGCTAAGAGAACTAACTACTATTAATTACCTAATCACTTTGAAAGATAAATGAATTATTTTCTGATGTGTTGTTTGTATTTGTATAATTTTAGGCTTGGCTGTCCACTGCTGTCACCTGGAGAGCTTCCACGGCTGTTGGTGCTACAGCTGATGCTGTCATCAAGCCAAGTGCTGTAGGTGAGGGAGTCTCGCTTGTGAGGTGTCCCAGCAGATGACACACTCTCCTGGGGAATGTAGAGAGGAGACACTTGGAGTCATGCACATCAGAGATGCTGTTATCTGACAGCTTAAAAACACCTGTCTCTCTTTGTCACAACATGATGATAATTTCCACTCACCATGCCTGTGTCATAGTCCTCCGTGGCCTCTGTCTCGTTCTCCTCTACCACACTGGCAAAACTGCTGGCATTTGATGAGGATCGGGAGAGATCGTGGCCCTCTGGGATGGATGGAGTCCTGCCACTAAGATAAGAACTACACCCTGGGTTACCACACTCCAGCACAGCCAAATCCGATTTTATCTTACAGGACACAAAGATACATATAACTTGCTGCTGCAGAGAACGATTAAATCAACTCTTGCATAAGGCGGCGCATGATGTGTCAGGTACTATGATCAATATCAACATCATATTGTGGTAACCTGTCAATCAAACACACCTGTTCTTTGTAGTTGTGAGTACCTCTGGAGAGCTCTGATCTGAGTTGTCAGATCTAGGGTCCTGAGAAGCATGGCCACTGTCAGGAGTCTTCTGAGTGTTTGGGGATGTTTCTCTGCTGCTACACAAATCATATAAAACAAACGGCCTACTGATTTAAGTTATTATCGAGATACCAATGAAAATCTGAGTTTGTGTGCATACAGGAGTCTCCTCTTACCTTCTCTCCTGGACTTCCTGAATATTTTCAATTCCGATGGCACTGCTTCTCCTCGAGCTGAAAGGACCAGACTTTTTCCTGGTTGGGCTTTTCCCTGGAATTATCAAAGACTGCCAGGGAAAGCGGAAAAGCAATCAAGGCCAGAGTCCATATATCTTTTGAGTTAAATCAGGTCATCTCAAGAGTTTATCAGTCTGATTATTTATTAGTCACTGAGAGGAGTCAAGGACTACTTTGACCCACAAATGTTATTGAATTCTCTGGGAAAATGCTTTTAAAAACCACAAAATCCTGAATTACCAGGCTGATGTGTAACTCTGCTCCCCAGCACTTACGAAAAATAAAAGTTAAAATATGCCTTTAGCAGGTTAATGACAAGCACTGGTGACAGAGCAGAGCACAGTGAAGCAGGAGATGAAAGCTGGGTTTAAAGGCTGCAGAGCCTGTCACTAAATATGCTTTCTCAGCAACTGTTTGTACATTCAGTCTCCCTTTTAAAGCTCTTAAATTTAGAACTTGAAAAAGCCTTTGATTTAATGTGGCTTCAAAGAGCAAGAGGATGATTTTGTTTTCATAATTTCCCTGTGACTGAGCCATTAATTCATGAATATTCAGTATTTCCAGACAAACAGAGAATCAGGCATACTATAATTAAAGCACAGTTGCAATAAAAGACAACAAAAAGGGAAAATCTACTGCAGTAAAGCAGAAAACACGGTCAAAATAGAAAAGAGTCTGCAGCGTTAGCCTGAAGGGAGTCAAGTGTTGCAACTTAAATTTAGACTTTTCTTTAATAAGGCTTAGGCTGAACAGTTTCTAACATTAAATCTTTGTCAAATTCAAAAGTTTGGACTCGCTAAAGCAACTAACTCACTGGGAAATGTGAAGAATATTTATAAGATACATCCTGTCTGTAGAGTATACACTGAATATGCATTTCAGAACTGCAATGTACAGAGAAACCTTGTTTAGGCATGATGCAGTGGAGCCATGCAGACAAATACAAACAAAAAAGAGGGAAAACAAGAAGTTAGAGAGTAGTTAGAATTAGACATGAACCTCTTCTACTGTTCCTATCCCTATGGCACTGCCTCGGCGTCCATATTTACTGGGACTTTTGCCTGGGACAAGCAATGACTGAGCCAGATAGGAAGAAAGAAAACAGAAAGAGAGAGGGACAGAGACAAATAAAGAGATACAGACAGAATAAGAAAGAAGGTGATAGAAAGAGTGGAAATGATGGATGATAAGAGAGAAGGGGGGAGAGAAAACATGAGATTTTTACAAATATATATGAGACTCCATGCAATAAGTCATGTAAGTCAAACAAAATACAAAGCACATGTTAAGTGGAGAATACAAATGGAGACTGTTTAGCTACATGGGTGCAACACAGGAAGCTGAATGGGAGAGAGGTGATGAACCAGTTATGTAAGTCGTATGCCTGTGAGGAAGAGGATGAAGAAGATATTTAAAACAACAGAGGAAGACAAACAGGACCATGTCAAAAGTTTAGGCAGCTGTGGAAAAAGGTTATTAAGTAAGAATGCTTTCAAAATATCTATATTTTTAATCAAATGTGAACTAACCGAAGTTAAATCAAAATATTTGGTGTGACAACTCTTTTCCTTCACATGAACTTCAATTCTTAAATTTTAGCATTCATCAATTTTACCAAACAGGTGCTAATGATCCTCATTTTCATATACAAGTGTAAACACAGCCAGAGACCTAAACAGCGAGCACAGCAACATGATACATGGTAGTCATACTACTTCAGCAAAGCCTCCTCTAGGTAGAGATTTCAAAGCAGACTGGGGATGGAAGATGTGCTGTTTAAGGTTTTTTTCAAGAAGCACATGGAAAAACTGCAAAATCTGGGATTGGAGATAGCGGTAGGACAAAGAAACTTGATGAAGGACACAACACACTTCCTTCTTTTTAAAATCAGAAGATGCGCAGCAGTGCCATAAGTTCAGAGATAACAGAATCCTGAGGGACCCGGGTAAACTCATCTACTGTCCAGAAATGCCTGGTCAGAAGTGGCCTTCAAGGAAAAACTGTGGCTAAAAACCCATACATGGAAACAAGGTCAACGACTAAACTGTGCAAGGAAACATTAACGACTGGTGTGCAGAAAAATGGCAGCAGGTGCTCTGGACTGATGATCCAAAATAAGAAATATTTGGCTGTAGAAGAAGGCAGTTTGTGTGCTGAAGGGCTGGAGAGTGGTACAGTAACGAGTGTCTGCAGGCAACCGTGAAGCATGGTGGAGGTTCTTGGGAAGTTTGAGGTAGCATTTCTGCAAACGGAGTTGGGGATTTGCTCAGGTTCGACTGTTTCCATCACACTGACAGCATCATGCAACACCAAAGAGGGAGGCGTCTGACTGGCCCTGCAGCAGTGCATCAGCCTCAATCATACATCCAATGTCATTAATAATACCTTCAGGGTAAGAAATAGTAGGAGTCCTGGAAGTCATGACCCCCCACCAAGAGACAGAAGATTTGAGCCAGCCTATATCTGATAAGCTAAAGAAACCCACCTACCCATCCATGCATTCATCTCCAGTAGACTGGATTACTGTAATGGTCTTTTAACAGGACTTCCTAAAAAGAGCATTAAACATCTGCAGCTCATCCAGAACGCTGCTGCTAGAGTTTTAACCAGGACTAAAAAATCTGAACACATCACACCAGTTATAAAATCTTTACACTGGCTTCCAGTCAGTCGCAGAATAGATTTTAAAACCCTTCTGCTTGTTTACAAATCCCAGAATGGTTTAGGCCCAGAATACATCTGTGATATGTTCAGAGAATATAAGCCTAGCAGAGCTCTTAGGTCCAAAGACTCTGGTCAACTAGTCCAGGCCAGAGTCCAGACTAAACATGGAGAAGCAGCATTTAGCTGTTATGCTGCAAACAAATGGAACAAACTGCCAGTGGAGATTAAACTTTCCCCAAATGTAGACATTTTTAAATCCAGGTTAAAAACATTTCTTTTCTCATGTGCCTATGCATGAAATCTGCACGGTAACTTTTTTTTTTTTTTTTTTTACTTATCTTGCTTTTAATCATTTTAATGTAATTTATTATTTTATTGTGATTATGTGTTGATTATGTGTTGATGCCTTTTACTATTCTAAATATCTGTAATATCTTTGTTTTATGTAAAGCACTTTGAATTGTCCTGTACATGAAATGTGCTATACAAATAAACTGCCTTGCCTTGCCTTACCTTTGAAGCCAGAGGAATTTGTCACACCAAAAACTAACTTGATTTAGATTTTTTCTCCTGTAAGCTAATTTAGCATTTTCTTAAATAACAAAAATAAATATAACTTATACTAGTGAAAGAATTCCCACTTTGTACCAGTTTTCAAAGCTGCCTTAAACTAGTGCACAGTCCTGTACAGCGAGATATGCATTAGTTATCAGGTTAAGATGTTACGGGCAAAAAGCAAGCTTTTACTCAGGAATAAAGTGTGTTATTACAAAAAGACAAAAAAAAGTGTTCAACTGAAGGAGCCAAAAAGAAAAATCTGTTTTGTTTCTGGTGACCTTTGTTTATACCTCTAAACAAAACAGAATGTTATATAAAGTGCTATTTCCCACAATATCCCATAATATACAGTATCTACATATAACAGAAGAAACCATGAGCAAAGCTAATGTTGAATGAAGACCTTGTAACTTCAGTTCATGATTTACTTTAATTTGATTTTAGACTTACATGTGTTAAAACTGGCTTTTGCAGCTTTTTATAAACTAAAGAAGCCAAACAGACACTGCGAAGTTACAAGGTTTTTACCTCATGGCTTAAATAATAATCTATATAAGCAAATTTTACATTCATGTGTGACCATCAATATACCTTTGCATGCTTTAGCTGAAATGCACATATACACACACAGAACAAACACTCAACATGCAGCATGTATGAACAGCACAGATGCAATAGGATTTAAATGATCTGATGAGAAGTTTAAAAAAGAGGAGCTTTAATCCAGGACTATCGACTTAATTTCCTTGAGTATACATGTAGTTGATCTTGCAAACAGTCTAAGAATCAACTATTTTCTGAGGGTCGGGTTTAACACTCAAGCCTGCAATAATTGCTCTACTTGGTTGAGAGTGTGGCACATTTCTGTGAGAAGTTAGTGCAGCAGGCAAAGTGAGGAAGAGGGGGTTAACGCTATTAGAGTCGCTGAGGGAGGCAGAAGCTCGCTTTACTTTAGACCAGGAGGAGTGGGACCGTACTTACAATCCCTGGGAATTTGGGGCTCTCTGCGGGGCTGTGGTTAAAGGTGTTGCTCAGGCTAGTGGACAATGTGAATGGCCTCTTGAAACTTAACCCCAGGGCATCCATAGAGTGGCTCCTACTGCGGATCACCCGCTACAAAAAGACATGAGGAGGAGATATATTCAGATGGCGCTGACTCTTGTGACCTCGCTATATCGCTGTGCAGCATTATAGGCTGAGAGGAGCCTCGGGCTGTCCCTGAACGCTGACCACTACAGGCAGAGAGCACTGGTCTGATGCTAATCTTCACAGAAAAGGAAGCAACAGAGAACGCTGTTAAGCTTCAGTGCCTGGAGGGGGGTTTAGATGAGTCATTATGTCTAGGTAGGTGGGAAGAGAAGGGAGAGGAAGTAAAAGGGCCAAGTGGCTTGCACAGATGTCAAACCACACTCAATTTAAACAAAGCCAAGTTTAAATCCCAGTGCACCTTTTTGTGTGTTACAAAGTGTAGAGGCAGAGGAATGTGATGGTATATAAATCCATCCATTCCCTCTGATACTATGAAACACAGAGATGATAGAATCATAGAAAAATGAGATCACTGGCACAACAGCATGCAGAGAGCACAGCATCATGTCATGTCTACAATGCATGACGAAGAAAAGCTGGGAAGCACAGAGTGGTGTGTTCCAGCAGAGGGAGAGCAGCAGAACTTCTCTCATTCAGGTTTAATACACGCTGAGGGATGAAGCTCTTACAGCCCAAGCAAGAACAATCCTGAAACACTGCCAGAGAGAAGTCAAGATAAACATCTGACTGCCAATATCAAATAACACAGATTTTTTTCCACAATCTTATAACAGTATTTAAAGGTAACAGTATGAACAATTTGTCATTTTTGAAAATACACATGCAGTCAATTTTAATTTCTTGCAGAAAGTTGGAAGAGAAAATCAATATTACTTTCATATCTGTCTGCTACAAATTTACAGCCAGCAGCATGTTACCTTAGCTTGGCTCAGACTGGAAACAAGGGGCTGTCTGAAAGAAACAAAATCCGGTGGCGCCTCCAAATGCTACAAATCAATACAGTATAAAGGGCACAAATGAGTGGTTTTATAGGAAGTAAAAATAGCTCCTTTTTCTGAGGAAACTGGCTCAGAGTCAGGTTTCCCTCTTTCCCTGTTTTCCAGTCTACACTAAGCTAAGCGCAACTTGAATTTAAAATTATTTACATTTTCAAGCAGAACTTTGTTTAACTTCTCACGGCAATTTCTTTCAGAACGTTCCAGGGAGTGAAGCTGCCTGGTCGATGCCTCCAGCCTCTAAACAGGAATCTCCAGTTACCTTAAAGGACTCAAAGAAGCCCCCTCCTCCTGCACTCCCATTTTCCAGTTTATCGTCCTCTCCTCCAACACCCATTATGGCCTGGCTGTTCACATGGAGCTCCTCATAAAGAGTCTCTAGCAAAGCCGATCTGGTTCGTTCCTTTAAAAAGGCAATGAAATAAAACAAAGCAAAATATTGATTTATTTATTTATTTGTTTGTTTATTTATTGTACTTTGGCCAACCATGCAAAATTACAGGATTTTTTTAAACGATACTCAACAACTTACCTCGAGTTTGGCAAATTTTTCAGCTTTGTAGCAAGCATACTCTGCATTGATTAGCTTGGTAAAAAGGAATTCATGGAATTCAGGGCCCTGGAAAAATGAAAGCAGAGAGACAATGCATCCATGTGAAAAATAAAAGATAAATATGTGGATTCTGAAGGTGTAGATAGGATCTTACCTTTGTAAAGACAGCAGGATTAGGGAGGGCTGGACCAAAGAAAGGAACATCATCCCTTGCTGTCACTGACACCTAGGGAGTAAGATTACATGTGCATGACCATTTATGCAGAAAATAACTGACATTCTGCAGAAAACAATGAAAAGAAGAAGAATTGGGTTACCTTGTAGAGAACATTGTTAGAGCAGGGGTTGACCACTTGCACCACAATGTAGGCATGAAGAAAGTTTGATGCAATCATGTCTGGTACAAAGGGAGTATTTTCTTCTTGGAATACAATGGCCACAATATCATTCCCTATGTGCCTTTTTCTCTGCAGCTGCAACACAACAGCCCCATGACAGGAAAATAATGTAATTTCTGGGTAAAATCTTGTTGAATGTTCTACATAAACAAGAGTAATGCCTAAATGAAAGAAGACTGATGCTAAGTATTTGAAAAATGTATAATCCTATCAAATTATCTGCTGTTTTTAGGGAGTAATGACTATTATTTCAAAACTTCAAATGCTTTAATCCAAGAAAACTTCACACCTAAATAAAACTCATATTTCAAACCAAAGACAACATATAAATAAATCACAAGCAGCCAGTGTAACAAAGTATTACATATTTATTATTATTTTTTAATTAAAATAACCAATTTTTAGCAGATAAATGTATTTAAATATAAAAATGCAGACAGCAGGAGTCATATGATAAGTACGGGCCTATGCTTCATTCCTCTCTCCCGATATCCCTTCTGAAGGCATGTGAATTCGTAAAACACCACAAGGGGGCGCTGTTTCCTCATTGTTTGTTGTCAGCCAGAAAAAGGTCTCGTTTCCCATTTATAGTACTTTAGAACTCAAAGAGCGCAGACCTCCCCAGGCCATTGTAGTATTTTTTTTTTCAAATGATTATGGGCATTATTTTTTTAGTTAGAATCTCTGATGGCAAAAGTATCCCTATTTTCCCATGGTAAAGAATCCTTTAAAAATTCTTGGATCGAGGCAGTGATCCAGATCACCACCAAAATCTAATCACTAGCTCCTTATTCCATTTCTGAGATTTCCTGAAAATGTAATAAAAAAAATTTCTATAACTTTTTCAGTTATGTTGCTAACAAACAGACAGACAAACCAATGCCACCTTGGTGGAGGTAATCATAACACACTACTGAGCAAATATTGAGACATCTGTGTCTGTGCAAAATATGGCAGCAAATGGTGTGTGAACTTGCACTTATCAGTGTTTGTGTAAATATATGAGAGAGAACAGGAGCAGGACTTAGCTGTAAAAGCAGTGTAGGATTTCTGGGCACAAATGCAGACCCTGAGCCACAAGCTTCAACTAGTTAATTATCTGCTCCTGTTTATTTGTTTTCCTTTTGGGTACAACAGTGATGTACATGCATTGTATGATAATATGACACCCAGAGGGAACTCGTCTGACTGCTTGCTGTGAATTATCAGAGGTGTGTTAGTCTGGTATTGTATTAAATTACCTGCTGGGTGTCCCCCTCTGTGTAAGGCAGTTTTGTGGACACATGGAACATGACCTCTTTGTTGCGGTAGTTGCAGTAGACGGATTCTGTGCCAGTCTGTCCATGAGTCACATCTAACCCTCCACGGAAACTGCGAGCACACACAACCATGTCTAACAGGATATTCTACCATCATTGCTTAGGCATGACCATCATTCCTAATACAATGTCAATTTCAGTTGGCGTCACATTTTCAAAATGTTTGGGTTGGTAGACTTAATCCTGTTTAAAACAATTATTAGATCCTTACCCTTTAAAATTGTGGAGTTCAAGTTTCTCTCCCAGAAACTCCAGGAATTCTACAAAGGCAGGACTCTCTTTGTTGTTGCCAAACAACTCTTCCTCTGATGTCTAAGCAGTAAAAAGTCAAAAATCAAAGCTTGAGCATTTACAAGATCAAATTGCTGAGAATGATTCAGATGTTTACCTCATAGATGAAAAATATCTTGTCAGACAAATTTCAGAGAAAAAAACACAACATTCATCACACCTTCATAAAGGAGTGACAGCGAAGTAAAAGGGTTTTTTATGTAAGGTGTTTGTTTTGGGTTTTTTTGTTGCAACCCCAAGCGTTTGGCGATCATGCTTCAATGCCCCACATTTGCATCCTAAATGACAAAGGTGGCTTCAGTAAATTATAGATTTGACCTTTAGAAATTGGAAAGCTTGTGATTATCACGATGTGCGCAGTACAATTGATTATCTATTCTCTGCAAGCGGAGAGGTGATATGAACACAA
Organism: Melanotaenia boesemani; assembly: GCF_017639745.1. Lineage (NCBI taxonomy): Eukaryota > Metazoa > Chordata > Actinopteri > Atheriniformes > Melanotaeniidae > Melanotaenia > Melanotaenia boesemani. The sequence continues at coordinate 7,868,659 of NC_055694.1, read as the reverse complement.
AAGCCTGTTGTAAAACAGACTAATGGAAACAATGACTGAGAAGAAGCTGCCATTACTCATTATTTAGAATTTCTTTTCCTAATGCAATATGCCTGATTAACCATCCTGGCACCAATGCAGAATAAAAAATGAGCAGAGGATATTTTGTCTCTCTGAGACAGGCCCTTAGGTCAGTTACTGTGTATATAATAATGTTTTCAAGACTGCATTGGTTTTAAGAGATAAACAGTGCACATCTCTCTTCTTTCTAAATGTGGACGTGCCCACAGAAAAACATTCAACTGCTCCTCTGCCCTCTCGCCCCCAGCTCCCCCTTAAGAGAACACAAAAAGGCTGATTGCCTCAGAAAATGAGAGGGTGAGCTGAAAACAGCCACAATGACTGTGCTTAAGTGAAAGCTATAATTAAGAAAAAAAGAACTGAATATAATCAGCTTACTTGAGGAAATCACAAATTACAATTCGTAGTGCATGCTCATTGTTCTCAGAGGGTGAAATATAGGAGGATGCACGTGCCTCTGCAGCACCACCTCTAAATCCAGTTTACAAACAGACGTCATGGCTCACCTGTCCAAACCTCTGATAGATAACCCCAAACTTGAAGTTGTTGCTTATCACATGTTCATCAAAGGTGACGATGAGTCTTGAAGCCTGTAAAAATGGGAGATATGATAAGAAACATTATGACATGTTCTCAATACTGTCTAAACCTTCTCCTGCACATGTGTGTTGACTGACTGGAAGAAACAGCCCATTGAGCTTAATTGTATCTCATATCCATATGTTGTGTGTGCACTGCAGGCAAAATTATAAAGCAAAATTTATTCCTTAAATTCAACATTCTCAGTCAAAGGTAACCTAAAATGTGTATGCTGAATACAAGAAAAATGTTTTTACAGAATATATGCATAATTAATAGACTATTCACAACTTATTGGTTTATTCTCAATCTTTTAGCAGAAGTGCAACATGTAAACAAGAGAGGAGGTTTCACTCCATCTTTGTGAAGATCCTCTAACAGTTAAAGAAAAGTGACAGAAGCTCTGTGCACTGATTTCCAGCCTTATTCAACCTTGCAGCCTTTCTCCTGTTGCACATGCTCCAAATTCTTGTGTTTTTTATTGATCTAGTGGAGGACCTATTCATGTGCTTACTCCTATTTCATCTATCCATCCAAATGAATAAATTAATTAATTAAAATCTTGACTTGGACTCATGGCACATTTTCATAACCCCCCACCCCACCTGAGAGAACAATCATTAAAACATGCATTTTAATGTTAGATGTTAATAATGCAGAATTAAATTCTAAGCAACTGGACATTTCCACAAGTATTTACATGTATCCCCAAGATCAATTAAATAGAGGAAATATTTATAAAATATCAGATGAAAAATGCTTGTCAGGTTCTTGCAGTAAGACTGAGATTAATCATGTATGCTTTGATCATTCTTACTGATTTTATGTTGCATTGCATTGTTCATTGCTCTGATTGGTTGAAGGTTTATCCTGCTGCATCTAGAGACATTACAGTCTGCACCCACTGTGAGACACTTATGGATAGAATTTCTGGAGAGATTTAAAAACTAAGTTGCATTTGCACATTTCTCTAGAGATGCATGGAAATAAGAGCATTGTGCTCTAACATTTAATTGTTACATGTTGGGGAAATGACTGGGTAGGACACAGAAGCTGCAGCTTCTCAAATAAGCACTTACTTTTGGATATAGGACAGGAAAAAAGCGATCCACATTCACTTCTTCACAGACAAGCTTGAATAGAAAAGCAAATAGGGAGGGAAAATGTCAGAATGTGTTTGGATTTAGCCACAGATGATCAGTCCCTATGCAAGCAAAAACATTTTCTCTCACCTTGGCCATTTGAACCACATTAGGAAATTCTGTCAGACAGGAAATGGGGATCACATCATGGTAAGTTTTCAGCTTGGTCCTGGTTAAGTCATAAAACAATAAATGTGGTGTTAAAGCCATATAACAGTGCAATATTCCCATCAGATGGGAAAGAAATGATCCGGTATGCCCCATTATCAAACTTCTCCACCCTCGCTTCTCTTTGCCTTCCATCCCTCCCTCCCAGCTTTATCGCCACCCACTCACTGGCCTAAATAGTCCATCTGTTACTCTGCTGTGGAAGTGACAGCTCTGTTGACACTCTCTTTAGCTTTATGACTTCAACAGTAACACCTAAGAGAATGTGTATATCCAGTCAACACGGGACATTTAAAGAAAAAGGAACAGGTTATGCTGCATTTGCTTCATCGAATGTTGATCATGAACATGGTGAATCGTTCTTTAAGTTTATGCAATCTTCATTACTTGATATTAAGCTGATGCTCCATACACAGACTGCAACATTATATTAAAGCATTAATGCAGAATGAGAGTTACCTGAGCATTAGGCGGAGATGTTCCTGGTCACCAATCACATCATATTTTAGGGAGAACACCAGATGTCCAAGGGCACTGTCCACTGAATAGTAATTAAAGTGCTCCTGTAGGCACAGTGTAAGCAGACCACCATTAATATCTGTTAGAAACAGAAACACAGACATGAATACTCAACCCCTTACCAAGCTGCATCCCCTTTTTGCTGCTTTTCACATGCAGATCAAATTTGTTATGTAAGAACAGGTGACAAAGTAACATATCTTCATTAGCAACAGTGTATGTGATGCCAAACTGTAAGGCTGCTTGCTGCTGGTGATGCAGTCTGCAGGGATTTGCTTTTTTCTTTCTCATTTATATCATAATGAATATCATAGCAAGAAGTAGAAGCAAACAAGTGTCAAATGTTCTACTGCAAGAGAGCAACGGGGAGGAAGGAGGTTGTTTTAATGAGAGAATTCATGAATATGACTTGAGCAATATCTCTGAAAGACAGCAACTCTTCAAAAACATTGCAAGCCCAATTTTATCAGGGAGTATGTATGATTATTTTATGTAACAGTCTTTATGATAACTGCATGTTCAGGCAAAACATTTCAACGAGGAAAAACTAATGAGTGTTACAAAAATCAAGCAAAAAGAAGAATAAGATGCAAAAGTAGAAAAACACCACAGTGATGCCACTGATGAACTGGTGCAGGGAGAATAACCTGGTCCAGAGCAAAACAAAGACCTGGTTGTAAGATAATCACCTTCAGAACAAAAAGACAACACCCCTATTGACAAACAAGAAATTACAATAGTTTACTCCAACATTGCCATGCAACCTCTAACCTGTCTGTTAGAGTTTGTCAGACAACACTTTTAACTTTACATTCAAGTCAGAAGACATAATTACTACCAGAGCATCAGCTTTCCACACTGAACTCCTCATGCACACAATACACCATCTCATAGATGAACCTCTTCACCCAGCTCAGCATCTCTCCTCAGGCAGATGGTACAGGTCAGTAAGAGATGGGGAGAAGGTCTTAACCACAGCAGCTTCCAAAGCCACACACATGCCAGTTGAGTCAGACTAACTGTGCGATATGTGGAGTCCTGTGGCATTTGTCATGTGATGTAGGTTGTGTTTTATATTGTATAAGCCATCCACTACATACTGAGATTAATCCTAATACTAAAATAAACTTTATACCTTGCAGATTAAAAGCAAATGTAAATAATATACTACACTAATCAACAAAGGGTAAAAGAAAATGCATGTTCTACATCAAGTTCAGAAAGACGAAAGGCAACAAATGCAGATCACTGTTTTTTTTGCACTGATTCAATACGACTTAGTAAATAGATACAAATATTAGAGGATATGCTAATTTTACTTTAGTTCAATGTTAAAGGGAATGCTGAAAAAATGAGCAAGTATGATCAGGTATTTATTTATAATTTCAAATGGCAAATTTACAATCATCAGATTTCATGAAAAGTCTAAAACTGACAATGAACTTATCCCACTAACAAAAACTGTCATGGATGCAAAGCCTTGTCTCATTTATTTACTGTGGGCACCATGGCATAAACAATGTAATAAGATAATAATGTAATAAGATAATGTTTTTCCAGGGTCAAGTCTTTGTTAGTCTTGGTCGTTTGATGTGATTTGCTTCATACAAGAAAAAACTGAAAAACAACCAAGTTATCATTTGAGGTTCACTTTGTTTCTTCACTGAATAATAATTTTAGAGCATATTAAATAGAATTGTTAAAATAGTTTCATTATGAAACATGACTGTGCTTGTTTTAAAATATTTAAATTGTCTGAGAAATGAAAACATTTTACAATCTCTCCTCCTTATGTACCTTTTTTTAATGTTCCATTCTTGCTTCAATCTGCTTAAGTTGTCCAGACATGAAATCCTTGAGCTTGCTTACATGATCACAAATCTTGTCTTTTCACTTCTTTCTTTTTATAGGGCAACAATAGAAAGTAATGTGTTTGACAGCATTATGTAATGAAGCTTTAATCTGTGGTGCAGCTAACCTTGCCCAGGAAGTGTTTTCGGAAGATTGAAGCTGTTGTGTTGCATTCCAACTTGGTTCGAGTGTTTGGGGACAGAGGCTGGGGCTGCTGTGAGTCCCCTGTGTCACTCAGCTCATGGTTGGTCCCCTCGATCCAGTAACCACCAAACTGTGGCAGCAAGATGAGGGGGAACGGGCTTTTTCTTCCCAATACCTATTAAATACAAAACAGCAAGAGCAGACAGGATTGTATCCACCTGAAAGTGTTTAAATATGCAATAACTTTATATAAAAAGTGTTGCTGTAGCACGTCTTCCCACCTCATGGACACTTGGATATGGAATGTAGTCTTCCTCAGTCTGAAATAAATGAAATGCATAAAATGTGTTGACTTCATGAAAGAATACACTTATGATCCCACAGGACTTTATTTCAGAGCAATTGCATAATTGTTATGCAACAACAATCTGTTCAGCAGTTGCAGAGGAATCGATGATCAATGTATATTTGGGTCATTTCTACTGTTTGAAACAATAATAGTTTAAAATACTGCATCACATCCAGTTAAACACCTTTGTAAGCATTTTTAGTCTGCAGAGCATAGAAACAGAGGGTTTAAGATATGAAATCTTGAGTAACGTTTACATTCTAAGAGGTCATTTTACCACATGCTGAGGTGATTCTTCAGATTACTTCAGATACGGTGGATATTGATCCCTTTGTGTAAATGATTCTGTATCTCTATGAGAAGAGTCCTACCTTGAGAGGTGGAGGAAAGGTGCATCTCTGCTCATCCATCCTGCTGCCCTATCAGAGGATGTGGTTCGATAAGAAAGCCAGAGAGAGAGAAAGAGGAGTCACTTACAACAACACAAATGAAAATCTTCACAGAGCAGTGTAATGCAAAAGTCACCGTCTAAAAATAACAAACAACAACCTTACAGGGAAAAAAATTTAACTTATTATATAACAACATGGTTTTCCCAGGAGATATGCAGCAGGAAACAAGGCAAAGTCAAAGAGGGACACGTGAAAAAACACGAAGGTGTGTTTCATACGTGTAAAAGGGAAGCTGAAAGACAGTGAAGAGCAGGGAGTGACAGAAAAAAAAGTGTATTAAGCACACTGCAGAAGTAGGGATGGTACCCTGGAGGACAAAAAGATGCAAAGTTGAGTGGATCTCCTTCACAGCCATTGTACCTGAGGGGTGTATGTGTACGTGTGAAATAAAGTGCAGAGAATCGATGTGGATAAAGAGGGACAGTGATACTAAGGCTGGGCTGGGTGATGGCGCCTGGTTTCAAGAAAAATGATACATCTCATCAATGCAAAGTCTTACTGGAAAAGACACAGTCCTGCACCACAACCTCTTAAATGAAATGTTTTATTTATATGAGAAATATGAGAGATGTTAACGTCAGTGCAAGAGATTTGATATTTTTAAAAGCGATGACTAATGTGTACATTTTTGCTAAAGCACAAACAAACACACATGTAAAAAAAAAATCATTATGCATTTTCATAAGCTCTATCAAAAAACTCTTAGCCTCTTATGTGTGGGATTGTGTGATTAAATAAAATATCCTTCCAAAGCCTTCAGAAAACAGGAGATAGCTTTTGATGTGAGATAATAAGCTTACAGTGCTGTCAGCCAGTGTTTCAACCAGAACGTTAACACAGACGCTGAAAAAAAACACACACTGCTCCAGCAACACTCCTCAAAACCACAAGACTCAATATCCTTCTCAAGTACAGAAAGATAAGGAAGCGTTGTGGCTGAGGAGGGGAGCCGCAGAATTAGGAGGAGACACGGCAACTGGTTAGTGAGAACAACTTAGTTAGCCGAGACAGAATATAAAGATCAACGAATCATCTTACCTGCATCTTTTCAATCATTTCAAATAAATCTGTGGTCTGGGGAGAGGAGATGAGATGTGTTTGAGTTCATTTGTTGACTATGAAGGTTAGTTTACTTCTGCAGGAGTTAGTGATCTTTGTCTGGAGCAGCATTACACTCTATTCACATTTAATCAGCCATGAAATGAATAAATAATTATGGTTATTTCACAAATGAAGTAAACGTGTCATGCATGCAAAGGTGGTCAAATAACACATTCTTTTTAATAAGCCAACAGCCAAACAACATGTCTAGTTGCATCATACTACACAATGATGTTGTCTATGTTTGGCTTCAAATAGATCCCAGTGAGGTTTAACTTCATATTATAGCAGTCATGAACAAACTATTTGGGTAAACTGGTAAAACTCCTACAGCATGAATCAAAACCAGGGTTCATGGAGGTAGCACTACTGCACAGTGTCAACACAGACAGCACATAACACCACCTTAACAACGTCATACTGAAGCTTGGCGGTCTCCGACACCCAAAACACAAGTGTGACGTGACTTTTTTCAGCAGGTGTCTGCAAATTTTTCTAAATTGGATTTCAGTAAACATAGAGGAGTATAAAATAATGCTGAGACGTTTGCTCTTTGTAAAGAAGATTCATATTTACGAGTTAGAGCAACTCAGTAAAGTGTAATACAAAAGGGAATAATTTTCTGTCAACTGTTCAGATTCACATTAGTGTTTATCAATATTTTACTTCATTGTGGAATATAATTTTATATTTTAAATGGCAACAGTGATGTCTTTATATATGAAAAATACTTCTTTAGAAAGTGCTGAACAACATTAATCCATGAGCACATCATGAGCCTAGAAAAGCTCAACTAGTAAAGTCTGACAAACACTTTGTGTACAGAGCAATCATGTCTCAGCTTTCTTTGTATGAGTAAAGTCCTCCACCATGTGCAAACAACAATCTGCCACAAACCCTGAAAGCAAATAATCCTGGTTCTAACCAGAGTTCACAATAATGTGAGGTACAGTTTGGAGAGATGTACTGTATCTTTGAGTTTAAATTAACAGTCATGAAACTTATAATACAATTTAAATTCTTCTTGGTAGACACAAGGATGCATCATTCTTTTGCTCATCAGTTCAATAAACCATAAATATGGATTGTGAAGATTTACATTTGCAAACCTTCCCATTTTATTCGATTTTACTGTAGACAGGCAACTTTTCTGTCCACTAGAGTCTCAAAGTGAAGCTACTTACATTGCTGGGCTTCTTCCAGTGAGTCTTTGTCAACACTGGAGCAGAGTGCTGTTTGTCAAGTTTTTTCGCCATAGTTAAATCTCCGTAAACTGAAATCCTGCAGCTACAAAATGGTTTCAGTGTGACTGGCCTCAACAGGTTTGGATGAAAGCGTCCATGACTGCTGAGCCTTTCTTAGATATGAGAAGGCGATCATGTCCCACTGAGACACCCAAATTCAAGCTGCATCCCCGTTGACTGCAGCCATCAAAAATAAGCTGGAGACAAGATCCACAGGTTGTAATAGTGCATGCTCTAAACACACATTGTTATCAGCGAGTGTGTGTCTCAGGTTGCAACACCAAGCCTGCTGTTATTGCTTGATGATCCTCTGATTAAAGCTGGAGGGGTCGTCTTCTGTTGACCCACCTTTGTCACTCTTTCTTTAGAAAACTGCAGGATGAAATCCACATTGCATGCCATCCATTTCTGTCTTAATCACTAACTCTTTTGTGCCTTAGGCTGACAGACAGCTAGAGGTGGAGTCCAGCTCTTTAAATCATATTGACAGCTGTTGCAAATGACCTTTAAAATTCATAAGATCACAATCTGTACACAAAACAGTGTGGAAAGTGGAAAATGTTGTAAGAACAAGAAATCTTGCAGTTACACATTTTTGCAGAAATGACCAAGTGAGGAGGAGGTGTGGGGATCCCCAGTGAGCAAGACTGGCACACAGAGCAGGTGTTAGAGCTGAGACCTTTCATTATGAGAGCTAATGGGATCGTCATTACGACAACGAGCAAATTAAATGTGCGACACCTCCTCTCTCCTCCAGATTTGTCGGCAGTAACACTGTGTGCTCACAGAGATCATTAAAACTTGGACTAGTCTCTTTCAGGTGGATCCAGGAGTTGTGAGTGATTCAGTTAATCTGTGCTTTTTACTTACTTTAGAACTGTTTGTACATCTCAAATTCATGGAGTTCTACAAGAATTCAGCCTGATTGGGGAAACCAATTAATTAAAAAATATTTTAAAATTAGAAACCAGATCTAACTATAGTGAAGCAACACTTGCCAAATATGTAAGATTTATATAAACATTTGCTGCAGGTTTCTAATTAATAATAATTCCCTTGAATTTGTATTTGATTTTATCTTTTGTTTGTTTGTTTTTTTGTGACGGTGAAGTGCACCTAAACTCTGAAGATGATGACAGATTTGTGTGTTTGCTTTAGTTCTCTCAGAAAAATACAAGATTATTGACATGACAACCTTGATGATAACAGTCTGGTCGAATTAGGCAGTGACCATAAGATCTGGTGGGGTTAATTGCAGATTGACCTGGTTTTCACTGGGCTCTGATTAAAGTGATACACTCCTCTGAGTCTTGCCCCACTAAGCCCTTGTTGTACTACAGTACATCGCATTAGCATACTGTCCCTCTTCACACAGCTCCTTCTCATAAACATCACATCAAATGGAATGGATATAATGTAGGACAGCAAAACAAAATGATATGTAAACCTTTTCTTCTTCTGTTTAACATATTCTTCTGTTGTGCAGAACACTGCGGTAACTACAATAAACTACATTTAGGATACCTATATCGGTTTGCACAGCAGGGATAAAGGAGGATTGAAAAATTCTCTCCGGTTTTCAGACGAACAAGCAGGTGTGACGTCGCCTTAGAGTGCTGCAGGGATCAGGAGTGACTGTTGAACAACCCAATCTCCAAACTCTCTCATTCTTAATCCCTTTCTCTTCCCACTTCCTCTGCTCTCTCTGGATTACGTCAGGTTGTAAGAAATGTAAGCTTATTCTGAAGTGTGAGAGTCCTTATGAAACCAATCCGACACGAGTGAGTTTGTATCTGCTTTTGATCACCACAAAGCCAAGCATCCTTCCCATTTCTATGTTCCCAAAATATCCCTGGCAGGTCTTTCACATCAAATACTCATTTATTAGGAGTGCAAAAGGTAAGCCACAAGATTTTGACAGCATGATGGATTTGCCTGATGTTGTGATGCCAAAAATAGATTTATTCTTTTTTATTTAGTCTCCAATGAGTTTCGCTTTACTTCTTTAAGTGTAATCTCTACAGTTACACCTGTTTATTTTTTCCTCATAGCTGATTTATAAATGCTATACTCTGCAGTTAACATTAAATAAAAAGTCCGGTTCTGTACAAAAGTCATTTCTAAAACACAGCCTTTAATGTAATTTCTTTAAGTAGACTTCAGTAATAGTTCTCCAGGCTTCTTGAAGGACATTTCAGAGGTGTTGTTTGGATGTTGGCTGCTGTTTGTTTCATTCTCTGTAAAGATGACCCCACACTGCTTCAATTTTGTTAAGGTCCAGGCTCTTGGGAGGATTAATCACTTCATCTGACCTGTTGCCATTGATTTTCAGTCCAGTTTTTGTGTCATTTGGCATCCTTCAGCCTTTTCTCCCTGTTTCCCTTCCTTGGCTTCTTGACAGATGGATCAACCCAATGCCTAAATGAATCCTGGTTCTTTTTCAGGTCTTTGTTAGATATATTTTTTCCTCCCTGTTTGAGAAGGATATCACTTTCAGATACTCTCCTGCTGTAGATTGCTTTTCTTTTTTTAAAGTCTGCCACTCCTTTTGACCTTCATTCGTTTAGTTTCTTCCAATTTTAACAGCACACTCATATAAATAAAAGGAAGTTTTCAACTAGCAAGTTTTTAACTAGCTTTTTTGGGAATCAGCTTATATACTACTATTTTACTAATCTAATCTACTAATCTAATTGTGCTATCTTTGGCATTTTTTATAAATGCAAACAAATCAAAAGAAACAAATTAATTATGTATCTTTGCAACAGGCTGCTAATGACAAAATGTCTGAGTGGCTTTACAAACAGATTAATTCTTCTGAAAATGGTACTAGAATTGAACTGAAAATGCATAAAAAAGCAACCAATGTCTGAAGGAAAAACTGAAATACATTCAGAAAGCCTGCAGAGGTATTGTTCAGAACCACTTTCAAAGATGACAAAAACTGTGTAATTATTTGGAAACAAAGCGTAAAGAAATCAGGGTGGTTCAAGAATTTTGCTGCAAAGTTAGAAACAAAGCATATTCTGAAAGAGCAGAAGTTGTCACATTTTTGCCTTTTAAAACTATTTAAAATAATTCTTTTAAAAACTGGAAAACTAAACCTTACAGAAACTACATCACTGAAAGTCTATTTTGGTCTCACACCGTGGACGACGGTGGGTGGGAAAAAGTTGTCTTGTGATTGAAAAGGGACAATCACTCTGACAGGCTGTGATTTTTATGCTTTGATGAAATCTTGCTTGTAAGGGTTGTGTGAAGAATTTTCAGCATCAAACTGACGATTTCGATCTAAAAATAGATTTTCAATTATTAAATAAGTCAAACATAATAATCCCAATTGCTGAGCTTTGTGCACTTTAATTACACAAATTAGAAAAAATGAGACAAGAATAATAATAAAAGCAACTCTGCAGGCAGAAAGACTGACTTCAATAAATCACAAGAGATTAAATAGAGACACACTCTGAGCAACTGCATCCAGACAAAAACAAAAGAGACAGAATGAGGAGAGACATGTAAGAAAGATCACAGAAAGGGGGGGGTCAAAGAGAGGTGTATGAGATAAGGTCAGGGGTCAGAGTGCAAACTTAATCCTCCAGTTTCTCCCTCCTACCTTGTGGAATGGTGAGGTGGTGTGTGAGAGCGTAGGCTGGGACTCTAGTGGTGCAGAAACTCGGGGGTCACTCCCATCTTGTTTCCTACAATCAAGAAAATATTCAATAAGAAAAGGTCACTTAGTCTGAGATAAAGCAAGACAACGACAAAAGTTAATGCCACAGGGAATCTTGCTGGGTTCTTGTAACCAGTACATGCATTTAAGTGGACCTGTGTCTGAAGTACTGCAGTGGTTTGATGCATTCTTATTTAATTGAAGCACACTGTAACCACACTGTGACTGATGCTTTAAATAATTATAAAACCACAAAAATTCTAAGTTCAGTTCAATGAATCAATTCAAACACTGTAGTTATCCAGTACCTTAAACAAAATCTGATTTAAAGTTTCCTGCTGGTTCATTCTGACGTATTTACAAGTTTTAAGCTTCCTCTTGGTGAGATTTTGAGTTAAAATTGTGGATATTTCCACTGCTATGCTGACGACATACTACTGTGTGCCCTACTACATCCTGTTTCTGCCAGTATTTCTTGCATCTTATTCTTTCTGGCTGAGATAAAAAAAAAAAAAACTGGATGCCAAAAAAGTGATTATAATGGTTCTCAGTTCCCGATGCATTAGCATTATTTACTCTTTTTCCCAAAGCATAGGTGCCCTTTCCCAAAATATCCATATTTTTCTTTTACCCGCTTATCATTTAATTATTTTAATCCTTTACAAAATTCTTCACAAAACTAATATATATATAGGTCATTGCTTTGTTTTTGTTTCCTGGTTTTCCTTGTATGTGATTTTAATCTGTCTCTGCTTATTTGCCTTGGTTTTTTTATTATATTGTACATTGTGTTTTGTGGAGCACTTTGGTCAACTATGGTTGTTTTATATGTGCTTTGTGAATAAATATTTGATTAGATTTTATTTGATTTAACAATATGGTCTTTAAATTTGTAGCAACTGCTGCAGTCTAATTTGGTTATTTTATGTGTGTTTGTTTTCCTTTCCTTACTTGTATTATCCGCAAAGAGCATTTTAACAGGATTTTAAAAAGTGCCGCATAAATAAAGTGGTAGATTTGTTTAATTCAAATGTTATATTAAGCAAGAACAAGGACATGATTTTATGTGGGGATATGACTTGTGATATGACAAAAAACATAAATTTCTCCTGTTTATGAACTGTACAATATACATATATATATACACACACTCCCAAAAGGTTTCATATTTCTCTCTGTATCTTTCCTCTTTCTTTAATAATAAGAGACTGCTTTCCAAAAACACTTCAGGGACCTGGGGATGCAATATGAATAGTTTGCATTCATTCTATCAAGACTCTTCTCTTATCCAGGAAAATGGCACATGGCTAACAGTGATGATAACATGACGCATCCTTTGCTCTAAACTCAGTATCTCCACTAGGAAGGCTTTATCTTCACAGGATCATCGATCAATACCTCTGATTAATATTCTGCCCTACTAACACTGACAACAAGCCAGTTTGTACAAAGGTTTTTAATCTGGTTTGATTAATGTAGCTGATTTTAAAAAAATACAAAGGCATGATAATATAAATAAACTTGGAATAATCATTTATCATTAATGATGTGAACTTAAAAATGTATATTGCTGTCTGTGATGACAGAAGGAAGATCTGCACTGGTGTACTGGAGAAGCCACCTCCACAAACAGAAAAATCCTTTCAGTGCATTCAATAATCCCATTAAGGCAAAACTGAAAACTTAAAAGCTAAAAATTGAATAATTCCTAAAGAAGATAATGAGGCTAACACAGCACAGTTGCAGGAGGGAATGTATGGAGGCTGTAGGTAAGACAAGCAGATGCTCAAGAGGGACAGTGACCGACATGTGAATCTGTATTCGCGTTCACTGAGTGCACTCAGATTCAAATGTAGGTGAAGAAAACAGAGCATGAATCATTAACACAGAGCGCTGTCTCACTGCTATTACACAACGAGCACATCTCCAATCAAGAGTAGTCCTGCAGCATCCAAATGAAATGGGAACAATCGCGAACACGAGCCTGCTCTCAACTAGGAAAGCACCTCCAGCAGCAGCTCTCCCATGGGAGGACAAGCCACGACAAGGGATCAGCTGCCCTGAACTCTTAATTAGAACTGAAGCTCAGTAGATGGATGGAGGACTCAGGCACACATACGCACACACACAAAAGAAATGCTCTTTATCTCTGGCTTAAATGTGTTGTATAGACACTGTTACTGCAAAGTTACTCTTATTTCCTGACATAGATTGATGGAAAGATTAATAGCTGAAAAAATATTCAGAAAACTGTATCAAAACACACAGCAAAGTAACACAGGAAAACCTCAATGCAAAATCGCTCATCATACATGTGCTGCAGCCCACACACCTGCCCTGGCGGTACCATGTCCTTTCACAGATCAATTTTCCAGTAGAAAATCAAAATTTATTCCAAAACCACAACAAATTGCATAACCCAACCAAGCTGATAAGTAGCACGCCAAAGTAATCAACCAAGTGAAGAAGGTGCAGCAAGTCAACAGGACCAGCTGATGTCCAGCGTGGAGCAGAGCAGCAAACTTACTCAGAGTGTGGCCGCTGAACGCTGGGCGCTTCCAGGGAAGTCCGAGCAGCAACCTGCGCTTGGGCAGATGACTCACTGTCTGCGCCTCCCCCTCCCTTGTCCTCAGTTATCTTCTCTGTCTCTCCAGCTCCTCTCAGCTCTCCGTCGCAGATCTGCTGGCCTCCCTCTCAGCTCTTTGGACTGTTACACGCTCCCAGCGAGCATCATCTCTGATTCTCCTCCCCCCCACCTCTACCCCCCACCCTCCCACTGAGTGCCTCTCTCACTCCCTCTCACACACACATCTGCACTCTTTGGTTGCCACTTCCTCCATTTCCACCCTCTTTGTCTGCTCTGCAGCGTACTTGTCCGAAATCTGAATCTCTATACTTCGCACTCACTCTCTTCCATCAATACTCCCGCTGCTCTTATTCCCTCCAAAGCCAGAGACCCTCCCCCGGGGGCTACTGAAGCCTATCGCTCTGAAAGAGAAAACAGGGATTATGAGGGTAAAGAGGGTTGCCTTCCAATCCCATGCTTATGTGCTTGCTGGGGCTGTTGCTGTGGCAACCACCATCAGCTATACATGAAAAAAGGCACATGCACATTCATGTTCATAATAACATGACCTGAACAAGGTGTTTACGCCCAACATTAAGCTCCAACAGGTGAGCAGCTATTGTAGCTTTCCTAATACTCATTATGCAGAATGAAAAAGCCTGAGTGGGACGTTTTTTAATTACTATAATGAGTCTCATGAAATCGCCTGAGACCAAGTGTGTTTCCTCCACTAATCTGACATCCACAATTCCCAAAAGGACTCCTGACTAATGTCACCAGTGACGCCTTTTCATGTTAAATCCACACTTGCTCCTTGTTCTGCACCTAAGACAGCCTTTAAAGTACATGAACTGGAAAGTGGTCGTGTGTGTTGTTTGTGTATAACATGTGGAGATAAAGGATTACAGCACTGCCTCGTACTGTGCTGTATTAAGAGTTGTGTATGACAAAAATCAAACTATCCTAGCATCATTCAATGTCTTCTTTTTTAAAAAAAAAAAAAAGACTTCAAGAATTTGTCATTTGGGGAGATTTATTGAGATAAGAGTTTCTCTATTGCTTGATATTAATATTTAAAAACGGTGCAGTGTTTAAGAAATTTAATGACAATGAGTCATGACAGAAAAATTAATATTTCAATAAAAACAGTTTCTATTTGTGTCTAATCATTTTAGTACAATAACCACTGTTTTTATTCTATTAGAATGAGCCATTTACAGTATATCTACCATGGGTCCACATAGCTACCATTTTTGTGTCACCATTTTTACCAAAGTGTTTCTAAATGGACAAACAAATCTATGTGTGAAGTGAAAATCTCTGCGCTTGCACTACCGGCATTGCTTGATAGGCGTTAAAGCTGCATTTGGGATAAGTAACGCCTTTAAAGGCAAGAAAAGTTACCTGAGGTGATTGGATCCACTCACAGATGAAAACATGTTTACGTCTGGAAGTTTTTGGCCACTGGTGGCCACCGTCCAGTCTAACTGAGCTTGACTTTTGGAATAATTTGCATGCCCATCTTACCACTGGATGTCAGTAATTAAAACTAATGTCTGTCTGTACCTTTAAGTAAAGGGGCTAAATGTTTAAAAACTAGATTTCTGAGCATTTATCGTTTGGGCTTACAGATAAAAATGCAGATATTATTTAATTGTCCTGCCTAAGATCTGACTACAGCAGCAGTGTAGTTTCACTAAAGATCATGGCAGTTTGTTACTGTGTACGGCCGTCTGGGACATCTCTCAAAACTGAATCTTTATATGTTCACCAAAAAAAAAAAAAAAAAAAGTCTAAGCCACACAGAGCTCTATGATTATCTCCTATGGATAATGCTAGCTGGTTTTAAATTGATAGCATCCTCCCTACTCCAATGTCCTCTGCAGAATCCCAGAGTTAATCCCTTTCCGACTGGCCCTGCTGCCAGAGATTCCCATCCCATTAGTCTGGTTAAATGGTCTGTGGTTTCTCCCTTCTCCTACCCAAACACCACATCCTCTGAGGTCATTGCTGTCCTGATATTTCCCCAACCATCCACCCCCTTTCTTCACCTCTCACTTTCAGCTTTTGGGAATCTATTTCTCCACCAAATAGTTAGATAATAATCCAATATTCTTTGAGAATGAAGCTCAAATAATGCTAAAGCTTTCTGGATCCCATAATTCCTAAAGGATTAGGACTAGCCGAAAGAGTTTGCAAATGTTTCTTCATTGTTCATCAGGTTTCATTGATATATTTGAATTTATCCAAATAAGGTTTTAAATTCTTGCTAATTGAAACTTCATACACAAAAGAATATAAACCAGCAGCTTAAAAGGGTATCTGAATGGTTTTGAAGAGGGGGCATTCAACCAGCCAGTGACACCCAAAAGCTAACATGTAACAATAGCAACATGTCAGAAGCTTGAAGCAGGAAAAGGCTAGTCTGAAATATGAATGAATGAATGGCTATTTAAGTACAACAGGTCCATGTGTTCCACAGGTTGAGATTTAATTAGCGGTAGTCAGCCTCAGGAGGGGAGGATGGGATGGGAACTGGGGAACAGCACTGAGCCACAAGAGGCGTGCTACAAAACGACATCAATTTTAAAAGCCTGACTATACAGTATGCAAATGTATGATTCTAGCAAGGGTTTCTGTCCTTGTCTTCCACATAATCACAAGTCATTAATAATGTAGAAAAAAGATCCATTGGTATCCATGGTAGCTTCCGTGTGTTGTAGCAAAGGGAAAGTCCAAATTTCAGTTCTCATTGTTTAAACATGCCTTATTGCACCTAAACAAATTATCTGTGCTTAATCAGTTAATTTGCAAGGCAAAAAGGCACGTCAGCCACATCCCAAGTTGTATAGGAACTTTCCATTCCATCATGATTTTTCTGCAGTGCAACTGAATCCTGCTGCGACTGTAATTGTGACAGCACTGATAATCATGCAGCATTTTTGACTAAGTAATGAGATTGTGTGAGAGGTAGGGGGGCATAGGCATGTAGGAAAGGTAAGCTATTGCCACGTAGGTGAAAACAGCTTTTTCCCTGATTTTTTGCAAGCTAGGAACCTGGTGACATTTCAATCAAAGAAAAGATACAAAAAAGCTTTTTTTTTAAAAGACATTAATTTAAAGAAGAAAATTTTAATTTATGTTTGATGAAAGATTGCTTCTTATTATTTCATCTTTTGCACAGTTAAAAAAGAGACTAAATAAAATAATTATTCTTGCAAAAGACTTCTTTTACTTTGACTGCTGGGCCAATTTATTTAGATTTGTTAACAGATGTTTGTTATGATGCTAGGGCCAAACATAGACCAACAATGTGATGTTGGACTCCAATGTTTTCAGACCCACTGATGGTATCAGAAAGCCACATATGTGAGCAGCTACTTGCTACTGTTAGTGGCGTCATCTGTAGAAAATTCTGCATCCCTTTCATTTTTCACAGACAAAACCTTCCATTATAAATCTGTGTGTTTGCAAGATTAGCTAACTTCATTTTGACATGAAGATCTTTTGTGCAGGTGCAGCTTCACATTAGCATTAGGCCCCAGACTGTTAAATTAAGTGTTTTTCAGAGTTAACATAGATTTTTATTTACTTCTTCTTCTTCTTTTCTTTTTTTTTTGGGGGGGGGGGGGGTTCTATGTGAAAGTTTTATGGTCTTTTAGACCTCAACTTATCCATTCCTTAATTGCATTACAAACTAAGGACACAGGTGGCTATAAACACTTTGCTATCTTCTTACAGCCCCCTGCTTTGCAAGTAGCAATTATTTTAATTTTCAGAGTGCTTGGCAGATGCTTGAAGGAGCCCATTGCAGCTGATTGTTGGGGCAAAGTTTGAGGAAACCAATTATATATAAAGATTTGAAATCCCCATCACCTTGCTTCTTCTATAGACTAAAAACAAATAAACTTTGAAAAACTTACAAAGATCTTGGCAAGAGATCTTGCACACTGCAACTTAGCTACTGTCATAATATTGTCCTACTTTATTCTGGAATAAATTAGAGCAACAGAGATAAGGCCTAATTACATCAGTGACATCACATTTTAAGTTAATGAGGCAAGCCTATTCATTATTCAGATCGCCTGGAGCTATAGAGCTATAATGCACTTAATTTAAGGCACATTATTGTCGTTATTTAAAATATAAATCTTCCTTAGTATGTGTTGTTTTTCCGCCTCAATTAAAGAATTGCTAACTAAGTTTGCTGCTGTTTAGTGCAGAGCAGGAAGGCCTACTGCACTGATTTCAGAGCTTTCAACCTTTTGTTGCCTTGCCTGTCAACCATTTCTAAACATAAATTATTTAGCCTGAAGATTGTCATATTTTATGAAGGTTTCGGGTTCCTTTTTTCACATTGGTTCTACAAACATGTTAAGTGGACAGAGCTCAGTTAAAGGGGCAGTTGTTTGGTGAAGAACTGAGCAAAGATTCATCACTTTACAACAGATTAGATTACACGATTAGCCATCAGTCATCATAGCTCGCTTGAGTTTCAAACTAACAAAAAAGTGAGACATAAATTGTGTAGATAAATTTCATAATCACTGTTTGTGTTAATAATGATTTAATACATGAACGTAAATAAGAATATTCAATAACCTCTAATATCTTTGGGAAAAACTATTGCTAACATTAAAACTAGCCTATTTTTGTGTTCGTAAATGTTGGTTTCACTAGCTTCTTTTAGCATCTGTCAGGGCTAAAATTACTACACCGTCAGTAACAGAAATTCAGGTGACTAACATAATGCATGAAAAGATTGCTGTCTGGGTCGAGTACATTGCAGGGTGACTTGAATAGAGGAAATTTGTTAAATTAAATTCTCATAGATGAAATTCCCCAAGCAGAAAACAGGGCCCAGACTTTGGTAGCAATGTTTATGAACAGTTCAGAACAGAATGCAGCTTTATTTCAGATGTCCTCACTCACACACTGACACTGTAATTTTATTTTCTCTGTATTGTCAACATACAGTCATGCCATAGAGCCAGCATGAAGCAGAACCACCTGCACCCTTGCATGCAGCCCACCATTAGTGCTCCTGCAGTCAGAGATAAATAATACATTTGCTATAAATTATACTAAAATGAACACTGGAATTGTTCTGGTCTCAAAGCCATCCCACAATACGCCTCACACTGACCTGAAGCACCCAAAAAATTATAGGAAGATTGTCTCTGATGTGAAGCAATTTCTTAGAGCAGTCTGTGTCCGTAACCTTTTTATTATGGCAGTGGCTGCAATTTCAGTCGTGCCAGCAATCCTTGATGGAAAGGTCTTAGGTCTTTAAAAAGAAAAATACAAACTTGTCATTTAATACAAACTGATATAAAAGTGCTTATCAGTAGCTCTAATTTAGAAACCAGAGCAAATAAACGGTTTCCGTTTACATTAATGTTTGTAATGTATGTAGTTCATTAAGTCATGCTACATAATTGTATTTATGAAATCATTAATGAAAGAAAAATATTTAAAAAACAACTAAAATAGTTATATGAACAAATGCTGCATTATTAATTTTAAAAAGATCTGTGGTGGCTCTTTGATGGCCGCACCTCCCCTAACAGGTGGCTATATTCAGTGTGCATGAAAAGGCTGGGAATAACAGATGTTTTTGAATAAAGCATGTTGACTCTACCAGAGAGTCCTGATTTCCAGCTGGCTTCTCTCTCACAAAGTCACTGTGCAGATTTCCTTGGAAACAACCCTTAGGACATCACAGTCACACAGATGTGCCTTTTTCAGCAGCAGAAGGTCACTGTGTTATAATTTTGTGTTCTTTCATGTTTCATATTAAATCTTCTAGTGATATTTAAATGCATAAAGTTTGATCTGCACTTCCTGTCAATCAGAAAATGTACAAATATCTACAAGATTTGCTTGCTCCTTGAAAAGGTAAAATGCCAAATAGTGAATGTCTTCCCCCTGCTGGCCACAACCAATGTTGATATACAGGCTCCACATAGGCGGGGTTGACCTTTGACAGGTTGCCAGTCCATCACAAAGCCTTAAAAAAAACAAAACATGCACGACTCACTTAATTTAAAATTATCAATTAATCTAACATGTCTGTTTTTGGACTCTGGAGCACCCAGAGTACTGACACATGTAAGACAGGTCTCAGATGGGATTTGAACCAGGAAACATTTTACCATGAGGTTACAGTGCTAACTTTGCAGCCCAGGCTCCACAAGGGGATATGCATTCCTAACACAGCTACGATGATTAAAGATACCCAGTTGGGTCTCCTTTTCAGTACCCGAGGATCTGCCATCAATCAGAGCATACTACTGCTGCAACACTGTTTTCAGGTAAGATTAACTTTAAAAAAAGAAGAGTGAGAGAGAGCCTAACCCTAAAAAACAACAAAAAAGCAGCAAGAATCAGATAACATACATGGCAAATGTCCTGTGAAAGATGTCTGGCACTCAAGTCAACCTTCAGCAGCCTGCTGACATTTGAGCTTTGTGCTTCTTTGAGACAACTTGTGCTGGTGCTGGATGATGGATGACATGGTAGGATTTGGATTTCTGAGACGGGCAGAACCAGGGGCGAGCTTGTCACTCTTGTGCTATATTTGGTCAGACAGCAGGAAACACACAGAGAGACAGTCTCATCTGATTGGGCTTGACAGTTTGCTCTCCCACTACGTCCGCTCTCGCAGACAACTCAGTTTGACATACACAGATGAGCGTTCACAAACAAACTGACACTCAGTGAGGCTTTACGCATGTGCATATAGGAGGCAGCAAGAGGATGATGAGGGGTGAGAGCTCATGGGATATCAGTGAACGTGAACAGGGGAGTGTTCACAGTGACACTTCCTGCGTGTTTATGCATGGAAATTGGGCTGCATAGATGAATTTAGAAAGCTTAATAAAAAGGAGTCAGATCACTTTAAAATGTAGAGAATCATAAAATCCAGATTTGATTTATTTTTAAGTGTTCCAAGTCCTTGTGAAAATTGCTCTTCTGCAAGTAGATGACACTAAATTAACCTGTAAATGCACATAGTAAATTCTGATTTATTAGTTAAAACTTTCTCCTTCAGTTGGTGAATCTAAGACTGTGTTAGGGTTTGCTCAAATATTCATTTGGCACAGGAAGCTGAAACATCCAAGAGAAGTAAGAAACGCTTTTTAATTACTTAAACTCCTTATTGCACCAAGTGCAAAAACTAAAAGTTCATCGCTAAGATCAGCTGATAAGCTGTAGTTCGAATTCGTCTTTGCTTGCAAAAGTAGGACCTGAGGCTAGTTCAAAAGTTCAGATCTGTCCTGCACGAGGGTCAGGTGTGCTGAACCACAGATAAGACAGTGGCATCAGCAGCTGAGTTGTTTTAAAGAATGGGTATGGAGTTATACAACACACAACCTGCTCCAATAATCCATCCTGCTTCAGGGACAGAGAGGCAGAGTGCACTTTGTCTCTGGATATATGTTCATATGTGTGGAAGAGACAGAAAGACAGAGGCTCTTACACAACATCTCAGTATGGCCATTATCCAGACTAACCCTCCTTTTCCATTTCCTCCCATCAAGAGAGCTTAGCTAGACAGGATTACAACCAATTACAGCCCTCCCCAGAGAGAGCAGAAACAGGGCTTGAGAATTATCTATTTATTGTGTATGACCCACCAGATGCTGGATGGTCATTTAACATTTAATCAGCTACATGAGTTGTAGGATCAAAACTGAGCAATTCTGGACAATGAATGTATATAAAAGATGAAGACTCATTACCCACTGTGTGTACATAAAGCTTTTTATTAATTACCTCTTTATAATGGAAAAAAAAAAACAAAAATAAAAAAACAAACAGAAGCTAATGAAACGGTTTAGCCAATTCTATATTGCAGCCTTCTTGGCTTCTAACAACAATCATGCACAAACAATAACTCTAAAAACAGGCTGGCATGAAAACCACAGTGAGTACAATATCCAGTACTCCTATGCATATCTTTGATTATTAATTGTGTTTGAAAAATATTCTATTTGTGAAATATCTGGTGATCCAGCAGGTTAAGCTGTTGGAAATGATTCTGCCCTGTCGGTTCCATGCAATGATGCTGATGCTTTGTAACTCAAGCAGAAAGGCACCAAAAATTCACTCAGCAGTGTTTGCTGAATTCAGATAAAGGGTCCAAATATGACTCTTATCATCCTACTTTGCCTCTTTGATGTGAAGCAGACGTGGCCATCTATCTTCAGCATGTCATCTCTTCTAGTCGGTTCCTTTATTCTTCCTCCTCCTCTCCAATTTGACAATTCTTTTATCTTCAGTGCTGCTTTCTATCCTCTTTTAAATCCTCCTCTTCATCTTTAGTCTGTTCCAGTCCTATTGTCTTCTTTACAAAAGATACAGTCATTATGTCTGTGGCAGCTGTAGCTGATGGCCAGGGTAGCTGATGCAAACTAGGCCAGGCACTGAGTACTGCAGGCCCAGATGTTCAGAGCCATCCCCCTATATCTGTATTGCAATAGTAAGGTGTGATGATACTGTGCTGAAGTATTGCTTAAACTGCTATAGTCAGAGAGAGGGGGGCTAAGCCACCTCACCTGAAGATTTCAGAAAAGGAGCCATGTATCTACAAAGGCAGGAGGTGTGCATGCTCACAACCCTGCCTGGCTCCATGTGCCACCCACAGCAACACTCCATACCACTCATGCAGAGATGACAGGATGGATGGACTGTCTGTATTCCCACTGTTGCCCATCTGCTCTACCTTTCACAGCCCCATTCATCTTACTTACACTCTGGTTGGTGGACTGATTCACACATTTAAACATTGCAAAGCCTGTCTGAGGCAGTGACATTGAACACCACTCCCGAGAGCTGCATGCTTTTAAAAACTATATTGTTCTGTTATAACATGCTCACAAAAAAAAACAGAAAGGGGGACAAGCTTACCATAAGCTTCTGGCCTTGGAGAATGTCTTATCCACTCTGAAAAAATAAATAAAACAGAGTTCAGAGCAATGCCTTTGTTTTAATTAGATGTCTTTGATTCATGTAAATACCCTTAAATAGAAATAGATTTTATGTAACCATGTGTAAAAAGCTGCTTAGAAACTCAGCTTAATGTCAACAGTTCGAACACATCAGCAGCACTTGCCGGCACATGAGTGAATCCTGCATTCAGTCATAGTTTCCACTCTTGTCTATCTGTAGGTTGACTCATAAATATGTGAAAGTGCAGAGGAATGGTTGACTACTTCTTCCTTTTACAAAAAGCTCACCGAAATGAGAGAGGGCAGCGAGCTGGGTTATCCTGAAATAAACTCCTGCCATCTGCTGAAGTAGCATTTCCAAGGATGGAAGGATGATTACCTCCTGATTTTTTTTTTTTTTTTTTTCCTGGGACAAAATTAATCTTATCCCAGTGTGACTCGTTGCTATGAGGCTCATTACTCACTGTCAATCAAGAATAAACTGTCATCTGTTCCTAAATCTGACCTTAAATCTTATCTTACTGATTGCTTTTTGGACCCTTCATGCCCTCGCCCAGATATATCTCCTCTTAGGATCGTACACACCCGGATGTATGTTGAGATCCGCAGACAGAGGTCGTTTGTTCCTGAAGGAGACAGAATATTTGAAGTTGCAACTCAGAGGGTCTGGACTGATCTGCCTGAGGAAATCAGGTCAGATGTCTCAGTGCCCTCTTTCAAGTCCATACTGTTATCAGTATTTCTATCGAAGGGCCTGTCCTATTTTCACTTTTCTGTATTGGTCATCAACATTATTATTATTATTATTATTATTATTATTATTATTATTATTATTATTATTATTATTAATGATAAATTTTATTTTCTTTTACAGCCCTGTTTCCAAAACAGTTGTCACACTGTGTGAAGAAAACAAAAATAAATGGATAAAATGTGTCTTAACTTGGATTTTTGGATGCAAACAAACTATAAAACCATTTTTGAAGAGTTATTATAAACCGAGCTGAAGAATTCATGCAACTAGCTAACTTCTCACCACAAATAATGGTGGGTTGTCTCCTGTCCTTTGATAAAACCAAAGTTAAGGAAACTATCAACATACAGCCTTACTATAAGGACAATCATCTGTGCTATGGCATTTCTCATGTTTTATTAATGAACTGCAGGCAAAACAATCAAGGTTGCCAGGATGGACTTCAGCTCCTCCACTACGGTAGCTCCATACACTTGCTCTCTGACCGAACTAAATCACACAGTACATGGACAAAAATTATTTGGTTTGGCCACCTAAATGGCTTTTTATATTATGTTTTAAAATATTGTTGGACAGCAAATTTTGATGACCCTCATTTATTCACTTTGGAAACTGGTTTCAAAAGTTAGTATTTTCACGCTCCCAAAACACGGGTCCCAAATGGTCTTAATAGTCTAGGTTCTGTACAGTCAAAACCCAGGAAAACCCTTTGTTCTTTGGGGGCCCCGGTTGTGAACAACTGAATTTGTTAATGGTATTTGCCTTTTTTGTCATTTGTTTTTAATCTTTTTTCTCTTTTTTGGTAACAAGGTTGTAAATTTTAATACATTAATGGGTTGAATGTTTGATTTTGCTGCCCTTATGAGGCATTTTGTTGAATAGATTTTAATAAATCAGTAGAAACCACTACTTCTGTAGCTCAGCGATCTCAAACGGTCCTCAAAGCTAGCTGCAGACTTTGCTGTATCCCTGCTTCAACAAACTGTACTCAAATTAAATCCTTAATTGCAGACTTGTGCAGAGCTTGCTAGAGATCCATTTAATTTGAATCAGGTGTATTGCACCAGGGAAACACCTAATACCTGCAGGATAGTGGGCTTTGAGGACCAGGGTTGGAGAGAGCAGCATTGGGAACTCTAAAGAAGAGAATGTAGGGATGGGTTTTCACCAATAGATGGCAGTGTGTGCACGTCAGAAACATAGCCCTCATGTTTAGGAGAAATTCTGGACAGACTACTAACTGAGTCAAAAGCTTTTAATTAAGCCAGTACTACTGGAAAAATATTACTTATGTTACATCTCATAGCTCCTAAGATAACTGACATTAACAATGTGGATTTTAGATGGATGCAGTTCTACTTTTTGTGACAATGACACATTGCATTTCTGGAATCACCATCAACAGTGCAAAAAGTAGATGAAGCAGACAAAACACAGGCTGCCAGGTTGATTTAATGTTTCTCTGGCTGTTGATTCTGCTTCCTGTCCAGCTTCCCCCAAGCCAAAGCTGGATCTTTGTCTGCTGCCACCTGTGTGTATCAGCAGAGCTCTAACTCCTCTTTCTGAGAACATGATTAGTCTGCATGACACAGCAACACCCAAACGGATCAGAGCAGTTTTGGATAAAGAGCAGACACTTGAGTTAGGAACATGAATACAAATAAGACTAAATCAAAATAGCTGTGTTGTGAATCTGTACATAGATGGTTGTTTGTTTTTGTTTTGTTTTTTACCATTTTGATTATGATCACTTTGTTAGTTTGTGAACTCACATTTTACCAATAAAATCAGCTGATGAGGACAAGAAATAATGGCTTAATCAGAACCATAAATGTATTGCTGTATAATGAGATTTTGACTAGATAGTGATGCTAGTAGCAAATTCAGAATATCATTGGTTAGAATCATCAATGTCTTTGGTTATTACTATTCATAGTGAGGGTTACATGTATGTTTCATAACAAATCACCCAACAGTTGTTGAGATAATTTTGCTAAAAAAAAAAAAAAAAATGTCAACTTGCTGGTGGTGCTGCAAGAAAAGTCAGGGGATCTCCAAAGTCATATTCATCCTGAAAGGACAATAAACGTCTGAATAAAATTTCATCACAATCTACCAAATAGTTGTGAAAATATGTCACTGTGGACCAAAAGGAATGGAGTGAGTGTCATACCAAGAATGATGCCACTGGCAAGGTCAGATATAATGAACTCACGCTGTCAAGACAACAAAAAGAGCATTCATTCTGACCTCATTCATTTAAAAAAAAAAAGGCAAAGTAAAACCAAAAGTAGAGCACTTACTACTTCTTCTTTTTCTAAGAGAATTTTACAAAAGACAAATGAAAGCCAAAAACTTCCTCCTTCTGAGAAAACACTGTTAGTGAGAGGAAACCGGCCCTGGGGGGGGATTTGTTTGCTCATTGCACAGATTCAACAGTCTCGTCTTGTTACAGTAGGTTGTCGCCTGATTCGTCTCAGCGCAGAAAATCGCTCATCATTTTCAGCTCCAGACCTCTGTGTGACACATAACACTCAGATGGAATTTGTGGTCTTGTTCTATCACAAATCTACCACCAGTGAGGTTTTCACCAAGCCCGGCAGACACGTGTGTGTGCAGATAAATCGGCAGTTCACCTTAGGTGGAATGCATACTGGGCCCTGGGAGAGCGCCAAAATAGTTATGGGCGTTTGGCTTTGCTGTTGCAAAGCTGAATTAGAGGAGGAGGGAAAGGCTGTTTTCACTGAATCACAAAGAAAAATATTTTCTAAACCTCATCCTGTGTCGTTCACCCATTCTCAGCTTTCATGGAATTCCCATAAAATGAAATCAACCTGGGTGTGTTGAGATTATTAGATAAAAGCTGCAAACTGAAACAGAACCACTACAGGAAATTTGAAATAAAATGCAGCCTTGGCTACACATCTAGATGCCCAACAACTGAGACTTGCCATCAATGTGCTGAAACAAAAGAAGAATACAACGATAAATGATTTATCATTGTTACAAATTAAACTCATTTTCACTTTTTCTTGCTGCTCAGCTGCAATAATACATATAATGCACTTTGCTATAAACTAAAGAAACTACTAAAAGAAAAATAAAAGCAACCTGGCTTAATTTATATCTCCCCATTTCAATCTAAAATTAATTTAAGGCTTTTGTGGTGTGGAGCATTGCAGGTTTAAATAAACAGAATTTAAATAAACATTATTATTCTAAGTCTTGCAAAAGTTACAGTAAGTCAGAAAAATATCAAATATTCCAGTTCTTAGAACAACAATATAGCTTTTCTGATGAGTAAGAAAACCCTCCTCCACACCTGAATAGAGATTGCAGATGAAGAAGTAAAAGAGCTCACAGTTGATTGGCTAAAATCTCAACCTTTGTAGCAAAACAAAGAATAATCTAGGCCCAGATTGGGTGTATGAAAATATGCTAAAACAATTTTATGTTTGCTGTGAGGCATGAGTCAGGTTTACACATCAAAATTTGGCTGTGAAAACTGTGTGAAGCCTGGATTAGATTTATTTTTAAAACAAAACAGTCGAGAATAACTAGCATCTTTCTGAAAGTTACAGCTCAAATCGGGTATAGTTTCTTATGATTTTTTTTAGCTAGGTACCAACCATAAAATGGTTACCATGGAAACAAACCTCCATATGGGATAAGTAGGCTCAAGACAGGTCTCAGAAACTCATGACAGTGTCAGTAGCTGTGGCTCTTGACATGGAGTTAATTCAACTTAATCTGACTTAAACTATAGCTTGCAACTCCCTCCTCCTCCCTCTAAACTTGGAAACATTTTTTTATCCTTAAAGGCCTGTAGTATTTATCAAGTCAGCAACACTGCTCGTAGCAAGTAGGTCAGCAGACAGGGATGAGGCGTCAGACCGAAGGAAATCCAGCTTAAAGCCAACAAGTTTATTATTCAGACACAAATCTGCTACAGAGACATGTTCGTGAAGTAATTCTATATCTGAGATATATGAAGCACAGTAAATTTAGTATAATCCAGACCAAAATAACCCAAGCCAAATGATCTTTTTAAAGGGGTGGGACCATATGAGCATCCCACTAGCTGTTTAATAAAGCATCCCAGTACTTCACTTTTCAAATGTCTGTTGTATTCTCTCAAGCAATAAAATGGATACTGAATGCCAGCCACAGTGGAGGATGACCATCACACATTATTGTTCTGCAGGAAATAGTATAATATCAAAGTAAAGCGTCTGTGCTGTTACCCTGTATTTTATGACTTTGAGATAAGAGCAATTTGCCTGATGTGATACAGTAAAAACTAATACTACAAGAGGAATATGATCTTGGTGAACACACCTCCCAGAAATTATTCTTCCTCCCTATGGCTGCAATAAACTCAGCTGGGTTCTAGGTCAGTGTTACACCCAGTTCAGCAAGCAGGTGCTGAGAACTTCTGAAGTCCTCTGGCATCTTCAGCTCAATCCTTTGCAAGGAAAGCAGAGGTGAAAAGGTCACATATTTTACCTGGAGTTTACTGAATAACAGCCAAGACCCCCAGCGGTGTAAATTAAGCATTCTGCTGCTAAACATAACTCTGAGTGGCTTGTATATACTTCCATCTATTGCTCTACAACATTTTGACCATTTTCTTCAGTATTTGGTGGAACAGTTAATAACTATTTAGATCAAGGGTCACCAACTGGGCTACCATCCTGCAGGCGTTAGATGTTTCTCTGCTGCAACACATCTGACTCAAATCAATGGATCATTAACAAGTCTGTGCAGAACTTAACAAGTTGTTGGAGAACGATTTCATTTAAATCAGGTGTCCTGCAGCAAGGGAACATCTAAAACCTGCAAGACGGTAAGCCTTGAGGACAGGAGTAGGTGACCCCTGGTTTAGATGATTCAACACAAAGGTTTGATGAAACATTCTTGAAAAAAGAAAAAGAAAGAAAACAGACCAGTTAATCGTTTGTTTCCTTTTTACTAAATAATCTCATGATCCATCTGCTTTATCTCCTAAGTAGTTCAAACTGTCTCCACCTCCAGCTGGAACAGTGGCATGATGCTAAAGCTTTAGTATTCATAATCTGATCTCATCTACTAATTTTAGTTATATGGACAAATGAGTTCTTTTACTTTAATACTTTAATAATGTTTTGATGCTAATGCTTGTGTACTTAAACTTAAGTAGGATTTTTTTATGTAGTACTTAACATGTCACAAAGCCCTAATGATAGTAGTTCTACTCATGCAAAACACATGAAAACTTGTTTTCCTACAAACCTGCTTTCACTGGACACTTTATTAGGTCCACTATGCTGGAGTTCCATCAGAACTCGCTTAATTCTTTGTAGCATAGAATCAACAAGGTGTTGGAAAAAGTCTGAACTATTGATGCAAAGTAGGATGGATCAATTTTTTCATGATGTTTATGCCTAATTCTAATCATACCAGCTGAATGTTGTAGCAGAAATCAAGATTCATCAGACAAGGCAACATATTTCCAGTCTTCTGTTTTCTAGTTTTAGTGCATCTGTGTGAATTTTAGCCTTGGTTTCCATTTCTCAGCTAACAGGAGGGGTCTGCTGTTGTAGACCATCTGTTTCAAAGTTGGATCTGTTGTGTGTTCAAAGATGGTATTCATTCATTCATTCATTCATTCTCTGTACCGCTTGGTACAGAGCAACATTCTTAACCAAACGTAAAGGTAAATAGAATTAATCCTGGAAGTGCATTTGTCCCATGGTTTTACCCATATTACTGCCTCATTCAGCTAAACATGTCACTGCTAATCATCCAGGTTCTCAATCATTTGGCAGTACAGGTCAACAAAAAAGAAATCAGCTCTATTCTTAGTTTTTTCCTCACACTAACACTCACATATACACACATTCTTGTCAGATATTCTTTTATCTGACACACAGCCTCTGTCCTTCTCAATAAATTCAACAGTAGATCACACAGAGAGAATCACGAGCCATTTATCACTGAACAATTTCCTCATAAATAACACTGAGGGTAAGAGAAACATTGCTAAACAATGGTGAACATGACCAGATTTGAACAGCAGACTGTGTCTCAGACCCTGTGTGGGTTGAATGACACTGTGTCAATGGGCTCATTCAGCCCACATGAAAGAGCATATAGAGGCTGAATGTCCTCATTTAGCTACAGTACAGTTGGATACAGTGCATATGAAAACACACACTGGTACCATAACTATGCTGACTGCTATAGGTGCGGCGATTTTTAACACGTGTCATACAAACAAAACACATGATAGGGTTATTTTTAGCAATACAATAATAATTATTTTTATGCTCTGATGACATGATACCTTTGACTGAGCGTAGAACTGATACTGAGTTTAAAGTGATTTCTCGCTGTTGTCTTTTATGTCTATGTGAAGCTAAAGAAAATCAACATTATTTCAGTTCTGCAATGCTTTCACTCTTGATTCAGTGGTTGAGCAGGATATCCCTCATGTTCAGTTTCACCTCTATACATATGCATATACCATCACAGCTCTTTGGGAATAAAATTTTAATCTGTAGTAAATGTAAAACACTTCACCAAAGAAAAACCGTTTAGAAGTGACCCACTACTTATACTGCTGACATGGTTGTGTGCCATGGTCAGTCATTTTCCTCTGTATTTGTAAAAATGTGTTACTATTATTATTAAAAGTAACACTAGGGAAGTGTGTGAGCTTTAAAAGTATGTGCTTCTGACTAATTTAGAAGTTACTGACACTCATTATCCACATTCCTGGACCTTAAAGTGACCTGGATGGCCTAGGGGCGGAGGTACCTCCGGCTTGCATGTTTGGTCTCCAGTCCAGCACAACCACTGTTGCAACAGATAACTCTTTCACTGTGGTAAAGTTTTTTAAAGAGCCAGGACAGATCCTGACTTGGCTTTGTAGCTGATGTAGGGAAATTAAAAAATAACTCATTAGTTCACCTGTTGTGTGTTGTCATGAACAGAATACAACCATTTCTCCCTCTACTCTTTCTCCCTCTGTGTTTGGTTACTATATCAAAACTATCTAAACACTTTTATATATGCCATACATTTACTCAGGTGCTCTGTATCATAGCTAACAAGAAATAACACAAAATTACATCAGCAGTGTGTTCATCTCTGTTTGGTTATTTATCAGAGATGGAAATGTAAGTTATCACAGGTATTATATCTGCCTCAAGTGAAGCATCGGCTAGCCACCTCAGTCCTATTTCAGACTTATGTAAACTCTTTCTAAATCAATAATAACTTAGGTGTAGGTTTGTGGTGGATTTTATGTATAATAGGTTTTAAAATATTTGTTATGTCTGCCAAGGTGACAGCAGTCATTGTTTCTTATCTATGAATCATACTGTAAATTGTCCTGCATGACTATAAACAGTTACATGAAGTTTGATCAAGCCTTGTATTATGACTTTTGAATGTGGTTGTTACACAGACTTGTATTTTTCTTTCATCAGAACAAAAATGAATTAAAGATTAGAGAAAGGGTCAGCAGCAGATAACTGACTGGAACTCATCCAGCACCTTCCTCCCCTATTGTTCCCTGCAGATGGCTTGCTGTTGTGAATATAAATGGGAATGTCAAAGTAAATATGCAAGGTGGACCTATTGCATAGGCACTGAAAAGCCTTCTGTTTGGCCTGCATCTCCTGTTTGTTTTGCCACTACCCTCAGGAAGGTACTTGAATGTGCTCCTGGCCTCAAGGAGCTCTGCTTTGCACTGTAATCATCTTTAATCATGCAAACATTTGCCCTTGTCAAACAAATGAAAATCTGTGTTGTCTTCTTTTTGTTTGAGTTATGATGCTCAAAGCAATAAGCCTTGGACACCGAAAAACAAAGGCTGTTCTTTTGTTCAAACAGCACAATTGTCTGCCTCAAAGTGACACATTTGTTTCTTGGAGCCACAAACTGCACAAACATGGTTAACATTAAATAAACTCACTGCTAATCATAACCATGTTTACATAGTGTTATTATAGATCAAATATTTTTCTTTCACACTGTGGAAAAAGTTGCACAAAGTCTGTGATCTTGTTTACTTGAGGGGGAGCCATTTTCACATCAGCTGACCAGAGAATACCATTTACAATCCAGGCCTCCTCTGATTTCAAAACAATGTCTATTTTTCCACTCAGCTGTTTTTGAACAGGACTGACAAGCATTCTTCCAGTTTTTCTATAGGACGCAACAACATAGAGGATCATTGTTCATGCTTCCTAAAGATCATTTCACTGAGGTTGCTGGGAGAGGATTCAGCTCATTTAACAGCTCATGGCTGTTTGTCATGATTAGGAAGTTATGGGGAAAACCATGAGACAAACACACAGAGGTGGAGCTTGTCTTATATGACAAACTGGTCTTGTAATGCATACTAAAATACAACAAAAAGTTATGAAATCTAACAGTGTTGCAACACTGTGGACTAACTTGTCTGAGAATGGCCCTGCAGTCTATGAAAATTTCCACTTAAAAAAATTTTGCAACAGTTTGTGACAGCAGAAAGCAACAGAGCAACTTTCTTAAAGTAAAACAAAAAATAACACCTAAGAGCTCAGCATTAAGTGGTATTTTAAGCATTTGTGTAAAAAAAACATTAATTTGCAGAGAGCACAGGGGTCATGTTACTTTCAGTGAATGTCAACAGGATGCAGAGGGGCAGAGTGTAATACATATTACCTGCTGATGTATCAGACTGACATATCAAAATGTCAAGTCTGATGCCATTCTGGGCCACTGTTAAACAGAAAAGCAAACAGTCAGTTTTATAATTGAAGCTGATCTTCTTCTTCCGCTGACTTCAATCAATTGTTCCACTATGTGTGAAGTAAACAGCCATAATGAGTCCAAACACAGCAGCTCATTAGACTTCCTCAAAGCAAACAGTCAGTGCTAAGTATTGGGATTTTTATATATCTTAAGAAATTAAATTTTGACAGATTTTTATGTTTAGCCCACTTTCTGTGGCTTAACGAAAACACTCCAGCCACAAGTGCAGTTAATGGGGCAGACGTGGGAGTAATCTAAAAGATTAGACAGGTCTATCATGAGGTCATAGTACTTAATAATGCATGTAGTAGAGTTCTGCAGTTATGTGTAATCAATTCAGTAAGATGAAACTCTTATAAAAACTCTGGCAAACAACACTTCTTTTTTTCACTTCTTTTTATTACTATTTTCTTATAGTTGTGGGCCAAGTAGTAATAGTCTGTTAAAACACCTACTAGTACTTGACCACCACCTGCCTTTTTGAAACACAAACTACTTTATAAGTTGGCAAAGAAGACACCACAGTCATGCTGCCATGCTAACATACTATATCAGTACAGGTTTTCTGATAACCATATCAGCCTTTTGTAATGAGAGGAGTGATGCTTCCTTACACACTCACCGATTATTTGGCTGGTACCAGCTCCACTGCTGACTAAGAGGTGCATTACGTTTCAACACCTATCCCACTTCCACACCTTGCAAACACAATGGCAATGACACTGAAAGCATGATAATCCCACCGTAGTTCACTCCAGCAGCAACAGACAGCTTTTCTCACCCCTAAATGATGCTTCGTGAGGACCCCCTGGTGTCAGAAAGGGTATCCATTTAGTGCAGCGGTGTCCAGCTCCAGTCCTCAAGGGCCACAATCCTGCAGGTTTGATGTGTCCCTGCTCCAAAACCACCTGACTCAAATTGATGAGTCATTGTGCAAAACTGAATAGGCTGTTGGATCTACTTCATTTGAGTCAGGTGTGTTAAAGCAGGAAACATTGGAAAATCTGCAGGACAGTGGCCCTCGAGGACCGACTTTGAACACCCCTGATTTAGTGTAACTTATAATAGATGCTCCTCGTGCAAATAAAAAGTTACACTACAGCTGTGCTCTAACCACACAAGTTGCTGAAGTTTAATATTCTCTTTTAGCCAACATGTTGCTTTCTATTCTCTTTTCAGTGTTGCAGACAAATCATTGTACATGTTGGTAACATCAGTCCAAAAACAGTAATCATGCAAGATAAGCATAAGACCTGATGCACCATTTTTTAAATTCTATGATCAATATACTGTCCTTTTGAAAATATATTTTCCACCATGCACTGCCGTCCCTGCACTCTGCTCTAGCTCCATTGTGAAGTATTTGCAGTTGAGAGAACATGTCTCATGTGGAGAATCTCCACTGTGAAATAGATCTGTAAATGGGTGCAGAGAAACACCAGGCCAAAATCTCCAGGCAGTGTCCACTGTCCATGTGTGAAAACAACTTATGGACAACAAAGCAGAACAACGTCTCTATTTCTCACCCCGAAATATATTTCATTCAGCAACATGTAGACGACAGGGGTTTTTGTTGTGAAAGATTTGGCCAACTAGTCTAAAGTGGCTTTTGGTCAAATATGAGGTTAACATCAGCGCCTCTGTTAAAGTTTGACAGGTGCATCACTATGCAGACAGAGGATTCAGGGACGAAATGATCATAGGGGTGTAGCTTATGCAAACTTTTTTTTTTACAGTTAATTGATTGCTTTTTTGGCCTTGTAAGTATAAAAGAAAGCAGCAAAATCACCTTGTTATTGACTTTAGCCTCCAACTCTGAGAGGTAATGAATCACCAAATCTGTGGTCATTTCTCAGCTTTGAATCGACAGCATACCTGGATGGTTTTGTCAGTTCTTACAACACTGGAGCAGCAGTATAAGCTCCCATCACCAAGTACTTTTACAGATAAGCCAGTGGGTCTGTTTCTATAAACAGTCCAGGTAAAGGACATAGCAGATAAAACCCTAATAACAAATACATGGATTTCTTTGGTAAATAACTTGTATGTAACATACGGTAGTGACGGTCACTAAGACAACTGTTCTAGAAAGATTAAATTTTTTGTTTTAAAGAGTTAGCTGGCAGCTTGTATTATTCATGAAAAAGGCTAGCTACATGTGATTTTTATAGCAATAAAAGAATGCATTATAATGAGATGCATCTAGAGGTACTGTTAATCATTACACATTTTAATCCTAATAAGTGAATTGTAATCCAAACCAACCCTGAGGCAAGTAAAGCTTCAAACCTCTGGAGACTGTAATTGGGTGAGGACTTTTACAGTAGTTGACTGTTTTTCCCTATCAAATGCATCTTCTTACTGGAAAAAACTCTCAAATACTACCTAGAGGAAAGACTTGAAGACAGGATGCAGGACATGATACAAAAAGAGTTATAAAAATTGCAGTTTTTGTTTACCATGTATCAAGAATGATGAGACTAGCAACTTATAGACAATTTTGTGTTGACATCAACTCTTCGTGTGTTTGAATCTGCAAATCAAAACTTAGCTGTTGAATTCATTTTACAGTATATTCCATACCTATTAAAACAGATCTGGCTGGGTAATTTCTGCAGCAAGTCCGCTCCATCTGATGTGGTCATTTTCATTCTAATATGCATTCCCTTCGCAAAAGATCAGAAAATTTCAAGGCTGCATGTGTGAAAACAACTCCCAATTACTGCACAGCTCAGCTCAGCTGTAAGTGTCTCTGCAAGTTGTTAATTAACTGTAGTCCATATTTCAAGATTTTCTTGAGGCCATATTCAACACAGACACACACCACTTTCAGTGTCTGGGAGGGAGATGCACTGGGACACCTGTTTACTTTTTCACTATAAAGAATTCAGTTGCTGGCGGTAATACTCTGTATCCTTTGACATTTAAAGCGTGCTTGATGCAACAACAAAAAATACAGCACAACTGTACAGCAGGATCCATATTTCATTTTTAAATTAATAAAGTCAAGAATCAGAAATCAACACAAGTTCATATAGCCCACAAAAAATACATTCACGTAAACAAGGATGTATACTTTACTGAAACTTAAACTTTACTTAGTTTCTCTTTTGATTTTGTCACTTTATCTTGTATATGCTTCTTCATCTGATACCTAAACACTGCTGCACGGAATGACTGATCACCAAACAGCAACAATTTGATCTAAATTGATCAATTTTGAGATAATTTCTGTTAAATTCTATACAGCAGTTCTAGTTTACAATCAAAAGCTACAAAATGACATGTAGAACATTTGAAGTAATTTGTTTTTATACATAATGAAGTCACTCTGGTATCAAAGCAGCTCAAATATGCCAACAAATACAAACACAAAGAATCTGCATTGTCATCAAACATACTGCCAGAAACAGAACCTCAGACTGTCATGTGTCAAATCACATCTGTGAAATTAATGAATGGGGTTTTCATTCTTACCCGCCATAGGCTCCAAAAGTGAAACTCCTCTTTCTCTGCGGCATACCGGCTAATGGACAGCAGCGAGCCCGTCAACTCACTGCTGAGTGCAGCCAGCCCTTGTGTCACTTGTGCTGACTGAGCGTGTTTGTGTTCGTGTCAGCGTGTGTTTCTGTGCTCTGCCTGCCGTCTAGGTTCCACTCCCCGTGCCGAATGTGTCCTGCCCCTTCCCTGCTCACACGCCTCCCTCACAAACAGGGAAGAAACGGCAAAGAGGATGAAGGAGGACAATGGGGAGTGGGCTGGGTGGGGGTGCTGACCATGCTTGTATCCCAGGGAACCAGAGGAGCAGCAGTCTTTTACAAAGAAGCTATGCCCAGAGAGCACACTTTTAAGATCTTTTTTTTTTATTTTACTGGGTGTTATCCTAAAAAAAGACAAACAGCACAGCTCTGTCACAAGTCTCACATGTAAATTCCTTGTTACTTGACAATATGTTGTAAAGTGGCTAAAGGCAAACATCTGAGAGGGGTGGGAGTTTGCTTTAAACGAGTCTAGTAACACTAGTTCTTCCTCTCTGTGACACTGTGAGACAGCTGGTCAAACAAGCTGTAGACGTCAGAAAAACATTTCATCATTCTTGAGAAATGTCCCAATGTCAGAGCCTTATCTGAGTGAACAGCTCCACTCCTTCATGTACCATACTGCAAGTGGTGATGGAATAGCTAATCTGTTCATTCATCTAACTCCAGTTTCTTTTGTAATACTCTGGTATGCTCAGAGAATGAGGGTTAATGCAACCACAATTAACCATACATTACTTTTACTGTAGCTGAATTGATTAAATGATGAGTCTGGACATTGTTGAGTCTGATGAACTGGCAGCAGGGACAGTGATGCACTAATGCTGCTATGGATTATTGAATAAAGTGGGACTGCAGTTTCAAGCATCAGCCAGCTATCTGTCAGACATTCATATCCAAAGCATTTGTATTATGTTGGTTGGAGCAGATTCTTGTTTTCTCTGGTCAGAGAGAGGATTTATTAGATGGGGAAAGAAGTGTTTTCAGCTAACGGCATTAAATTGTAAATTTATAAAAACTCACCCGTCCAGGATGTTAATCTCCCCAAGGACCAATAATGTCCTTATTGCATTAACTGCTAAACTATAGTAACTGAGCAAACAGGCACTTCATTAATCACTGGGCTTACCAAACAATCCCAATCATGCTGATGACCAATTGCATCATCTCCACACAATTACATCACCTCCTTTCTCTGAGAGAATTGTCTAAAAAAGGAATTTTACTACAGTCCTTCTGCCGACTTTGTTAGTAAAGGACTGCATTTTGCCTCTTTGTCTTTCAGTAATTAAACAGGACAGATTTTTGGCTCGCACAGACTTTATTGATGGATCAATGCCAATGCTCTGCTCTAGATTCACGGTCTTTTAAATTTGTTTATTTCCCCCCTTTCTTGTTTTTTTTTTTTTTTTTTTGGTGTTAATTGGACATTTTCAGGATGTTAACAGACTCATTCTGAGATGAAGGCAACCATCAGTTAAATATAAACTGTGAGCTTGTCAACCTGCTGATTTGGGAACTTGGGTCAAAGCCCTTCAGTGTACACATTCCTAACAACTGAGAGTGTGGTCTCATCTTACAAGCTGAAATTGTCACTAAGCCCTGGCAGTAACTCATGAGAAAGGTCATCTGTGGAGAAAAGAAAAAACAGATCAGCAAGTTGCATTTGATATTTATTTTTAATGAGGTTGAGTGAAGGGAATTTCTTCACAATAGTCCTGAACAGAGACTCCATAATGCAGCATTTACCAAACTATTTTAAATTTTTTATGGATTGAGTTGTTTTAGTTGACGAAATGAAAG
Source organism: Melanotaenia boesemani (assembly GCF_017639745.1). Lineage (NCBI taxonomy): Eukaryota > Metazoa > Chordata > Actinopteri > Atheriniformes > Melanotaeniidae > Melanotaenia > Melanotaenia boesemani. Next base: position 7,830,977 of record NC_055694.1, on the reverse strand, counting down.
TCTGTTCTTGAAAAATCTGGTGGTTATGGTCTAAGCAGTGGTCAACTGACTCTGCTGTCATAAATCTTTTTGCTTCTCCAAGCTGAGAGTGCACAGACCAGTTCAGATACGACACTAACTCATACGTTTACATTAGCTTACCTGAAAAACACTGGAATATCCATTTAACTTTAACTAGTCTTCACCTTAACCCTGCAATGACATCATATCTACACACTAGTTTCTGAGACCTCTGCACAACTTACATTATAAGAAATGTGCCTAAACATCTTTATTTTCAAACTAGCTGCATCCAATGCTGATGAAAAATATAAAGAATAAAATAATGAAAATGAAAAAGGTCCAATATAAAGTTTTTTTTTTTTTCTTTTTTCAAGCATGGTCGCTATCAGCTTTTGTCCTATTTCATATGTCATATTAAAATTTTAAACATAGTTTTTGTGTCCTATAGTAGGAGTGTGTGTTCGTATTTGGTTGTACTGCACTTCTGCAGACAGACCTGCTTGCAGACCACAGACTGCAAAAAAAGTGGAAGCAGCCTCAGACATGTGGTCATGCAGGACAGAAGAGGAAGGCAATGCAAAGGTGCTTCGACCTGCATATTCCCACTGGCCAGCAGTGGGCAATTCCTCCATCCATCAAGCCAGTGTCTATACTTGCATTTACCAATGCAGGGTTGTGTCAGAGTGAGCGATTTCAATTTGTGTTCCAAGTCCATCAGAAAAATGTCTAAGTTCAATTTGATTTGCCAACTTTGTTTAATCTTAGAAGTAGTACAGAACTTAATTTAGAAAGTACATAACATCTTCTGAAAATGCAACATAATCCACCTGAGTTACCTACAAATTCATAAGACAATCTAAGTTCATTTGTTTTGATGAGGATGTTTTAAACGCCAAAAGCAATATACAGCTAATCAGACTTATGAAATATCCAGCCAAAGCACTGGCTCAGCTCTAAGCAAGCTGCTCTGATTTTGGGTGTCGCTGCAGCTCGACTTTAAGTGCCACTCTCTTGGTCTGGCACGTCGGTCTTAGTAGTACCTTCAGTCCTGTCTGCTTTCCTGACAATTCAATTAACTAAAGCAGCTGTGATGTGCCTGAGGCATTTGAATGGGTACAGTCCAGACAGAAGCCTTTAATCACATCACATCGGGAACAAGGCCCAACACTGCAAGCAGTTCTGGCTCCTGGCTCCTCTTTTATCCTGAGGGAAGTGGAAGACTCTCAAGGAGACAAGAAATGGAGATCTCTGCCTGGTAGCCATGTCGTCATACTCACAGACATCGCTGCAATATCAACAATAACTAATTAGATCACAATCCCCTTCATTGTAAGACATCCTATATCTTATTCATCTGTGCTTTATGTTTAGTGGGGCTAAAGAAAATTCATCATCAACCTGTTTTGGGTCATATTTCTAAAGTGATAAATATTTTTAACTCATAAACAAACACTGATGGATGCTCTTATTATGGCAGGTATGAAGAAAGTATATAGATCTGGGTTATCTCCTCCCACTTGTTCTCGGTGATCAGGGAAAAATAGAGCCTCATAAACTCAATAGTTTATCCTCTGGTTAGGCTGTAAAGGGCAGCAGCAATAGCATCAGGGCAGATGCTGAAGCACATGCAGTGAGTAAGATATGAGAGATGAGGAGGAATGGGCAGTACAGAAGCAAAAATCACTCATTTATCCTCAGCATTGCATTCACAGAGCAGGGAATTTACCGCTGAATAAATGAGAGTTTACAGGGAGGTAGATACAACACGCAAAGGTTTTTTTCTAAGGCTGTGGATCATAGTTTATCATTTCAGATCCTATAAAAAGAAATTTAATTTTCTATATGTACTGTAGGGGGTTAATGTATTCGAGGGTAGACAAACACACTAAATCATTTCTATTGCCAAGTATTGCTCTGCTGGTTCAGCACAAATGTTAATAGACACCAGTAGAACACTTCAGCTTTGCTTTATGTAGATCTTTTCATTTTCCACTAAATGATTATCACAATCAAAAGAATTTAGAATATTAAATAACATTATACCCAAAGAAATGTATAAAAAGTAAATGCAATGTTTGACAAATTCTGTGCTTTTGTTTGGTGTAGCAGGTGTAAAACACATTTTCTGGGCTAATAAAAAATGTTACATGTCTACAACTGCCCTTTAGAATAATAACCTGTTTTCCATTACATAGGACTAGCTGGAAAACATTTAAATTACTACATTTTTAAGGCACCTTTAACGCTACATTTTTACATTTTTCTTTCCAAAGCATAACACGCTTTCTTATGTCAGTCACAGATATGACATGGCACAATGAGAGGTGGTCACTGGCAGGTTTCCACCACACTGTCACCCTGGATTCTCAGCCAATCCAAACATTTCACCATAGCAACTTTTAACTTTTTGACTTTGCTGTCGTTTACATTTGTTTACAGTTGTTGTAGTTAAATTTAGATTTAAATTAAAATAGTTGGTTTTGGGGATTAAAAACCACATATGTATGAGCCAATTTCAAAGATTTTGATCCAACAAGTTGCAACTTTAAGCTAAATGTCAGCATCACATAGATAGGAACTATTATTTAGGTAACGAAATGTTTTTCACCTCTACTGCTATATGGCGTTATGTGTCCATGTATTCTGAGTTAAAGTAGGGACAAATAGAGATTTCTGGATATCACAGTGGATTCTTTCAGGAAAAAAAGACCACATTTGATGAGTAATAAGTCTTCAGCAATGTAAGAAGTGTACATTTTGGACGTTTTATTTTCATTTATCAAGCAGAAGAAAGTTTTAGTCACAACTCAGCACCTGTGCAAACAGCCCATACATAACAATGCTGAAGGTTTAGTCACTAGAGCGTCATTATGACTAAATATTATGACAATCACTGCTACAGGTTTGCATTATATTACCTGAATTCTTCTTTATACATAAAAAGAAGACTATAAAAAAAGAGTTTCCATCTTGCAAGATCTGCATCTTTACCTTAACATTGCTACAACATGTTTTGGATCTGTGTGTATACATATTCTTGTGGGGCTGTGCTGTAAGTACAGGTGTAGGAAAGAAGATATTTCACAGACCAAGTTATCGCATGTGTTGATTAACACAATTCTGTCCTTAATTAGGTTCAGTTCAGCTAATTAAATCAGGCAGACAAGTTTACAAGGCAAAATTAAAGCGTAAGGGTTTTTCTCTAATTATTAATGTAATTAATAATATTCATGGTTGGGGCCCAAGCTGTGGATGTCCTGATTCGGACTTCACTCTCTCTTTAATGGCTGAAGCCTACCGAATGAACAGCCCTTTAAAGACGGAGTTGATCAATTCACAATATTTAAACTGTATTGGTATGAAGAAACTACCTATGGCCACTGTATACATTGTAAATATTTTCTTGATACCTGACTCAACAAGGAGTACACACACGCTTGGATATTTAGAGAGGGTGAGCTTGTGGAGGAAGGGGTGCCATGCAAATATTTGAAGGGAGCGAACATTCAAAGAGTAATTGTGCTTTGAAGCGTGAGGAAATAAGCCAAGCTTAAGTTCTGTGAGCGTTTCATTTTCAATACACTTTTCAATACCAACTTCAGTAGCTTACTGAACGTAAGCAGACATGGCCAGTGCCAAGGCATATTATTTAAAGCCATTTGTTATTTTTGGATTGCTCAAATTACCTTCTAAGTAACACTGAAGAGAGGAAGGTCTTTAAATACACTTCACTTTACTTTATTGTCATTTTAAGGGATTCAAAGAGGCATTAGACCCCATATTTGGTTTGTAATTCCGCTTTCCTTCTCACTTCTTTGGTTTATGTGAAATTTATATTGGTTTCACATCCTCTGCAGACTGCTCTGCCAGAAAATAACACAAGATGTTACAGTAAGGATTGCTGACTGTCTGATGGGGGTGGGGGGGGGGGGAGGGAACCAACATAGCTATCCTCCTCCTGCCCCTCAGGCTCCTGGGAGAGCCACAAAAAGTACAAACACACACACACACACACACACACACACACACACACACATACACACAGTAGCCTTTCATAGCCCTCCAGGATATCATGAAGGACAGGGCTGGTATAAAGAGGTGTTGTTGCAATATGCTAACACAAAATTAGCCTGATCCCACTTCACTTTCACTTCTTTTGTATTTTTAATGTGGTCGTATCATCAGCCAAATTTTTCAAATCAGAAATGATGCCATCTTGAAATTTCCAACAACCTAATAAAGCCATTTCTATAAAGTATCAATTAATACCAATATATGTTCCACACACTGATATGATCCAGTGGGGGAGCAACCACAGGGACATGTTGCTTATTGATTCCCTTTTGCAGAGAAAGATCGATTTCAGTTATAATGGATCTTCAGTGCCATGCTATCTCTCCAGTGGCAGCTCAGTGATGGATGGTCCCCTGCAACTAAGGAGGACTTTGTCTTCATGCCAGGTGATCAATAGATCATGGCCACAGCAGAGACAGACTCAGCCCCAAAGCACTCCTCTTTAAATCCCTCAACCCGTGGAGAAATGTCAAAAAGCTAAAGGGTAACTTTTAGTAGCTTTGCTTTCAGCCCACTCTCAGATTAGTTGATTTGGACTAGTCTGATTAGTTTTTATGGACTTCTTTTTCACAAACCACAATCACAGAGAATAATTTAGCAGTTTGTGTATTCCAGAGATGTTTTAGCTTAGTTTAGTGTTTTACATTAGTTCAAGAAGGAAGTTGGATCAGGATGTTGGGTACCTTCATGCTCTGACTGTTTTGAGAAGTGCATAAGCATGCATTTATGAATTGATACCTGTGAGAATACAGAGTCACAGCGCCCTCTGCTGGACAAAATTTAGCAGCCACACAATTTAGTCCATAAAAAACCATAAGTCATAAAAACATCACTTCACACCTTAAGCAGATGCTGATCAACATTTTTGTTAACATCTTTGCTTAACGGCAGAATGAATTTGCAATATATACAATAAGTGTAACTTTTATTGTATATTTGTTTAGTCTTAAATGTTGTGCTTGAATAAAACTTCTAAGGTAAAAAATAAATAAAATAAATGCTCTGATGTGACTGCTCAAATATAATAATTTAAAAAAAAAGAAATACTTTTTTCCCTTCTTGTTGCAGCTGTTTTGTCAAGTCCATTTTTGAGCTTTTTCAAGGAGGATGATGGAAGTATGAGGGTAAGGAAAATTTCTAAAAGAAAACTTAAAACACTTATCTTTCATTTGAAATCAAACTCATCTAAATCCTCAGTTTTGTCATCTGATATGTTTCTCAGACAGAAATAAGCCCAATGGAAGCATCTGGTGGGGAGGTCGGACCTTTTACACTAGAACAGCTGGTATCTCCAAAAATAGAGACAAACCAATGCATGTGTCACCCAGAAAACAGCACACAGCAGTGGTCACAGAGGGCAAAGGGGTTGTTGATGAGTCAGGAAACATACTGAGTGTCTGGTAATAAACAACCTTGAAGCTAATCCATATATGCAAAACAGGAGACGTTCCCTTGCAATATTCTTGTATTATCATACACTAACGTGCAGGGCCGCCTCCCCAGCCATTCAGCTCGGAGGTGCAGAAACAAAATTATTAGCACAGAAAAACACATAGTGTCAAATGAGATTAACTTTTTCATGTAGACTCATAAATATTCATATGAAAGAGAGCTGGAGAAATCAGGCCATCTGCAGCTGATTATGAGTAAGACTAAATTGCAGGAAGAACTGCACGTGCGAGTGTGACGCACGTATCACATGTGATTAAAAAAAGAGGCATTAATTGCACTTATTATAAAAAGTTTAACTCCGGCCAAAAGATGAAGAAAAATTTAAATGTTTTCTATACTTCAGTAAGATCCATGACTGGTAGCCTACAGCTGCTGCAAAGATTTCCAATTGTCATGTTGTCTATGTGGAATTATGACCTTTGAAACTGAGGTCCAGCAAAAGAAAAAAAAAGACTACACACAGCCTGCATGTAAGACGAATCAATAGTGGGATATTATATCACCCCGATAAAACAAACTCTCTGCTGCAGCAACAGTATGCATTTTACTCTGTTCTGCAGCAAAAAAAAAAAAGGTGACTATTACATATCACTGAGTACCAATTAATTTCTCCTACAACTTATTTTGCATATGCCATAGCATATAAAGCATAGTATTTAATTTAAAAGATTATTTCCTACTTGCTGAACTGGGTGTAGCATGCACTCATGGAGTTACAGTACTTATTAAGATTAAGAAAACTCACAGCTGTAAAAGTAACAGGGAAAGAGAGGAAAAAGCTTCTTGCTGGTTATGGAACCAGAGAGAGGAGATAAGCTAGAAACCAGGAGGAGAAGATGGGCAGTGATCTGGCCACCACTGCCAACCCAACCTTGGGAGGGTGTTGCAGTCAGGGATACTGATAGATACGCCTGACAGCATCAATTTCTCCTGGTCAAGGCTACATTCACTCAGGGTGAATGAGGGGGAAGCATCTTTCAGATGTTTTTGTAACCACTGTAATTTTATAAGAGTAGTATTTCTCCATCAAACTGGAAAAAGACAGCAAGGATGGATCTTTTCCAAGAGATGTAAAGAAAAGTCATCAAAGACACCAAACAGTGTGGATGTCATGGAGGAAAAGTTCTAATTCAGAAAAAAATTGGTTATCATACCTGTACACTGGTTGGTATTGAAACTGCTGAAAAGGAAACATTACAAAGGCGAGCTGTGATGAAAACCAAGATTAAATATAGAAACTTAACACAGATCAGAAAAAAGGAGAGAGGGTGACGCATTCAAAGACCATCAAAGAGACAGCACACTTTCACTCTAATAAGCTGTTTGCGATGGTCCTGCTCTGAGCGGCGAATGCTCAAAAATGCATCCTGAAGATGAATAATTCAGTAGAAGAAAATGACGCATCCAATTTCTATAACATGTCAACACAAAGCTTTAAATAACCTTTTGTTTGGCTGTAGCTGCAAAAACACCAGGAATCCTCTATGATATCTCATTTGGGGGGCAAATTTATAGCAGAAAACAATAAGTCTGCTGTGGAATCACTCAAACCATTTTCTCTCTGTAATACCTGAGGATGTGCACCTTCGTTAACTGGTGGGTTCATATTTCAGACAATGCAGACTAAGTTACAATTTTACAGAAAGTTTTTAATACTACATATCAAACTATAGCGTTAAAGGGCAAGAGAGAAAACTGCACAGAGAAATTGCCAGAATGCATCTTAACAGACATGCATGTCTCATGCAGAGCCAAAGAGCCTTTCTAAATATATGATGATGAAAGAGTGTCTCAGTCATCAGCAGCCAGGGGCCTCATATAAGCCAGTTAATGAACTATTTACATGACCTCTGGATATGTAGTTAAGAAAAAAAGAGAAACAGACAAGGAACTGTGGGAAAAGAAAAGAAAACCACAGACTGCAAAGTGTGCTTGTAATAAAAGTAAGGGGTTTAAAAAATGACAAAATACAAATTGCATATATATCCAGATTCTGGAGTTCAAACAAGGCAAAAACAATGTCCTGAAGGTGAATCTGGAAAACAAATACTTATCTAACAAGTGACGTTAAAAAGAAAAATGTTTTATCAGCTAGTTCTGATAAGCATTGATGAAGCATTTCCACGCTACACGGCAAACACGGCATAATCATGATGAAATCTGTTTGAAAGCAGTCAGGGTCAGGAAATGACATGCTCTGATATTAAGAAGCAACACAGGTCCAATTTTGACAATGTAATTCATGTGTTTCGTGTTCAGTAAATGCCAGTACATACTTTTACTGATACTGTCACAATGGGCAGCAATAAAAGTGAATAGTTTGCAGTCCCCAGTTTCGCTCTGTATCCCTCCTGTACACTCAGTTATGGCTTTAAGCTGCAACTCAGATCAGTCGTCCTTCCTGGAGTAATGTGCTCTTGCTTTGACAAACCTTTAAATAAAAAACAGAAACAAAAAGAAGTTGTACTGGTGATTTAACCACATTTATTTTAATCTAACTGCTTATTATGGCAGACATGACTACTAATTGCGTGACTGATTTCAAAGTGCCTTGTTTATTGATTTTGATAATGGCCAATTAGGTCTCTGTCTGAAGGTCCAACTCCGCTGTTCATCTCTGTTTGTTGTAACTGAGGCTAAAATTTCCAAATTCAGTGAGCTTTTTCCAACTGGTTATTCCTTGGTTGCTGGATGGGACGCAGACCTTAAAAAAAAAACCCCAAAAAAAAACATGCTTTTGAAGAATAGCAATACAGCAAAGCAATCTGTTTAAGCCTGTTTTCCTTAGAGGGGCTTCTCCCTCTGTTGTTTTAGTTTTGAAAGACAGGTGGATGGAATGTCATGTGCAGCTGAGAAAATCTTCTTACAATGAGATCCTTCACTGTAAAAGTAAAGGCCCTGTTACATTTAATAATAAAAAAATAGCTGCTGCACATCAAGAATGGCTGCCTGAGCACACAAACAGAGTGAGAAGCCTTTCATGGCCGGCACAGTGACAGAGAGGCACTCAAGGAGAAAAGTGGGTTTGGACACGGAAAGCAGCAAAGAGATGAGAAAATGCTGGAGTGAGCAATGGAATGATAACAGAAAAAGGATGGAGGAATGGGTTGCAGCAAATGGAAGAAGTGGTGCAACTAAAGGAATGCAGGCTGGAGGCACTGAAGGGTGAAGGGCTGGAAGGACAGTGTGGGCAAAGCTTACTGGCAAACAGTCGAATTTTTAGAAACTATCATCTGCACGACAATTTTCAAGGGACTGTCTTAAAGAGGTTTTTCTACAAGATGAATCATATTTACAGTGTATAACAATAACAACAGCATTTGTCAAATGCATTAATTCCTGCTCATTTGCTGCTTAGTGAAGTGATGCTTTATGCTTTATTGCTTGATTTTAAATACATTATGCAGAGGAGCTGAGTTGATGTGAAAAAGCCACCACTGGCAGCTTCTGTCAGCTGAAGGCACAGAGCCATGAAATGGATTGTAACACCAGTAAGCCCTGCAGAAATGTAAATGCACGGCTAAATATCATATGAGGCCTTCACTGAACAATGCAGCATTTTTAAGCATGCTAACAATTCTCCGGTATCTGTCTTCATGAGGTGTTTAATTTCAAAAGTGTATTCAGAAGGATCTATTTTCTGGCTGTTTTGAAATGCTGTCTTTAAAGTTTAAAGAATAAAACTGATTTCCAACTACCTAAAGCTTAGTCATCTCTTTTCAGTAGTTATCCTTTCATTTCATACAACCTTAAATAGGTCAAGAACTGTTTTCATTAATGGAGTGGCACTGGTGCAGTTTTCCAATGGTTTGTCCCATTTTTCTATCATCTCATTAAAGAACAGCATGCTGCACATTTGCAGTACTTAAACTACAAGCAGATGTACATGTGCAGTCACACGTTTAGAGAAGGTCAAAGGTACATTCTCCCGACAGCAGTGACTGACTATATTGTCAAGAAAAGCCAGCAGCGTTATTTTTTTGTCATAGGAAACTCTCCAAATTCCAGGTTGACTCAACCCTGATGACCATGTTTTTTGGGTCTTTTATCGAGTTTCATTTGTTGGCTTCAATCACTAAAAGGTAAAACCAAAAAAATCTAAGGTGGTTAATGTCTGTTCTAATATAACTGGCACTGCTCAGAAAACTTTACAACAAACAGTACAAACAGTTGTATAAAAAAGCAGAATCCACCCTGCTCTCATCCTCTCCATCAACAGTTTCACTTTCTTCCATCTGCTTCACTTCTCAGACTTCCGCTTGCTAAAAAAAAAATAAATAAACAGACACAAACTTTTTTTTGTACCTTCTGCGATTGACCTACTGAACTCCAGGAGAAGATAGTTGTCTACCTGTTGTATTGGTTTAATTACCAAATCCTGATTTTAAATTCTTTTATTTTAAAATTAGTTTGAAATCCTGTGGTTTTTATCTGTACCTTCTACCTATATGTTTACCCTTTCTTGATTGAGTACATTTACTTTTCATTTTTTAAATGAATATGTGATTTGATTGCATGATGAGTACTATTGCCTCATTTGGGACAAATAAAACGGGACTAAATTATTCTGATATCATACAAAATGCCAAATATCCCTGATTTCTCTGTGAGTAGTGTAAATCTTTCAAGCTAATATTTACCTCTTAATGGCAGTTGAAGTTTTTTTTTGTTTCTACAAATAAAAGGCTGAATATTCGCTCTTATCAGACTACCGAGACTCAGCCGCCAGCCAGAAGCCACTCAACCATCACTTTAACATAGGCAGCATAGCTCAAGTTTAATTGACAAATGAGGCTGCAGCTCAAAACAAGACAAACTGAAACGTTTTCTGACATCTGAAATCCAACAGACTAAATGTCTGAAGATAAACCGAGCTGCGTGAGACGCCTTCACTTGAACAACAAACTTTTGGGACATTACTAACACTGCGCAAAAACTGCTGCCATGCAAAGTAAATAAATAAGTAGATCAATAAGTTTAATGTGTTTATTAGTAATTAGTCGTATCTTAACAGACCAGAATATGAACATACATCGTATTACAAAGATGGAGAGTAAATGACATACAGTGGTCTCTTGGACGGGACAGCATGACAAAGTTGAAGCAAAACAACCGCAGTAGCTCTGCCAGTTATGCTTGAATTTATCGCCAGCTGTAGTAGCAACAGCTAAACAGCAACAGCCATCACACATGAGCATGTTGTTGCCCAGAATCATGACCTGTGACAGAGAAGAGCACAGTACCTTTGCTGTGGTCTTCAAGCAGGCTGCTGGGAGTAAATGAAATTCTGAAAGCTGACTACAGCAGTGATGAATGGATGCTGTGCTGCCTAGCAACCAAACGACCAGTGACAGTGGAAGACAATTTCTCAGAGAAATTACAATTCTATACACATATCTTAATATGTACTTAATTCATCATCATTCGGCCTCACTTCCAACCTGCAACAATTCATTTTATTTCAGAGGTAACTTGCTTAAAATGTACCATATTATTACATGACAAGTGTACAGTGCATGAATGTTAATAACATAAACACTTAATTAGGAAAGATTCAAATTCTTTGTTTGCTTTAACTGTGCGCCTGCAGCTTAGTTTTCCACAGATTTAGCCAGAGACCAGCTGTCTGTGAAATTTTTTAACACAAAATGTGGACAAGCTCCCTGGACAACTGCCACTGTAGATCTACAGCACCCCCCTGTGGGTTCACCGAGTATTCACTATGTCGAACAGTAGAGTGTGCCATGTGGAGGGGAGTTGTGCAGCACCCTTTATATAGTTAAAAAAAAGGTAACAGAAAAAGAAAAAAATACAACCCTGTTAAAGGAATTGTTTCCTCCGGCTTTCTCAAGTGATTACCAGTCCTAAAATGTGAAATGCTAGAAGTCAATCAAGAGAGCACAGCTCTTATTTTATGTGAGACATTTCTTCCAGATGAGGCGTTTTCAAGCAGCCTGTGCAGAGCTGATCCATCCACAGGGGGGCTTCGTGCTGAAGAGGAGTGCGGCGTGGGTAGAAAGTGTAAGACAGGTCGTAATTCAGCAAACAGCTCAGAGAAGTCATGTAGATGTCTGAGAAACGACTCAGACGCCTGGAGAAGTAGGTGGGGTTGTGTAATGTTCTGAAGATGCTGCCAAACTGAGGATTGAACAAGTTCTTTGTCATCACCCTGGGACATAGAGGTAAACGTTAATATCAACATAGGTACATATGCATCCATATACAGTGCATAGCAACAGACAGAGTAATCTGCTCCTCCATCTAAGCAAAAACAAGTATTACCAGTGAATACCTACATATTTTTATTTTAAATTCACATACAACAATTAGCCATAACATTAAAACCACTGCCTAATAAAGTGACACTCTAATGGAAGTGACTTTGAGACTTGCCATCCACTAAACATTTTAGCCCCTACAATACATAGACAACACTTTCCTATAGTAGCAACCTTTTCAAGCATGAAAGCAGTGGGCCTCACAAAGACTGCTTAGGAAGGGCCTCACAGAACGAACCAGGAGTCTGAGGTGTTCACACGACATCCAAACTCCCCAGTTACCAATCTCCTGGCATCTGTGGAAAGCAAAGACCCCACCCCACAACCCAGAGGGGCCCCACGGATTTACTGCCAACATCCCAGTACCAGCCACTGCAAAAACTCCCCTAGATCTTTATTCACACTCTTGACTGGTCAGGGCCACTTTGGAGCTGCATGATATTAGGTCAGTTGGTTGTAATGTTATGGCTGTATACAAAGGGCAGATTAAAGGGAGAAAAATGCTTAAAAACCAGCTTTTCAAGTGAAGTACATGAAGGCAGCTGCAGCAGTGACAGTATTTATGTATAGGAACTACTCTATAGGTTGTGTCATGGAGTTCACTGGGTTCACTGGGTTCTCTGGCTTTAATGGGAGGAGCTTAAGACAGAGTGAAGTTAAAGATACTAGAGCTCACCTTAGTTCTTCTCTTTCTTTTTGCCATTCCACAAACACTTGTTTAGAATCAGGGTCCTGGTGTGTCTAAGATATTAAAGAAGAGTTTAATCAAATTTAATCAATTATTTTAAATAAATTAATTAAATAAAAAATATAAAGACAGAAAATAGATTTTTTTTGCCCTTATATAGTAGCAAAGAATGACATCATCCTTAATTCTAAGATAACATGCATTATTTGCTCTGAGAAAAGTTGCCTGTGTTGCACTTTTGTGCTCAGTACAGTTACACATGATCTAATCACAAGCCGACAGGAGCTTGTAAACAGGAGTTATGTGTCTGAAGGCATTTCATACATTAGGTAGGGTCATAGAGGTTGCTTACATGTGGAGACTCACTAATAACCACTTCATGACTCAGTGTGTTTGTGACACTGAGGATGTACAGAGCCCCTGTTGTGTAGTTTTACTCCCTTTTCCTTCTCCCCCTTTAAGGCTGTAACACATGTGATGCCTTAGCTTGAGAGCAAAACGTGCATCACGTGTGTTTAGCTTTGCTTAATCAGAATTGCGCCTTGAGGGGAAAAAAGCTTGCAATTGTGGGGTGGCATTTAACTGTACAACATGTTAAAGAGTGTCAAGCTATTTTTGCAGATGCCTCTTCTGCTAGTGCTCTTCTTCTGGCACAAGAGAACTTTCTCACTAGATTTCCATCACACTGTGAGACCCAAAATCAGATTGGAGTCCATGTTTTTCAGTGAGATGATATCTCTTGAAAGCTTGTATTTTGCATTGGAGAGGTTTAAATAGAATCAACAATCAAAGGATCAGCTCGTCACCTGAAGGCGCTCCATCAAGCCAGTTAAAGCCTGCAGCCAGGTGAGGTTCACAGCATATCGGTGCGTGCTCACAACTTTGGTTTCATGCTCCAGTTCTGGGACAATGGCTGCAGTACGCCAACCATGTCGCAACATCAGATCCTGCAACAAGCAGAGACAAAACTTGGGTCAACTTGCAATCAATTCTCATATCTTGTACAGGCTGAAATTATTTTCATCTTTACTTCGGAGCTGTTCACAGGAATTTTATCCACAGTGACACACCGGTGTCATATATAACATCAGATAAACACCAACAAGGAGATTATCTTCACTTTAGTGCAGTGGCTTGCAGTTAGATAGAAAATTGATTAAATGAAGATAATTCAACTCAAAGCTGATACATTGACGATGTTTTTAGCTGCAGCATTGAACAAATCTGTTTAAGTCTGTTTATGGTTTTCCTTCTGGGATTAATAAAGTATTATTTACTGCATTACACATTGGTTTTTCAAACACCATTTCATTCATTTCATTTGTTTCTGCCTCCTGAAAAGCATCTTTAATCGGTTCTGTGTCTGAAAAAAGGGAGTGAATTGTTCCATATCTCATTATCCTTTTGGTTCCAGTGATGCTTCGTCTTCTCACTCAGTGATACGCCCTATATATCACTTTTGATATACCGTCCGTCCTCACCTCAGGTTTTTTTTTTTTTTTTTATCTCACTCGATCTATGTGTTTTACTATTAAATTTTCCTTTCTTTACTAAGTATTGTTATAGATGTTGGTAAATATGTGGATAATTGTTTTGTTTTTTGAAAACTAGTAAAATCTCAAGTTAAAAAAATAAAGTTTCCACTGAGTCTAACTTCACTTAATGTCAAACTAAGAAATATTAAACATGATGCTTTCAGCTGTTTCTTGGGGTCAAATTGGCAAGAGAAGTGAAGCCAACTTTCCAATAAAAACTCCAACTTTGCTGAATTACTTGCTAAGATAAACGGCACATAGCGAGAGGATCTTACTCACAACTTGGAGCGTCACTGAGTTGATTCATTACCGGTAAAACTGCCACGTTTTGATACTTACAGCCAAGTCACTGTACAGATGATCTCCAAAGTAAAGAACCTTTGATCCTCTCCAGCCTGTCAGTCTGAGAAAGTCAAACAAGTTCCCCTGAAACACAAAACACAGCAACAGTTAGCTCCCGAAGAGACAAGTACAAACACATATAAGGACAAAAACTGATGATGAGCAACAGCGTAGTCAGAAAAGAGCCCGAAGCATTACGTACTTGTTTATAAATCTGTCCTTTGTCCAAACTGGTAATCTTCTCCCACCGAAGGTCTCCGTTATTGTCTAAGCGTCTGAAAGGTCTGCAACAGTAACAAAGTTGAAGAATGATGCAGAGCTCGCTCTAAAGCTGAAGCCATGTTGCCACATCTTTTACTCACTTGATACAGTCAGTGAAGAAGTGAGGTTTGTCTGCCTGCACGATGACCACATCGAAGAAGCTTCTCCAGTTTTTCCCCACCATGTGTGTCATGCCTTTGTCCCTGTGCACATAATAAAAACCTCAGTATTACAGCTGGGAACAAGAAGTGTTTCCCTTTGTCATGAATCAGAGCAAACAGCTGCAACACTTGATATCACGTTGCTCAAACTTACACAAAGCTGAAAGGACTATTGGTGATGAGGAACAGCTTCTTTCCGTGACTGACCAGTCGATGCAGAACAGCATCCGTCTCTTCTCCTCTCAGAATGAACTTATCTAGAAATCCCAGGAAAACAACGTGTTGACTCAAAGCCTCGCTGTGTTTACACAGCAACATGTTGACTTCAAAGGAAAAAATGGGAAAAAAATTTAAAGATTTCTTACTTAAATCTTGCATGATCCACTTGTACATGTAACCTTTGAGATGAACCATGCCAATGGCTTCCTGAAATGTAAAAGGTATGAGTGTTTTGTTTTTCCACATATTTATTACATGGTTGAACTTTTGATTTTCACATCATCAACAATCATTTAGAAGAAAAAAAAAAGGTTAATTTCATGAAAACTACCAAGAACCTGTCAGTTTGTGACATTGTAATCAAAGCAGAGGGCGTTGTCTGTGACCAAAAACCTCTCGGCTCAGTGGAAAGAGGAAATTCAGCCATTGTTCATGGCTTCACCCAAACTGTAAACTTTCCCTCAGTTTAGCAGATTCCTGAGCTTTCCGCTCAAGGGGCAGAGTATGTGAACAGTCACATATTGTACACAGAGTTCCCTCCGTGTGGGCTGACAGGCTGAGGCTGGGACGGAAATGCAGCGAGCAGGGGGAGGAACTCACAGAAACATCCTTAAAGAGGTGAACTGGATCGTAGTCAATGTCGTTGGTGATGAAAAAATCGTTTGCAGCAGCCAGGAGAGTCATCTCGGGAATGGAGAAAATGTCCATAAACTGCTTCACCTTTGGTCCCTGCATTAAAAGAGAAGTTTGAGTGATTTGATCAAATACAACATAGTCTGAACACAGAGTTTCTCGGGTCAAGTTTTCAAGTTCTGGGACATTCCAGCTCATTCATGACGCCAGTGCTACAAATGACACGTCAAAGCCATTTGGTCTTATATAATATTAAAATGCTGATAATCCCCACATTGAAATATTGTTGGACAGCGAAAAATTACATCCCAAATTCATCTGAAAGTAGCAAGATAAGATTATAGAAATGCTTTTTGTTTTTTTGGAGGCTGAAATGTTAAGCGGGTGGGTTCCACATCTGTGCCAAGCTAAGCACATTCCACAGGGAAAAAACATTTAAACAAGATCTAAAAACAGAGTGCAGCACAGGTAACAAACTAAGCTCTACTAAGCTACTGTTCACCACCAAAATTAAATCAATGAAGCAAGTTGGGTTTTTTTCAATCCTGCAAAAATTACTGAACATTTCTATAAAAAAAAGAATAAAATAAAAATAAAATATTAAATAAAATATTACTGTGCATTTATATACAAAAAAATATATATATCTTTACCTTTCCATAGAAGCCACTGTCCTGCTGGAGGGGGACATGGAACGTCCCTCCATAGAGCTCGAGTACCTCCTCATCTGGCAGTGGAGTCAGACCCCTGAGTGCATCAGAAATAAGGTAAAAAGCATGATGACACATTTCTTAGAAAGTTTTTGCCTTCTGCAGCAGGGGTGCGCAGTCAGGTGAAAAAGAAAGTGTTTTTTTTTTTTAGTCTAAGATTTTATGTATCAGAACATAAAAAAAAAAACATTTTCTGGTCTTTACCAGGTCTTAAAAGCAGGTAAATACAGAATCAGATGACATATTGCACTATATATCTCGCATAACAAAAAAAAAAAAATCCAGAAGGGACACAGATGAGAGTACGCTGCATGTTTTAGTAGCTCGCAGCGTCAACTTTATCAGCATTAACTCAAAGTTACTGTTTTCTGCATGCTGTTATCAGTCTCTCACACCACCTTTTTGCTTCTGTAGAGCCCTCTTCAAAGTCCGGCCCATGAATTTCAATCGGGTTTGGACTTTGCCTTTGTCACTGATTGCATAACCTTGATTCTTTTCATTTTCAGCCATTCTGTTGTAGATTTGCTGCTGCATTTGGGATTATTGTCTTGTTGAATGACCCAGTTTTAGTCAAACTTTAGCTGTAAGACAGATGGCCTCGCATTTGTCTCTAGAATAATTTGGTTTGCTGTAAATTTCATGATCGACTGACATTAGGAGAAAAAATTATTCTTATTATTCCGTAGTCGGACTAAATTGGAAAGGTATGTAAACATTTTAGTTTGACTGAAACTGCACAAAGTCAGATAAACTGAAGCTCTCAAAACTGCATTAAGTACATGTGGTTGGTGTCAGATACCTCCTACGTGGATCTGATCAACTAGAACCAACAGGCCTAGACGTAGTGCACATGCTCCAAACTTCCATATTTCTGGATTTTTTCTATTTCTTTGTAAAACAGACTTTAGTAAAAAGCTCAATTTTCCTTCTGTCAATGGATACTGGGACACGGACAGCTGTCTATTTAAAGTATCGTCTCCATTCTTGACAGGACCTCTACATGCCTGCATGTAACTGAACAAACTGACTATAAGACAGACCGACATCACCATCATGCATGGCATTTGGTATGAGGTGTTTTTTCACCAATATACTGTGTTTTGTTTTCACTGAACATGGATTGCGCAATATGGCCAGGTATTTCCACTTTGGTCTCAACTATCCAAAAGACAAAATATGTACAAGTATATTAGTTCAATCATTTTGACTTTTTACTGCTGTGAACTTTAATAGGAGGTATAGCTCATATAGTTTCTCTGCACATTGCTGATCTTGAGGCAGACTTCCTGGGACGTCCACTCCTGGGAAAGTTTTGAACTTGCGAATGATCTTTCTCTCTGTAGAATGATGGACAGGTGGTTTGGACATGACCATGTGACCCTTTCCAGACTGATGGACAGCAACAGTTGCTTTAATTTATTCACTGCTGAAGGTTTTCCTTCTTGTTTTTGTGTAAACACACCTGAATGCTCCAGACCACAAAAGTGACAGAAATTCTTCTCATGCCTGATTATTATCAGTTTATTAATGCATTTGATTATCTGCACCTGGCTGCTACTTACCGTCTAAATACCAAAAGAAGCAGTATGGGGGAATTTAGTTTCTCACATGCTGCTTCTGTACTTTGCTTCTGTTTTTGTTAAATAAACAACAGCTCAATGTAAAATGTCATCTGTTGTTTATATGAGGTCTTACTGACCTGGAGGAGACTAAAATTATTTCATTATGGCTTCTTGTGTAAAACTTCAGAACTAAAAAAGGCTTTGCTTTCTTTGTCACAACTTTAGATAAAGAAAATAAAGTCATTGCTGTTTATTTGGATTCAAAATGTGCATCCGTAATGCTAAATTATGCCCTTACCGATACACCGTTCCTGGCTGGATGTAGTGGAAGGCATCAATTTTCATCAGAAGACCCTAAAGGCCAGAAAAATAGGTTTCCTCTTGTTATTACCAATATGGAGAACATATGCATTTATTTTTCTTGCAGTGGAAGAGTAAAATAACTTACCTTCTGGATGTCATAGTGAAGACCCCGGACAGCAAAGTTGGGAATGTAATCATATTTTCCAATGCCTTCAGGGTACTGTTAAGCAGGAAGATGGAGTGAATAAACCCGTCCGAATTTAAAAGCTGTTTTAACACCAGCAGGCTTTATATAAATTCTGTAAAACACACCTTGAAGTGTTCAATTAAAAATCCTCTTGCTGTATTGTAGATGAGGGTGTTAAGTGCATTGGAGTACTGGGCCAGGGTGTAGTCATAATCAAAGCCGTAGATGTCCACTTCAGCCAAGCTAACCTCGTTGTTGGCGTAGATGACTGAGGCGTTGAGGCTTTTACATGCGCCCGGTGGGATCAGATCTTATCCAGTAAGGACAGACAGGAAACAACAGTTCAAATTAAACAATGGCACACCAGATTCTACACACAGCAAAATATTAAGCAAGGTAGGAGGGGGGGAAAAAGTGGATATATGATTAAAAGGTGGGAATAAAAAGTTCACAGTTCCTGCTGATTTTGCACTTCTGCAGAAAGAAAAGAAGCAACTCCACGGCTGCTTTCTCTCCAGTGGGCCTGGCAAGCTCACCGGAGGTTGTGCAACATGTTCTCAGATGTCAACTGACTATTGACTAAACCAAGTCAATCCAAAAAGAACATATTGTCTTCTACATTTTATGCCTAAAAGAAAAGGTGAATGGGAACAGACCACTAACAGAGGTTATTTTAGCCTTTATTTATTTTTTTCTGACCACCAATTTAAGTATAATACAGAGCAAACACATGCGCAAACAGATTAAAGAGTTTGTTGCTGAGATAGACACTAATACCCTGGCTGGAATACGGACAGTGGAGCTTGTCACTGTTGATCTATCTGGGAAAGTGGGCCACGACCTTTTATCCTGGGACAGTCAATGGTGGCTGCAGCTGGGCAGCAGACAAGGATCTACCAACCCTGTGGCTGGTTCCCAGCCAGCCTTCCCACTAATGAAAACACCTCTCCTTTCATTCAAAGTCACTTTTCAAAAGGTAACATGTGTGAAATTGCAATTCTAACCAAGAAGAATGCATGACCAGCTTTCAAGTAAAACCCATTATGTCAAGATATTGTTATAGGCGTCAGTTACTGATGGGGGGAAAAACAAAACAGGCTTTCTAAAAACAATGAGGACAAAAGTGCACATTGATTGTATAGGAAAAAACAATGAAATGTTATGGAACCAGTGCTGGAACACTATTATTGATTAGATCAACATGTCTGCGAGTTTTTAAAACTATTATTATTATTATATACCATTTAACTGAATTATACCTAGTTTTTAAATCAATCGATTTCCAAGAACAGGTTTATTTATGAGTTATGGTACATTATAATCACATAAATAAATGCAAAAGTAACTGCAATGTGTGCAGCTGCAGCATTAACATACTATTAGTAGAGTTACACATGAAAAATAAAAACTAGATGTCATTTTTGAGCTTGAAAAGGCATGCAGAGAGCTTTATATGTTATTCCTATACACTAACTTTACTTGTAATAGTATTTTTAGAGTTTGTTGGTGCTTGCTTACTAATACGGTCAGTGTTACAAGTTGTCTGTGCACCTTGTGTGCAGCACGGCTCACTGCGGGGCTTGGCCAGTATAAACAACCCTGAAAGCAAATATGTTGCATGAACAAGGCAGGGCCATGCAAAATCGTGCAAGACTGACACATGCTTTAACGTCCACTTAATTAAGTTGGATGTCCGAATGCAATAAAATCGGTCTAGTTTAAAGTGCAGATCGACGTGCTACAACTGCAGAAACCCGAGCATTAAAGAAATCATTTCGGCTACATAATCCGCTGCTCTGTGCAAAATTTAATGGCTGAAAGTCTCTTTTTTTGTCTTGTTAATAATGTGTTGGTTCCTGCTATCCTTTCATGACAGGAACCAAGACATTATTAGAGGAACTGCAGGAGAACAAACAAAGCCAGAGTCCTCCGTGTTTACTTGTTTTAAGCTGTGCTAGCTAAACGGTGAGGAGAAAATGCTTTGCCACTGGGCAACCCGCGGCGTTAACGTGCCATCTGTGCGATTTGGCTGCTTAAGAAAGGATGAAGACAATCCTCAACCGGACAAAATGTTCTCAATAACATCAATGATGACGTGGAGGACTGCCTGTTTTGAGGGGGATGTCAGGACAAAAGGGGGGACCCCGTGCTTACCCCCGTGCTTACCGTGAACTAGCCGTTTCGTGTCATTGTAACGAGTCCACAGAAAGGATCTCTGGTCCATCGGGGCTGCATTGGACGTGAATGACCGTCTCCTCACGCCAGTGTACCCGGGAGTCCCCACTGACTCCTTGGATCGCTTTTTCTCACCGGAGCCGCATATGTGTGGAGGCTCGCTGGATGAGGATGGCGCGTCGCAACTCGGCCCGCAACTTTGCTGATTAGTTTTTTCGCCCTGCTTTGTTCCTGCTGTCCCCCTGCATGAAGTGGAAAGTCTGTTCACTTTGGGGGATCGAGCGAGAGGGGGGGTCCTGTTTCCAGTGGTCCATAGTGTACGTGTTAATGCTGCACCCACGGTCTTGAAAGCCATTTTCACAGAGATATGTAAACACGCCTCGTAGCTTCTGCCACTGCAGCCTGGAACTAGCAGGCAGATGAAAACATAGCTTCGCATTCAGGGTGGCCACGCCCCATACTACCCCCCCCCCCCCCCCTTTTTTTTTTTTTTTCTTCTTCTTCTTCTTCTTTAAAGGGGAGGGCTGCTTGTCCTGCAGCCAATCGCTACCCCAGTCTTATCTGATTCAGTTCTCATGAGAAAACAGTGTATTCAAATTGTGTTTTGGTTCCAAATGTCCTCAGGAAATTCTTTTGTACCCATTAAGTGGTTTAATTGATGTTCAGAAAGTCTTGATAAGCGGTATAACCCTTACTATCAGCTATCGAAAATAGGAACCCAACTGTTTTCATGTGCTTTCAAAAGCTTAATGTGTAACTACATATTGGATAAAATGGCCCCTGTCAGTGCTATCTATTTCTACGTGTATAATTGTTTTTCTTTTGAGCTACTGAGCTACTGTCATGTGAAACAGAAAGTACACCTTTCAGTTCTAAAGTGATCAGCACATACATTATTCAGAAAAATAATGAAAACAAAACCTTAAAAGGTAAAATAATCTGGAAGATGAAACCTCAGACTTAGAACAAGACATGACATATTACACCGTCTTCATTAATTTAACAACTAAACCAAGATAGAGAAGTTTGTAGAAAAACCAACTTTGCTTCATGATATTACAACCTGTAGAACCAGATTTAGTAAAGATATAATACTTTATAGCAATCATTTTCTGTATGATGTTACCAGAATTCAGAAATGTTGGCCCTCTCTCCCTTACAATGCCACTTCAGTTCATTTATTTAAGCTGTGCATTTGAATCCTGCTCAAGTCTTAACTTGGGGTGGCCAATCACAACACCTTGATTATTTTCCTTTTTTTTTGGGAAATGACATTATCACTCAAAGATTGTTGATAAGCAACGGTTCCTCTAAGATAACTGATGTTGCCTTTCCTGCCAGCCATTGTGATAACATACAACTGAACACTTCAGATCTTTAAACTGCTAACAGCTCTGCTTTTAAAAGACAAAGTTACACAAACTGATGATTAATTAAGTCCATCTGATTAGCAGAAACTGGCAGCTGCTTTCCCTTACAATAAAAAACAGTATGAATTTGTATTTCCTCACATTGCTTCTGCATTTTGGTTTAGTTTTAGCTGAAAATTACACACTGTACATCCTGTTGCTATTAATCTGAGGTTGCATTTACCATTTAGATCTTGTAATGTCTTCTTTTTTATTATGTCCTAGAACATAAAACCTTGAAATCAAAAGTGTACTTTCTTTTTACACGTGAATGTACTTGCTGTCTGTTGGTTAAACAAAGTCTCAGTTTTTAAAGCAACTTGTTGCTGAAGCTGTAAGTTAATAGAATAGAATAGAATAGAATAGAAATACTTTATTAATCCCTTTGGAGAGTCCTCAGGGAAATTTGGGTAATAGTGGTAGAGATAAAATAAAATATATTTGCCTTAATTGTGTAGAGTACAGCTGTTACATATTTTGTGCAAAATGTAAATAAATACACAAATTTAATTTACTCATGTTTTTAAAAGTAATATAGTGAAGTCGGGACAGGGAATGTTTCTCACTGTGATGCATCACTTCTTCATTAACCAGCATTCTGTATGTATTCAGAAACTGAGATGACAACTGTTCTAGTTTCCAAGTTTCCTGCTCAACAGCTTGTGTCCATTTTCAGTGTTTCCACTGTTTTCAGGTCTGCACCCCAATTTTGGAACTGTGCACTGACCCCTTTCTGTTGGTGTTATGGAACGGAATAACATATAAACCAGTTGGTGTCTGAATTCTACCTGGCATTTGTGGATGCAGCAACTGAGTTCGCTGAAAATGGCTTTCAGTGGCATTTAGGAACCTGTGTAATCATTTCCACTTCCAATTTAATCTGATTTTGATGCTGCGTAGCCCGAGGGTCCAAACTCTCAACCAGTGTTGATGTTCAGTTTGCCTTGGGCGTAGATGATTTAAGAAGGATTAAGTTCTCATTTTTGTCTTTAAATTTAATGATAAGCAATTAATTAATCATTTAATTGGCTGCTCACACAATGTTTTGGTTAAAAAGTGGTGAAAGTTAAACACTATTATCTCATCTTAAGCCTAGTTGTGTTATTTAACCTGTGACCTTAAAAAATGGTTATGAAATAATCCATCTGGTGTTTTATCTGTTTATTTATTCATTCATTTTTAGTAGTCTTACATCTATTATATGGATGACAAATACAAAATTACATTTACAATAATTAATAGCCTTTCAGTATTTACATGCCTGATTTTTCTTGAATTAATATAATTAAACATATATCTGAAAGCTGTTGCCATCGTTGAATTTATTTACATTTTGTATGGTTGGAAGGAGCTTTGTCGCTTAAAACGATTGTTCTGAAAATATCAAAGGGCGGGGGCACAGTACACAGTGTGTCTGAAATGCAGCGTATGTTTTTGTGCTTTTTACAGATGCAGCAGAGCGAGTTAAACTATGACAAAGCCATGTCCACAGCTGAGCTCAGCATGGCCAGGAGGAAATTACAGGTTTAGCAAGGCAGTGAGAAAGACGCCTAACAACTCTCAGCCTCTGTGTAAAAGAGCCAGAGACAGATGACGAGTAAAACTTTTAACAACTTGCCACAGGAAAACAGCCTGAATGAGTTCAAGGAAGGATTAAGAGGGCAATCTGGACAACTTCTCAGATTCCCGCCAATCTCTCCAGTTTGGGCTGCCAAGAGAAGTCACACTGGCCCCTTTCTCCCCTATGTTCTCCACTCCTCAGTGGGACAACAGATTGCTCAAAAGACAGAAGCAGCAGGACCAGACAGTCTGTCTCCGCCTCCAACCTGAGCTGACATGCTGTCTTTGCTGTTCAAAGGCACCTCAATTGGTGACATGTCACATGCACACACGTATAGCTTCTCGTATCTTCCCCATCCCCCGAATCATCCTGACCTTTGTGGTAATAATCAAAGCTGAGGGTTGTGTGTCGACCCCCTGCAGTTCTTCAACAAAGCCTGACATCAATAGATAATTGCCATCCAGCCTGCGGAGTTTTAGCCACCGTCATATAGATCATGTTTTGTGGACTTTAGCGTTACCTTTAATACTATCATCTCTACCCCCAGAAATGAGTCCATCCTCACGTCCTCTGTCACCACGAGGCTTATTGCAGTGCAAGCAAACAGATTGTGCTCTGACTGCGTAGAAAGTGGTTGTTTTACATTGCTGCACGACCTGCATGGCTTTTAAGTCCTTAGCCCAAAGTCATAATGGATAAAAAACTTTCTGAAACCATCTGAAGTCTGTCAAGACCACAAACTGATATAGAAATATGGAAAATTTAAAAACTGTGTTTTTGTTTATTGTTTTAATTAACTATGGTAATTACTGTATTTTTTTTTATTTATGTGACCACAGTATATAAACTCAGTTTCACAAATAAAAGCTAGGAGGGTCATTGGCTCTTTTCTAAAATGGTTATAAACCAACCAGATTACAATTTTCACTTCCAGAGATGTCATAACTTACCCATGTATACTGGCTAAACACGTTTTAGCCGAGTTACTGAGTTAGGTGAACCCAAAGTGACAGCATTCTCTAGATATAAAGAAAAGTACACGTCGTTCAACTGGAGATTATAATCTCTTTGCTTCTTCTTTAAAATCACTTCTACCTAAAATAACAACGATCAACATCAGATGTTTTAAAGACAAAAAAAACAACATGTTCTCCAAATGTCAGTCTTGCATTACCTGAGCGCATGAACAAACATGATAAAGCCTTCGTGTGTGGTGTTGTGCTTC
Source organism: Melanotaenia boesemani (assembly GCF_017639745.1). Taxonomy (NCBI): domain Eukaryota; kingdom Metazoa; phylum Chordata; class Actinopteri; order Atheriniformes; family Melanotaeniidae; genus Melanotaenia; species Melanotaenia boesemani. The sequence continues at coordinate 7,806,199 of NC_055694.1, read as the reverse complement.
ATGCAGAAATACAACTGATGTGTTAAAATATGCCCCCGCTCCTAGATTTCTTCTGCATGCATGTACAACAACGGACAAAATATGAATCCAGGTAGTGACACTATCTTTAAATTCCTGTGTTTATGTTAAACACAAAAGATCTGGAGCTGCTCAAATTTGATCTGCAGGCTGGTCTGAAAAAGCAAGCTTCAACACTGAATGCTGAGCTTGGAATTTCTGCTACAACTACGTGACTGCATGTATGAGGAAATAATCCACAACGGATTTAGAAGCTTAAACTGAAAGTTGTTCTGGGGACTTTCATTCTGGCCTGTAATCTTTGTTTTTTGAAGACCAGACATAATGTTTGCAATGATACTGAATGTTTGATTTTCATCCAGTTTTTTTTTGTTTGTTTTTTTTTTTTTTTTGCATTTGTTTTAAAAAATTTCACACTGTTTTGGTGTTTTGAAATGACTGTCTTGTTATAGATGGGTCTTGAGAGGTATTGTTCTTTTATAATGGATTTATTTGTAAAAGATTAATGTGAGGGATTGTGTGTTACACTTTATGTGTCAGACTTCAAGCTGCATGTGTTTTATTTGTCTTTTGTTGCTTTTTTGTTGTTGTTTTTTTTTTTTACCACTTATCTAAAATCCCCTGATGGCATTTTAAGAGGATTAAAATGTGAGTTTTGATCAGGTTGTTCCAGAACCCTAGACTTTCCTCTTTGTCAGGCATTCCTTTGTGGGATTCTCAGTGTGCTGAGGGTCATTTATCCAGCTGAGAGGTCCCCTTCCGTTTCAACTTTCAGACAGATTGCACTTTTTAATGACTCAGATTTCAAATTTGAGTTAAAAATAGCTTCAAACTGCTTTGCAAGTTCCTATAGCAACAGATCAACCTTGAAACATTCCTACCTTCCCTGAAAAATGTCTTCGGTCAGCATCTGTACAGTCAGTGTGGTCAAACAATTATATCTTTGCAGAGCTACTATTTTCCAAGAGGGTTGATCTTTGTCCAAATACTGCTGTGAGGACTCCAGTGTACAAGGAATGGGGGAGAAAGACAGGAAGTCAGTAGTTAAACAACTCATGTTGATAAAAAGTCTTAGAAAAAGTCTGTAGAGTAATGATCTGTCAGTTTGAACGGATACAAAAATGCTCATGTCTGCAGATGTTACAGTTGTGCACGAGAAGCTGTTAAAGAATCCCAAACTTTTTGTTTATGTGACATAAGAAACACAAAATACTGAAATGAGAGAATGTAATTCTTGCTTAGTTGTTAAACTAATTTTAAAATGGTTCCCTGTGCTTCAACTCCATTAGTCTCTTAAAGACGCTTGCCATTTGCTCAAACTTCTTTTTCATAAAAAAAAAGGTATGTATATGCTTCCAGAACAGATAGTAGCTTTGGTTTATAGGCAGGAAAGGTCCATTCTTATGGTAAACATTACCTGGCTGGTTGGTGAATTGGCCATGAGGAATAAAATATTTAGCCCCTTAAAGCCTGGAAGTGAAATAATGGACAGAAAAAATAAAAAATCTGAAGTCTTTATTTGGCCATTTAATAAAATGTAAAAGAAAAACAAAGAAATAGATTTGCATATACATACTGTTTAGTACTGTGTTCTGCGTCAGAATTATTGTAGTGCAAAAGAGGGCAGAAGACAGGTATCAGATCGTATACAAGTTTTTACCAGAAAGTGATGGCGATGCAGTAGGGAAATTTGGGGCCATCCAATCCGCCCTGTAGATGCAGCAACCCAAGTCAATTCAGCTTTATTGGTGTATAGCACCAATTCTCGCCATCATCTCAGGGCAACTTTACAAACATATCAGTATGAGCCAGCTGTACTTATTGTGATCCAGTCAGCTAATTTATTTAAAAAAAACAATAGCCTAGCTAAGGAAACCAATGGATTGTATCAAATATTGTCCTCAATATTCACCTTCTACCAGCTCCTGAGCATGCACTGGGCGATGGGTTACAGTAGTTTGTCCAAGAAAGGAACATGAATGGGGGGATATAGGTGTGCTGTAAGCACAGGAAAACCAATGTACTCAGGGACTGCAGATCAATCATGTACTTAAAGTATCTGTTAGAGTGCATTTCTCTTCCTATGAGATTAAGTCTCTTGTTTGCAAGCACTTGTTTTGTTCTAATGGTCTTCATGAGGGACAAAAGCTTTCTCCCAGGACTCTTTCAACCCTGGTCAAGTTGTGCAATCTCTGCCCGACTGTGGACACATGCACTGTGACACCAACAGTTGCAAGTTATTTATAGACTGTGATGAAATTATTTGGCTCTTTCCTATTCAATGGTCTTCATAGCTCATCTTGGAATGACTTAAACTATGACAAATGTTTTTGCTTTTCAGGTGAAGTTGTAAAAACCTTATTTTCTTCATCTAAAAATGCTGCCTGCATGTTCAAATATGTAAATAAACACCCATTTCTGTGGGATCTTCACATTTTTCCATGACTGTAAATCTAACAAACTGAAAGTATTCTCACATTCTGTGCTTTACATGATTAAATCATCTTGAACTCAGGCGACACCATGATCAGTGTATACAGTGTTGGCTTTTTATTCTTCATGACAGGTCAACGCAGGTCAACTTTCATACACACAAAAAGTCGAGGACCATTAAACATGTTAGGTGGAGTGTGCATAACATTTCTACATAAATTTACACAGAATGCAATCACATAAATAGTTAAAATATACAACGGGAATTCAAATTAAACACATCTGCACAAAGTGAATTAAATAGGTTTAGAAATGTACAACCTTCACTGTGATATGTTAAAGCATTTTCACTTTTTAGTTTACCTTTTAACCTCTGGCACACCCCTGGCAGGCCAAAACTTTACATTAACTCTACTTACAAGCCATTTCATACATTAAGCTGTTCATTTCTTCATGATTTTTATACAGTAAATTTTTGTCACAGTAACAGCTTTATTTTTTTTTTTAAACAAATAGAAAAGAAAAATATGTTTCAGGGCAAGTTAACGAAAAATGATTAATCTCAATGACTATATGAGTCGTACTACTTAAAAAGTGAAAATGTTTTTTTAAAAAAAAGATATCACTTTAATCAGTGCTAAAACTGCTAGTCGAGTCACATTAATAGCAGCTAAAACATACCTTCAAATAAAGGCAAAAAAAAAAGAAAAAAAAAAAAAAAAAAAAAAATCTACCCTGAACAGTAGTCTCTATTTAAAAAATATAATGCTGCCATAAAGAGAAAAGTAACAAGGAAGACATGACCAAAACAAAGGCACCATAACAGAAGAAGAAGAAGCAGGGTGTGGCTTCTAGAGGACCAGTAATTATTGACAACCGGTTGATTTTTCTAAATTGATTGGAGTACACTTTTTCCTCATTTAATTTTTTTTTCTCAAACAGATGGAAAACATCTGGCTGAAAGGACCATGATCATCAAGGGGGGGGGACTTCAGATTCAAGCTTGAAGCTGTCCTCAGATGACAACCCTGGCATCACCTTACGTTTAACGCCCAGTGAAGCAGAATGAATAGACATACACTTGCAGGTTTATTTCTTTTTTCTTTGTAGTGGAGGCCCCGGTACTTCTGGAGTCCTAATTAGCAAAGCAGCGTTATATCTGATTTGTTACCATCTATTAATCTATTCTTGGATTTAGGATATTGACATATATTGATACATTGCTAGATGGGAAATACAGTGTAAATCTGCTTGAAAAAACGGGATAATTTTTATATTAATTTTCTATGAGCTGCAAAATTCATACCTGCTCGTACTATTAGCATTTCAAATTGAAAATAAAGGATGTAGCAACGTTTTACTGTGGTTGACACTACTAATCTACTTTATCTGGGAAACACACTAAACCATGGCATTCAGTTATGAAACACGTAGCATGAATATTGTTGATTAGCAGTTCACATGAGCATGAAGAAGCATGACATTCATTAGGATTGTAATCAGAGAAATGAGCATGGTACATGTTAGTGACAGTTTCATTAAAAATCAAGCTATTTGAATTCTTGATTGATATGAATAAGTATCATAAAACCTCCCAATCACCATGAAGAAACCTGTAATCAGCCAACAAGATTAGTACTCTGAAAATATTCCCAAAAGCTGATTTTTTTTTATATTAAAGATGTCAAATGGCTATTGTAAAGAAGCTGCAGCCAGCAGTCAAGATGAATCAGGAAAAACCCACCTCGAGCCTACAGCAGGAAGTAAACAGGCACTGTCCTGGCTTGGTCTGCATAGTTTGCAAAGTAAGACTCACATGAAAGGTTCCCTAAATCATCTAAATGAATACTTGTGGTTTAACCTGAAGTAGTGAACTTATAGTCGATCTAATTCCATGTCAAACGCCTCGTTTCCTGACCTCTAGTTAAAGGGGGTAGCTGACAGGCCAAAGTCAAAGAACTGGAAATGTCACAGGATAAAAAAGGGCAGGCAACCACACCACCAGTAAAAGGAAGGAATTTCACAACAGCAAGCTCTACTTTGAAGATAGTAACTCTGCTAGTTAGATTGCATTGTACTATAAAAAACCGAGCAGGGAGAGCTGTAACAGACGACCTAATAATGGCTTAACAACACCAAAGGATGGCAGACAGGTTTAACCAAGATCCCAGATTAAAGGCAAGAGTGTGAAAGCAAAAAGCCTTCAGGGAACAGATCACAGCCTTGATTCAGAGTACGAGGACAGTAAATACTGTACATGAAAGAGTCCTTCATTTTGGAATAAATACTGTAATAATGGTTCATCATAACATACAGCCTCCAACAATACAAGAGTCAGTGACACAGTTATGAGCAGCACAGCTGTCTCTTCATCCTTCTCCAGGCTGCATGCAGGTTTCTCCACTCCAAGCAGAGAACACCAAGAGGGTTGGATGAGAGATTTTCTTTCTTTTTTTAATTTTTTTTCCTCAGTACTTTTTCAGTCCATAGATCTGGTGAGCAGAGTGGAAAATGTAGCATCATATGAGGGAAGGAAGAGGGAGCCAGGGAGTCAACATGAAGACAGGCCCTTATGGAGAGGAGGGATTTTGGAGTAATAGTAGGAGTGTTTCAGCGCTACAGAAACAGGGTGAGACAGAGACAAAAGAAAACATTTAGTTCAACGTAACATAAAAAAAAGTATCTGGAAAAGATGAGGGTAAACGATGAGGATAAACATTAAGCTTTTCCAATAAACATGACCCATAAACTAAATCTGTGAAAAAACATTTCTATTCCTAAAAAAAATAATAGCTCATTAAATATTTCACATTTAGCTGGTTAAACATTTAGGATATAAAAGTATGGATATGAAAGTACTTAGTACTGAACATAAATCTGCTGGATACTTCATCAGGCGTTTTAGTGCCTGCGAGATGATTTAGAGTGAGAGCTCCGGGCCCTGGAAGATGAGGCCTGGCCTTTACCACCAGAGTTTTTATTGATATTAATGTGTAACTCGTGTGTGGGTGTGTATGAGGAGGCGCTTGGTCTACCTCTAGACTCTCTACAGACCCCCGGCTTACCAGGTGGGTTGTGAACAGAGAGGGATTTTGAGTTTGGCTGAGAGGTGATTGAGTCTGGCTGAAACATGTAGCTGCATGCAGCGGATGCTTGTACAGATTTCGACCTGTGAGCCAGCTGTTTCCTCCTGACAGAAACATCTAACTGCGGTTTTAGGTCAGGCTTTTGTTGACTTTCAGCCCATGCTTTAGATGTGTTAGGACACACATGCAAAGCTTTAGAAGAGGTTAGGTTATCAGGAGATGAGGAAAAAGAAGATTTATGCCTGGTGGAAGAGGCAGGTCCAACATGAGTTGTGATGAAAGTGTTCTGACGCACAGGGACCGAAGCTCTCCGGCCTGACGCACCCCTTCTTAAATCACTGATGTTTGTTTTTACTGTTAACTCGCTGCTCAGAGAACTGCTGGAGCTCTTACGTGTCAGGGAATATCCGTGACTCAGTTCTGCATTAAAAACATCACTGACACTACGACTTCTAATGAAGGTGGCATCTCGTGGGAGACCCCTGCCTCTGCATGAGCGTCTGCTTGTCTGAATGGAAGTCTCAGGACAAGGAGAAGAAGAGGTTCTTACAGGGCTTGTGTGGAGACTTCGGGTTAGGGCTCGTAAGTGTTGGGTGGCCATGGTTGGAGCGCTGCTGCCGAGAACCGGGCTAGCTCGTGGGCTGTTCCTCAGCTGAGGTCGAGCCGGACTGCTTTTGGGGCTCCGAGGGGCCCGACCTGACTTGGTGGCAAGCTCTTTGGCCCGGGAACGGCGGGGGCTGCTGTTCAAGCTGTGGGGAGACATGGGGACCTCCAGGTCCTCCAAGCGTTGAGTGAGAGCCAGTTTCTGCTGGATGGCCATACGCAGCAGAGAATTCAGTGTCTTCTTCTCATCCTCTGCAGCTGCGAGCTGCCTCTGCATCTCCTCCAGCTGCGTGACGTACTGGTCACACCTGTGAGATGTGGACAACAAACACATCCGACACACACAAGCAAAAGCACACTGAATCACAAAGCCAGAGACACACAAAACTCACACTAAACACGATTTATTTATATTTAATTATATGGAATAACAAAGATAAATATTTGATAAGAATACTATTAAGATGACCAAGAAAAAGAAGTCCCCAGTGTAGATGAATGGATTGATATTGTGTATGGTAGCTTTGTGATGGAAAGAATTACTTTTAATCTCAGAATGCAAAAAAATATATTCATTGCAAATTGTTAAAAGTGGACTGCGTGTCTCTACCATTAGACCAGACTTCAGGTAAACTGTGGTTATTGCTTTTTCCATATATGGAGGTTTTTACAAATCTCTTTATATGTGTTTTTTTGGACCTCTCTTAGGATATATATGCTCATCAAAAGTATCATCATGTTTATTTATTTGTTGTTTGTTTGTATTGTATACATCAGATAATGAAGAGTCACTAATCCCCTTACAACATCCTTAGCTCACCAGAAGGCTTACAGCCGTTTTCTACATAATTTTGCTCAGTACACAAGGGCTGTGAAAAAATGGTTGCTTGTAGGACATACTGTTCAATTTATCCAAAACATTTTACGATACAGCAAACACAGTGGGCACAATAAACATATCAATCAAAAATTGGTGTGACAACATTGAAGAAATTCAGCCATAATGCTTAAATCTTCGTGTAATTTTACACAAATCCCTTATGAGTTCCGTTGGTATGTTTTATTGGATAACACACCTGAGACTATAGAAGCTTTATGTCACTTCCACAGGTTACAGCAACTAAAGAGACCACACTGTAGGATAGAGTAAGGCCTTCTTCTGACATGTATACACAGAGTCTGCTGTCAATTAGCTTGTTGACAACTTTTTATTCATTCTGTTAGGACTGAATAAAGCCTTTCAATCTGGTATTCCAAATAAATTAAGAAAAAAGAAAGTTTCTTCTTAACACATCCTCTGCTTCTGTAAGGGTTGTGCAACCTGTGTCTCAGCACACAACAACCACAGACTACGTCAGGAGTTAGGACATAGCTTAGTAAACAAGTTATAGTAATGCATTTAAATATTCTTCTCCCTGAATTTTGTTGTCTGTAAAAGGAAACTCATAACCACAAACAACAGGGTCAGGGCGTTGTAGGTTCAACCTCAGTACAGCAGCTGGTTAGTGAATGCTGACAGTAATTATTTAAAGCCAAAAGCAGCTTTCTGCCACTTGGTAGATGTGCCTCATAGCGAGTTAGCTGCAACCTTGCAATCAGCTTGGACTTTTTAAACATCTAAAAGGTTTTAGGTCTAATAACTAAAAGCCACCAAATAATCATAAGAATTACCATTAGTTCTGGGGTATCAAAAAAAACGAAGAAATTTCTTAAATACGTAATGTTTGGGCAGATTAACTACCACCACGTATAACACCAGTGGTTTTTGTCCCACTTTGTCTGTTCATTATTCTACATTATTATTCTTGTGACTTTTATTATCGGCTATCATTAGAGATACACAGAAACATTTTTAATTAGAACTATGCAATCACGTGATGTAATTATATGTTGCTGTCTATGTATTATGCCATTGTATGTTATTGTTTAAGTCCATCCACCTGCCTAAATACCAAAGATGGGAATTAGCCCCTGGTTATAATTTTGCATTTTTATGAGAAGATTTCCATTAGCATGCCTGGTCCCTATTTTTAATAAATATATTGAAATACTAATAGCAGTGTAGAAACATGAGTGCTTTTACTCTCCACATGATGGTGCCATTGATCTTTAGTCAAAGACCTTAGCTGTCATCTTTAGCTGGTTGGAACAGACAATAATAGGCCTTAAACACTTAATAAGTAGTGACAACTGCGCTTTATTTTAGTGCATTTATTCATCTTATATTTTTAGCTCTATTTATCATTGAGACCCTTAAATTCTATGTTCTTACAACGGTTTTTATCCCAAAGATGCTTTTTATTTCCCTAAGGTTTTATATTGTATTTATTTATTTTTATCTATCATGATCTTATTTATTGTATTTTATTTGTTACTTGTCCTTGCTGTTATATTGATTAACAGTGGAACACTGAGCACGTTTTGTTTTTGGCACATGATCAAGTATAATACCTGTCTGTCAGGTTCAATGTATGTTTTTGTTTTGTTAGAGAATGCCAACTGCTACCATTGTTTCTGTAAAACAAAACCACCTGCGGGTATTAATAAAGAAACCTTGAACCTTGACCACTGTCTGTTCTCAAATCCTTCTTAGGGATAATCAAAAGCCAGCTCATAACTGTCTGCAAGGACCTAGACAGTCTAATGCGGGTTCAAGAAACTTCTCGGGGGTTTAAGTAATCAAGAATGATACTAATAACAACAGCAACAAAAACAACAATACAAGCATTTCAACAGTCTGTCAAAAACAAAAACTACTGGTTTGCTTCCACCCAGTCCAAAGACGCTGAACATTTATCAACGTCAACCGATGATCAGAAGATCAGAGATCTATTTGTTAACTATGTTTCCTTCTCCCTTCCCTAGACAGAGGTCCCATCCAGGGAAACCTCCGATCCGTTAGCGCTTAGTATGTTTCCCTTGATGGGACCTCTGTCTAATGTCCCATTCTTCTCATGGAAACAGACTTCTCCTTCCCTAAGGTGACCTGGCTTGATGGGACAAATCTGTCCTTGCCTCCTCCCCCTGTCAGCACAGGGTAGAGCATGTGGTTCGTAATCTTCACGTGAACCAGTGGATTGTCCAAAGGCGTAATGAGCACATGCTAAGCTTATTACATGAGTGATAGAGAATCATGTACCTCAACAAGCACCATTACTAAGCATTAAGAACATTCACACAGGGGCTAAGACAATCAGAGCTAACGTGAAATGTCACATCAAAGAAATGACGTAATCAAAATAATCGTTATCTTGCAAAACAGTGCGGAAAATCTCTTCTTTCCTAAGATACTTGTTTGATTGAAAAATTACATTTAAAAAAAGTACACAAAAGATCTTACCGACTGGCAAACATGACTCTGAGTGAAGAGAAGGTGGCAGCGTCCTCCTTCAGGGCTTTCAGCTCATTCCGGAGTTTCATCATGGTCTCCGACACCATGCTTTTCTCTGTCTCATACTTAGTTTTCAAATTAGACAACGCCAACTCAGCAGTCTGCAATGACCAAAAATATTTGATTCAAAGTAAGAATTCAGAGGTATGATACAAAAAGAAAATATTAATAGGACCATCACACTTAAAACGTAGAGAAAAAATTGTAAGGAGATTCATTTCGCTGCTTGTTTTACATTGTCATACATAACGTAAATGTAAAATCGCAACTTAACTTGTTAAAAAGGCAATCTGTATTTGTAGTGAGAAGATCAATGAAAAAAATCTAATAAAGATGACACTAAACCAATAATGTGTCCTTACTTTAACACAGTTTATCTCAAACAAACAGCAGTCCGGACCACAGTCACTACAGCTAATGTGATCCCTTTTTCATTTCTCTTATTCAAATACCATAATCAGTTTAACAGTCTCACATGTAAATACTGTGATTACATCAGAGCCACAAACAGGGAACTAACAGTTCCAGCAATCATCCTTGATAGAGGGAACCGCTGTAAGCAAACAGTCAAACAGATCACCTTGAAAGTGAGTGTTTGCATGTGTGTTTGCATGAGTGACTGACAGCTCAGGGTATGACAGAAACAGGCCACGTAGTGCTCGATCCATCTCAAAGGGGAGGGAGTGTTCAACCTCTGGAGAGTGTGGAATCACCATATACTAGAGGGGCAGAACCACGTAAGTGAAAGAACTGTCTAGACAAAATACTGATGAGACAGTTCAACCATTCAGCTCACTCTGCCATGAGTTAATGCTTAAGACTTTGCTCTCTTGGTTCATGAGAAAATAGCTTGTAATTAAGAATGTAAAATAAATATGAATGTTTTATGGGAGTGGATCCCAACCTGGGGTCTGAGCACAGGAGGTCCCAGAGGCTTTGAACATTCTGAGCCATTGTGATTAATGTCAACACATTGTCCCTATTCTAAGAAAAACAAAGCAAGCCTATATGTTGTTAATTTTAATGTTTGCTTTATGGAAGAACAGAAAGTAGCCAGAATACATTATTTATGCTATGAATCTAACTCTTGAAAGCATAAAACCAAGGATGGTTTCAGTGCAGTGTGGGGCAGGGGGTCCATGGCTTTTCAATATCTGCATGAAGGGAAATATATCAAGGAAAACAGGTTGGGAACCACTGTTTCATGCAATTATGTCCGCATCTATGAACAGAAGGGCTCCAAAATGCATTAAACGAACAACTTAATTGGGGCAACTGTGATTTAAACGGCTTGACCCATTTTCAACAATATAAAAAGCAGAGAGGTGGTAATTTAATTATAATTTCTCACTACCAAGGACTCTCTTCTTAAGGTAGTTGTTTTAACTGCATTTCCAAGCTGCAAAAGAGATTAAACATGGGATTTGCATGTGGGAGGATTATATTTAAGGAAAGGCCTTGACAGTCAGGTTGGATGAGAATAAACCAAATATGCTAATAAACTCTTTACTAATATGATGTATGGTTTTTGTAAAATGCTTTACAGTTTATAACAGGATGGGACAAGCGATCTATACGAGAGGACATTTTCCAAAAAAAAAAAAAAAAAAGATAAAAAAATTCCATAAATCAAGTAGCACACAAAGTGAGGATGGTGTGATGTAGAGAGCTATGGAAGAAAATAGTGTTGGCATGTCCTTGTCAGGGCAGGCAACTTCAAGTGAGTGCAGCGATTAAATAAGACTAATACAGGTTTGACTTGCATAAGTGTGGTCTGTTTATTTAAAAGTCAAACCTCAGTTTCATCACTTTACTGCAGGTTGAACATAAGTGGATGCAACAAGCTGTGAAGAAGCCAATCTACTCCAAAGAACTCCCTGCAAGATGAAGTGGAAGTATTTCAGTATACTTACTACTTGATGTGGCCTTACCTGTTTGTTGGCCTTGAGGACAGTTCTCAGGGTAGCGATCTGCTCTCTCTTGGTGCTGAGAAGAGACTTCAGTTTCAGAACTTCCTCTAACAGGCTTTCAGCATCCCGCTCGGACTCTCCGCTGCTGCTAAGCCCAGAGTAAGGCATTGCACCCCTCTGACGACAGAGGTCCACAGCCACCTGAGTGTGCAAAAGGCAGTTTGGATAAACATGAGATTTAACTCAAATTTCTGAAGGCTTGGAAAAGTTGTTCACAGTGCCATAACAATGCTTTAATATATACAGTATCTTACAGAAGAGTGTACACCCCTCGCATTTTTGCAAATATTTCATTCTATCTTTTCATGGGACAACACTGAAATAAAACTTTAATATACAGGACACCAAACTATAAAAACTAAACTTTGATATTCTGTATGTCAAAGCTGAGAAGCCATACTTTACAACTTTTATATCTGGACGCCACATGACATTGCAGTTAAGTTTAGCTTTATGAACCACATCACACACTTACTAGCCAGTGGATATCAACAGACTGTGCATTCAAATTGCCCATAGAAAAAAAAAGAAATGCAAGAGGACATGTTTTCTCATATACAAAGTAGGGGATTAAACAACAGTTATCAAGTCATCAGAATGATTTCTACAGCTGGAAAGAGCTCTGGGTACAAGTAGGATGCAAGATGAATGCCAAATTAACAGTTGTTAGGGGGCGCATCACTGAGAAAATCTGCCAAAGTTCAGTCTTTAAAAATGTTCAAAATCTATTTAAATTTCTTGTTAACAGTATAATTTATCCATTTAGAATAGAATAGAATAGAATAGAAATACTTTATTAATCCCTTCGGAGAGCCCTCAGGGAAATTTGGGAATAATATAGTAATAATAAAGTAATTATTTCTGCACCATAATGAGCATTTCACTACTTAAAACCACATTTCCTACTGTTTCAGACGATGTTGGCTCAGAGGATGGTGCGTTGTGGAAGTCACCGCTCAACTTTGACCCCTGATAATCCAATCCATTCAAAACCAACACCAATGCACGTGTCAGCACAGCCCACAGCACGCGCTGGATTTGTGCAGACAAGGGAGTTACTCAAGAATATCAGCAGTCTAAGCAGACGTTAAGATCAGCAAAAACTTGGTGAGGGAGAAGAACATTGTTGTACTAAGTATTATTGGAGTATCACTCTAATGTAGAGTATGAGTCAAAAGTTTGGACACTCCCACTTTTTAGGATAAATCTGTAACCGCATTTCTGACACTTTAAGAAAAACCCTCTTACCCGGAGGTGTTTGATCTGGCAACGGATGACCGCTACCAAGTTGCGAACGTTGGAAGGGTCCCTGAAATCGAGGGTGGGTGACCCGGGGCAAGTGGGTGACTCTCCACTGGTTCCTGCACTGTCCACCTCGCCCATAAACTGCAACGCTGCAGCTTTGGAGATGAACATCTCGTTGGCTCGAGGCTTCTTCTGGGCAGTGTGTTGGGGATACACGTGGTGTGCTCTCCGTGCACTGCTTGCCCTGGCGCCATCTCGGTAATAATCCAGGGTGACCCGTTTGGGCGTCAGGTTGTTGCACACGCAGATGTGGTGGTAAAGGTTGGACAGCTCTTCAGAGAAGGCCAGTAGCTCTTCCTGTGCAACGTTCAAGTGCCCTTCAGAATCCGTTGCCACTCTCCGTGTTGCTCCGATCTCCTGCTCCAGCTCAGTGATGCGCTCTTGATCTTGCTTGCTGGACTTGATACACTGACGGATCTTGTCAGCCAGCTCCTGAGCCTCTGCCCTCCAACGATCCTTCTCCTGCTTGTATCTTTGCTCCAGTGTGTTGTAACGAATTCCTGCCTGGGACAGCTCATCACGCAGCTTCAGAAGCTCTTCACTAGCTACTCGCATTCGAGCCTCCAGCACTTCCTTGCTCTTGCTGTCTACCTCATAGTCAAAGACGCAATTGCCTTCATCTCCAGCCCCCCCTCTGTTATCTCCCCCATCTTCTGCTTCTTGGTTTTGATGCCGACTATTTTGCACAGTCTCAAGCTGTTGCATGAGAGAGCCAACTTTATCTTCTTGCTGACTGAGAGCCTGTTTGGACATTACCAACTGCATCTGTAGTTCCTCCACCTTGCTGGCCAGACTGGATTTCTCTCGTTCTGCCTGAAAATGCACACAAACAAAACTTGAAATATCTATGATCATCATTTTAGTCCCAAATCAGACAAATAAATTGTTGATTCATTCCAATAAATGAAAGGGAAACTCATGACCGTCTGTGACACATATTTCTCTACTCACTGCCTTTGCTTATGATGCATTTTTTATGTAACCTCATTCAGTTCACAGTCCAAACATCTGTTAGGCAGGAGCTTCCAAGCCCAACCCACAACTCAAATGTATCATAAATAATATATTTTGTTCAGACAAAAACGAATGACAGATAAGCCATTCTTAATTTTCCAAAGTACTGTTTGTGAATGTCGTAGCGACATTAAATCAGGGGCTGACTAACTTGTTTAGTGAAAAGGTATTAATACAACTTCTTCACCAAGACAAAGAGGATGTGGTTTAGAGCAGGAAGTGGCAGGCTTCCCAGTTAACAGCTTAGTCACACAGCCTTCATTGTATAATAACCTCCTCACTTGAGGCAACAAGGGGGGACAGTACTTAAGTTTACCCCGTATAAATCAGATGCTTCCACCTAAATAAAAGCGCAGTGCTGCAAATCTGAAGCATGAAGAATACATGAGTGTTTGTCTTTAATATATGTCACTGTCATGATGGGATTATTTTCTGCAATTATTGCTAAATGCTAATTGACAGCAAGCTCAAATTAACGGACTCACTGCAACAGAATTTTACTGTAATGCAATCCATAAACTTAATCAACTAATCCACTTTCTTACAGCTTGTTGTCTTCCCTTTATGAAATATCACTGCATGAACATTAGTCACATGATAGACATGAAACCTTCAGTTGTCCCACCTTCAGTCAGAACACCCTGTATGAAAAGTACTAGATAGACTGCTGTAACCTTTAAAGGACCATACAAGCTAAGAGGCAAATATAACATTTTCTTTTGTTGACATCATTCTCCACACCTCACATTTAGCATGACAGACTTGTTCTCTTGCCTACCTGTAGGAGTTGCTGCTTTAATTTCTGACTGTCTGAAAAGTGCAGCTCACTCAGCAGGTCTGACACCAGCCCAGAGGCCGGAGCACGCAGGAAAACGTCACTGTTACGTGGAGTGGAGTAGCGATGGATGAGGCCGTTGCTTTTGGAGCCATCCGAGTGAGGAGGGTGAGCAGAACTGGGAGCAGATCCAGGACCATTATTATGATCGCCATCCTGATTCTGTCCCTCACCCTCTCCACCCTGGCCCTCCTCCTGACTGTCATCCAGCTGCTCCAAGTGGAGCTCCAGGTTCCCCACAGAATCGAAGGGGTTAAGGGTCAAGGCAGAGAGCTCTCGCCGCAGACTGTTCTTCTGCTCCCTCTCCTCATTCAGGGCTTCAAGGGCCTCATCCAGTTGCCTCTCTGCGATCTCCCTCAGTCTTGCAGCCTCCTCCAGCTGTGCTCGCAGCTCCTCCTGCTCCTCATTTTTTTGAGTTACCTCGAGCTTTACTGTTTCAAACTCAACCTGAAACATAAATAAAAGAACAAGCAAAGAACTGTTTTTGACAGGTTTTTATGTTCTTTCATGAAACACTAAGGATGTAAAGTCTGACCCAGATATGCAGATATAGCCAACAGGTTTTACCTGCTGAATGATGGTCTTTGGTCAGATGTTTCAAATAGTCACCCCACAAGTTCAAATGTCACAAAATAAGTATAAAATAATTACGCTTGCCTCTAATGGTAGATGAATATAAATCTGGATGTATGTGTCATCAGAATAAACATTGCCCTGGCGATGTGTATTAGCTGAAACTACCACAAAGTTGCTCGAGTTGTTTGTAGACAGATTGTGTTGACACGTAACATTACAAATGTTCTTAAATTTACACAACTTTACAGGAATGTGATAGAAATTAAGGCTACGTCAACCATCAACCTATGCGAATAACAACATGTTGACGGGTGTAATAGCTGGTGTGTTGCCATCGCAAGATGGTTTCTAGTTTAATCAAAAGTCCTGTCACAGGTCACGTGCACGTCAACAGACCTCAGTTACATTTAGACCCAGCCAGACAATCACAGTTGTGTAAACACTTCAGATCTTCAAATAATGGCTTGTTTCCACACAGTAAATGGATCATGTGAAATGCCTTATTCTTTTTTTTTTTAACAGATTAATGTCACTGCAGCAGCGGGAGAGGTGAGTTTTAGGTATGTTTTCATTGAATATGAACAAGCAAGTGCCACTACCAAACAACACATAACACTAGGGGAGAGACAAAATAAAGGAAGTTGGAATGCCTTACATTAATCTTGAAGTATATAACACTAACATATATAAAAATGAGACACAATAATCTTTATAATAATACTGAATATTGTGTTTCAGGCAAGAAAAAAATTTTGAGGACATAGAGATGTAGTTTTGGCTGAGTATGCTCAGCTAAAATATCAAAAACATTATATGTCTGCATATTTCATAAGCATTCTAAGTAATCTGGTACTTTTTGTATTCGAATTATATGCATGGAATTTCTGGAATCCCTAGCAAGTTTCTTAAGGACTAAACACTAAGGTACTTAGTAAGTTGCCATAGTGCTGCTTGCATTTATACATTTTTTTCCTCACCTTGCTCTCTGCATTCGTTGGTACCTAAGAGTTTCTTTGGCTTTGATATACTAGCCCTATGGGTAGGCAGAACTGGAAGGAAATTCACTGACAGATAGAATAAGTGGATATTTGTGGAACAAATTACTGTATTCTCAAGTAACTTCACTGTTACAGAGAGGCCAATTTGCATTTTAGTTGTGATGATATCTTAAAATAAAAAAAACTAACAAAAAAAAAAAGAAAACGTGATAAAGAGTAAAGGTTTTCTTAAACAAGGAACTCAACAGAATTGTAACAATGGACAAACCACAGAGTTTTAACAATTACTTATGTACATATGTTTGACCAAAACACAGTGTATGAACCCATAATTATCGTTAGTAACTTACACAGGAAAACCCTGCCAAGTCGCGACAATGTTTGCATTTACAGATTTTGCCACTTGTACGATAAATTCTATTCATGGTGGATATCAACATAAAAAAATTACAGCCAAGGTGTTACCACTGTTACATATTTAATACAGCCAGGTGACAACTAACCTGGTTTTCCTTGAGCACTGACACTTGCTTTTGCAAAGATATGTTCTCTTCTTCCAGCTCACTGTTGTCCTGCAACTGTCGAAGCTCCCGTACTTTGTATTCCTTCATTTCATCCCTCATATGGCCCTTCTCTGCCTCCAGACACTCACACTCCTGTTGAATGTCACCCACAATAACATAAGCATAAAACAAAACTTTAAATATAAAATTATCAAGACACTTATTTTAGAAATAATGCTCCAGCTGAAATATTAATTAAGAATTAATCTAATAAGCTGCATCACATGGAGATGGGGACTGATAACAGTGTCATATCAGTTTACATGTGTACGTCGTACCTTCTTTAGCTGGGTGGAGAGTACGCCCAGTCTATCGATCTCTGCGTGGGAGTTGCTTAGAGCAAGACGTGTTTGTTTGAGCTCTGCCTGAACTTCCTCCATGCGTGTTACCATGGCAGCCTCTTTAGTGGCAGTCTCCTGCAGCAGGCTCTCCTCCCGGCACTCTCCATCAGCAGCTGCTCGCTTCTGGCTGCTCACAGAATCTGCAAAAGCCTTTAAATACAAACTAAATGAATTAAGGAAAAACTGCACGTGCAGAATGTGATAGGTAACAGGATGCCACAGTGAAAAAAAATGTTTACAAGACGAAATGTAAACATATTTAAGGAAGTGGAGGAAACAGAACTTCATTGACAAACATCACCTGAAACCTGATTTTTTTTTTTTTAAGGAAATGGCTGATGTGGCTGAATGAACTTAGGTTTTAACAGCTGCTTCCACCCCATTTCATAAACCGTATGTCGTTCCAGCATGATAATACAGGCCTAAAATATAACATCTAACACCAAAACCCATTTTTCCACAGCTTGCCAAATTCAGAAACCATGACACATTTTGCATCACTGACTTGCTGATTAAATAGCTTTCAAACATGCTCAAATGGGCAACATGTAATAGTTATATAATGATGCTAATTTACAACACAAGCTCACTCTGATTTGATTAAATCCTGCCAGAGGCTAGATGGGTGACTGAGGTTTAAGCAGATTATCAAAAAAGACTGAAATTTTGTACCAATATGCCCCTTCAGACATAAGGAGCTTTGCTTGATATGTAGTTATGAAACATCATAAACCTTCCGTTGTTCTCATACATTTTATACTAAATCTCTATAACTGCCTGTAGGCAGGATTTTAAATATATATGTATGTTTTCTTTTCAATCTCAAACAGGCAGTTGAAACAAATGCAAAACCAAATATCTGTCTGCATGATGAGATTACCTTCTTACATAAAGAAGTTTTAAAAGGCATTTTCCAGCAATACTTCAAGCCCCATCTGGTGCATCCTTGACAAAGTTTACATCAGGGGAAAATGTTAATCCCCCATAAAACAGTCCTTTGGCACCAAGTCTACGCAAACATGACTAAAATTACATGTTTATGAGAAATAGTTATTAGAAAATAATTAGAAAAACAATCTTTAAATGGATTTCTGCAAAGATTTTTTTTTACTTCAAAATAGCAAAGAACACAATGAAGGAGTAGCGAATTATGGTTCACAATGTTCATTTATATAAAATTAAATCAAACTAAATATAATAACTTCATAAGTGAAAGGCATGGATTACCTGATAATCTAAGATTTGACATAGTGGTGTAATCTTTTAATCTAGACTATCTGGGCTAACCTCATTCAATCCTTAAAGCTCTACTGTTCACTATCAAAACCACCTTAAGAAAGAAAATACTCCAAGTTGAAAAAAAAAAAACAGATTAATCTGCACATAAACAATAATCTAATGTTAATGCCTCAAAATTTAAATGATATTCTAGGAAAAGAAATACTTGTGATAACAAGCTTCAATACTGGCAGTTAAGCAGTAGCCCCCAACTCAAAAAAATAAATAAATAAATATATATATATATATATATATATATATGTATATATACACACACACATATATTATTGTAGAGGCAAGAATTCAGAATGACCGTAATGCAAAGAACGGATGTGCAGTCAAATTTCTATCATAGTTCAGCAGTAGATATAAAGAGTGTAGTCTTATAAAGAGTGGAATCTTTATGGGACAATGAAATACATCACAGGGCAGCTCCTTAACTGTAGATGTAAATAAAAAGCATGAGAGGGGAGGCTGTTCCATCATACTGTATGATATTAACAGCAGTATATTTTAATACACTGTAATGACATGAAAGTATAAGATTCTACTGTCATATTACATCATTGTGATTATATTTCATAATAACAAAGTAATGTGTTTACAAATATATTTTGAAGCCACATTGTTGACTTCATTTCCTCTTTTGTCAAGGATAAATCAGCGCCACAGCACAGCCTGTAAATCCTCTACACATGCTCGATCAAATGACAATACCCAAAGTGACAACTACACCAAATTGGAAACTACAATGTCAAATTTTACTTCAGGAGGTGCTTCTTTTATTTAATAGCTTATTTAATAATAAATGTGCAGTGGAAAAACAAAGGTCATCAAGAAGGGCTAGGCTACTGCAATATTACACTTGGAAGATCTTGAGGAAGATTACTATTCAAGCCCCCACAAAAAAAAAAAAAAAAAAGAAAGTTACACAGTATATGTTTCTACCTCTCTGAGCTGCTGTAGCTCCAATTTCAGGGTTTCATGCTCCTCCTCCAGTTGTTTATGTTTCATCTTGAGGGCAGAACTTTCTTCTAACACCACCAGGCCATAGCGGGCTGCTTGTAGCTTTTCCTCTGTGGCCTCTTGGAGCTCCAGAGTCAGCCTCATCACCTCAGCTTTTAAGTCTCCATTACCCATGTCGGCTTCTCCTTCTCCCTCCATCGCTGCACCTGCTGGATCCGGGTCAGCCTCCAGCATCTTTGCCTAGCCTTCCACTTGCCTGTCAGCTGTATAGGTAACAGGTCTACTTCACTCCTCCACCATCATTAAGCCACACTACAAAAGGCAAAACACAGAGAAGATCATTATATTAGAGAAGGTGATTGCATAAACTATTTAGAACTATGGCCAGAGCAAAGAGGTTTTGTATAAATAATAAAGTAGCACTAATTGAGCAAACTATAAAGATTAACAATGGGATTGGTTGAATTGGAAAACACTATAAGCTCAAAAGGCCAAATAGTGTCCTAACCAATCTAAACTTAAAAATAATCTAATTGTTGCAGTATGCAATTATGTGAACACCATCCTGCAATGTGAACTCTGCTCACTACCTGGTAAAAGAAACATTTTGAGCATACAATTAGCACGTGGCCTCCTGTTGTAAGGTATGCCACGGTACTTAAAGCTCATTGAGAATTATTCCTTGGATCCCAACAACTGTTGGAAACAGGCTGCCACATCACAAAGTGATGCTCAACCTAGTCGCATGGGCCACACTTTGATCCTCAGAGTTACTAATGTAAGCTGCACGACAGCAAGTCTGTCTTGCATAACCAAGTCGGTAATACAACATGGATTTACGTTACTTCGAGTAAGAGTACTGACAGGGTGGGGCCGATTCTCCCCCATTTCTTCGTGTCCTGTTGTTTGACCGAAGATGGAAACACCAGCTGCCGGTTGTCCGGTGCCAAACGATGATTCGTCATCCCGAAAGCATCTGCTTCCCCCAGCTCACGAAACAGTTTATCATAATACCTGTTAATATTTTATACCTTAATTCTGCCCTGTGTCTAAAATAAGCTGTTATCTAGAAGATGAGAACTACTCTGACATGGATACGAAATAAAAACGACACCGAGCAGGAAACAAGACACGATCAAACTGTTAGCATCACTAGCTAGCTTAAC
The DNA here is from genome assembly GCF_017639745.1 of Melanotaenia boesemani. Classification (NCBI taxonomy): domain Eukaryota; kingdom Metazoa; phylum Chordata; class Actinopteri; order Atheriniformes; family Melanotaeniidae; genus Melanotaenia; species Melanotaenia boesemani. Next base: position 7,785,656 of record NC_055694.1, on the reverse strand, counting down.
GTTCATGCACACAGAAATTCAGACCACAATGCTAACCCACTACCAAGAACGTATTTTTACCTGTCTAGTCTCATGGTTTTATAATCATACATAGTTGCATAATCTTATCTGAATAGACACCACGGAGGTAGACGCTCATCCTACCTTCAATTAAATCCTATCAGACAAGCTAATTAGCTGGACAGTCAGCCATCATTAGCCAAACTACGTACTCACCCGGTTGTTTCAACTCAAAGATAGAGCTCGGCGGTTGCCACCAAATACTAACTGTGCACCTCCCCAGAAACTGTCAACGACAACGGTCTTCTAATCACGTTAGTAACCAATGGTACCAGACCAGGTTAGCGAACAGCCGTTTCCCTTCCCTTCCTCCCACCTGCGTCTCTCATTTCTTGGCAGGGTCGAGTGTCAAATGCGCGCCGAGAAGGTGAAGGTACAATTACTCCCTCTAGCTTAACAACGGGGCAATACACCCACTCTAAGAACTGTCTTTTCTCAATTATTGTCTATATTAAAGTAAGTATATCGTCTGCCTTTTCAAAAATAATATATATATATAAACACATATATTTTTTTACTGATATTTTTTTTCTAATTTATTTTACTATTATTTGGTTTTGTTGTTGTTTTTTACAAACTCACTTCCGCTTGTGGTTTTCTTAACTTCCGGTTTACTTCCGCCTGTGTACATTAGCATGCTGTTTTGCCTCCTGTTAGTTTTCAGGCACAATGAAGGTCGTTACATGGAACATAAACGGCATTAGGACATTCAAATGCGGTATAAAAAAGGCTCTTGATTCCCTAGACGCAGATATCGTCTGTGTTCAGGAGACGAAAGTGACAAGTAAGTGTTTCTCAACAGGAGCTTGGAAAGCGCGGGAGCTGTCAATGTGCTGTAGTCAGAACTGTTATGAAACAAAAATTTAAACCTGTTTTATCTTAATCAGGAGACCTGCTTGATGAAAGGACAGCTATCGTTGACGGTTACAACTCCTATTTCAGCTACAGTCGTGGACGCAGCGGCTATTCAGGTTCATTACATTGTTATAATTACTTTCTAAAACTCTTTACCCTTTTCTTCCATTACCCTATACTATGTACTGACTAAACCCGACCAAGGAACAATCATCTTTAATAAGACAGCCAGTATTTATCTGATTATTGTTATATATGACCATCAACCCTGTGTCCACTACAGTCTATCTGCTCAGCTGCACTCTGCAAATTTATTCACATCCTATTCCTGTTATGCACAGGGGTTGCTACTTACTGTAAGGACAATGCCACTCCCTTTGCTGCTGAAGAGGGTCTCACAGGTCTGTTGACCAACCATGAAAGTGCTGTTGGATCCTACGTGGACCACGCTGACTTTTCAGCTGAGGAGCTGCAGCTTTTGGACAATGAGGGGCGAGCTGTTATCACACAGCATAAAACCATGTAAAAACAAACAATGTTTTTTTGCATCTCATGTTTACCGCATTAAGTTTTTTTGTTTGTTTTTTAACTATATGGGACATTTTGGTGTATTTATTTTTTGAGATGACTGCACTGCTTACTGACTTTGTTTTGCCTTCACAGGTGTCAGGGCAAAGAGCTAACCATTACTGTAATAAACATATACTGTCCACGGGCTGACCCTGAAAAACCAGAGCGGAAGCAGTTCAAACTTCAATTCTACAAGCTGCTTCAGCGTCGGGCTCATGCGATACTGAAAGATGGGAGGTGAGTTTAGGCACAGGTGTATCCTGCCTTTACCACAACAGTTTAACAAGTATTCTAGTTTATAGAAAGGTAACATTTTGACAGTTTGTGGTTGTTAAACACTTTTAATTAGCAAATACACACACACATGTAGACTTTGGGAAAATTGATAATCATTTATGCATTTGTAGAGTGTTAAAGTAACAAACTTTCTTAGATTTGCCTGTACTGTGATAACTATAGAATTTTTTAATCACCTATGTGCACACTAAGGTTTTTTTTTCCTGCTTTATATGGTGTAGGTTGAGTTTATTGTCTTTTCTGTTCTGTTTTCCAGCCATGTTATTGTTTTAGGAGACGTAAATACATCTCATCGGCCGATAGACCACTGCGATCCCAATGATATTGTAAGTAAAAGGCTCATACAAGGTCATACAACTGTAGTTCTTTTATCATTGACGAACTTGTTCATTAGAGGTTTAAGCTAATATTGTTACGCTTTAAATATGCTTGTTAGCTCAAAACACTGAGATGAAAGGAGGTATTTGCTATTTGTCTTTTTTATCAAGCAAGTTGTTATTGGTAGGGCGAGTAGATTGAGATTAGCAAATAGACTACCACATTGTCTGCTTTGCAAAGACATCCTACACTGTTATGTATTTGTAATAGACCTCATTGCACTGACTAATTAGCATATTAAATTGTGTTAATGAATTATTGTATAATCCATACTTGGGCAGAGGTGAAAAGTACTTGTTCTAGCTTCATATGAAGTGAAATGATTAAACACTGGTTTCATTTTTATTAAGAAAACACATAAGTATGTTTATCCAAATGTAAAAATATTCCTTTAATGTAAAGGAAGATAAATTGACATGCTGTGTGTTCCTGCATGCATGTTCCAGCAATAAAACTGCTTTCTCTACCACCATTCAGGATGGTTTTGATGAAAACCCTGGGAGGCAATGGCTGAACAGCTTTTTGCACAACATTACACCAGAGGAGGAACCTGATAAAGAATCGGAGGTAACAGATTCTACCAACACTGGAAAATTTGTGGATACCTTTCGCTATTTCCACCCAACTCGTACAAACGCCTTCACGTGCTGGTCCACTCTTACTGGAGCACGGCAGACAAACTACGGCACACGCATTGACTACATATTTGCAGATTGCCAGCTTGCCAAGGAGCAGTTTGTAGGAGCAGACATCATGCCTGAGGTGGAGGGATCAGACCACTGTCCTGTATGGGGGGAACTGAGCTGCTCCCTCCTTCCCAGCCCCAAGCCTCCTCCTCTCTGTACACGCTACCTGCCAGAGTTTGCTGGCAAACAGCAAAAACTCTCACGCTTCCTTGTTAAGGTGGACCAAAAATCAATTAAGCCTGAGCACAAATTGAGCTTACCTGGATCTCAAGAAGAGGAGGAAAGACGAGAGAATTTAAACCCATTTGGGGTTGATAGCATCTCTGGTAAAAAGCGTTTATCAACATCAGACTTTGCTGCCCCAAAGGGGAAAAAGACCAAGACTGTAAATGACTCCTTAAAGCCTCAAGGCAACCTCCTTTCCTTCTTCAAACCCAAACTCCCAAATGTTGAGCAGTGCAAAAAAACACTTGGTAAGGATGAAGTTGTTTCATCACATAACACTCAAGCAACACCCACAGCTGGTGACTCATGCTCAGTCACAGGTGCTGCAACTGAAAATAGTGAGCTTGTTTTTGATGGTTCATCTGAGCTATGCTCCAGCAGCACCACTGTGGAAACAGACAAATCATCCAAAACAAAACCTTCAGCCTCTCAGCCTGTTGTGGAACACTTGGATTTTAAGAAAGGGGCGTCATTGGGGTTTTGGAAGTCAGTGCTTCGTGGTCCACCTCCAGCCCCCAGCTGTAAGGTGCACAGGGAACCCTGTGTGCTTCGTACTGTAAAAAAAGAGGGGCCAAACATGGGCAAACAGTTCTTTGTGTGTTCCCGTCCTCAGGGACATTCCTCCAACCCTGACGCTCGCTGTAATTTTTTTGCGTGGGTTGAAAAGGGAAAATGATCAGTTTCACTGTACTAACCACAAGTTATTTTTGTGCATCTAACATGTGTTTTGTCTGATCTACACAGATTTCTCTTTTTTGGATTTGTTTTTTCTTAACTAAATAATAAAAGACAGTAGGTTTCTATTTCTGAATTTGGTCTTGTTTGTTCCTGCGTCTCTATTTAATTCATGTTTGGCTGCTTTGGACACATTTTTATCTCTTTTCTGTCATTGTACAGAATTATTTCTTAATCAGTCTAACGAGCAAGTCACTGCTAAGTTGATCAGTAATAAAAAAAAAAAATAAAAAAAACATTTGGTTGCTATCCTGTTCTCATTCCCTGACTATAAGGAGCATGAACCTCATTTTGTCTTTAAACCACAAGGTGGTAGTGTTGGTGAGTTGACGTCACAAAACTTGAGCTCAGAGAAGAAATCAAAAGTAATTTTCCACAGTAGCACATTTTATTGACATAATCAACTGTGTAGCCACACTAAACATTTAGGCCAGCATGCTGAGTGCGACAGTTGAAACACACTGTGTGTGCGTGTGTGTATATACATATATGTATGTATATGTATATGTATATATATATATATATATATACATATGTATATATATATATATACATATGTATGTATGTATATATATATATATGTGTATGTGTACATATATATATATATATGTATATGTATGTATGTATATATATAAATTCTCAGCATTTGGCCTAGTTTAGTATAGAAAGGTAGGTTCAGGTTTCTAAAAGGCACTTGTGGTTTAAAACAAAACAAAAAATAGATGATTGCTGATAGCTGCCAAAGATATAGAACTGGATGATGGCATTTAACAGCAAAGTAAAATGTCCACACGTGGCTCCTTCAGTTGAAAAAAAAGAAAAAAAGGGGAGTGACTAACTAAGCAGGAAACCTTTACGCGGGCACCTACTTCCCTCCTTCCTCCATCTTTTCTCTCTTTCCTTAACAATAGTAGATACTGTGTAACTTTTTCATGATTAACAAAGAAATATTTCAGAGGTGAAGTTTTAAAGTATCGTTTTCCTGGCTGTACAGAAGACATCATCTGACTGACGGCTTTTAAATAGGTGAGTTCCAGCAGAAGACCTCCACGTCACTCCACATGTGCTTCAGCACCGTCTGTGACAGGTTAAATTTAATTTCTGTAAATGAAAGGAATGAGGAAAAAAGAACATACATATATAAAAAGGTTAAGCAGTATTGACAGAAATACTCATTTAAACAACCTTTTTATTTTCTTCTGCTTCATTGTGCATTTAGGCTGACATGTTGGCAGTATTCTCATCACAAAGAAGTGACTTAAAGAGATTGAAAATGGTGGCAGGCTTAATTTGTTTAAAAAACTGTAGGGTGCCTCTTTTTTCAACAACAAACTATCTTTTGGTGAACAAAAATATATTACACAAATGTACAATCTTATATGATGGTTTCTGTGATTTTTCTGAATCAGGGTCACACAGAAAGTCTTTTTATATGAACATGTAAAACTAACCTCTGTACAAAACTTCTTTTTAACATGTTCACAAAAAAGAGAAAGATTGAAAATGTGGTACTTTGTTTAATTTTCCTTGGGATAATTGGCCTCATAAATATATATAATTTAATAAATTATACATAAAAATATATCATTTAAGAGGGTAAAAAAAACTTGGTCAACTGTGCGCGCTAGCACTAGATATAATCTTCAACTGAAAGATGCATTTTCCACGAAAGGATTTGTGTCAGAGGAAGATAAAGAAATAATGGGTGTCTCTTTGGGTGTGCTGGCAACGCTAATATCTCAGCTGAGCTGAACTTTATCAGCCAACTGAAATGTTGTGTCTCAAGCAAGGGTCATATTAACTCTAAACATTTTTACTTTTGGTTTTCATACTAGTCAGCAACACACACAAAATATTTTAATTACTTTTATTGAAGTTTCATGTCTTTATATCTAATGTAAAAATAAGGAATTGTCTTCTGTCATTGAATAAATCTTATAAATGAGAACATTCCTGTATGACTTATCTGTGCTGTTATTCAGTTCTTATTGTTTATTTTGAATTAACCACACACAACTCTTTAAGCACAATCACGTGTGAGCAATCCTGAAAAAGCACTTATCTCCTAATCTAATTACCATCACCATGACTACCAGCAGGATGTAAACTGCCCACCTCAGACGACATACACTTCTCCCCTCCTTTCTGCTTGCATACTCCATACTGACATCTTTATTCTTTTATATGAAAACCTGGAGCCCTTTTTCATTTATGGGCTTCTGGGATTATCTGAAGAAGGAAGTACAGACTGTCTTTGAACACTACAGGAAGTTCATTACCTCTGTATAGGTACTAGTGTTTGCATAATTTCAGTGCAGATACCTGGTGAGAAAATCCCAACAGCAAGTCTACCTGTGGCTGCTTTAACAAAGGGTTAACTATGGGTGTTCCCATTTCCTGCTTGCTCTCCCTCCCAGTCTCTAATCCCTCTCACTCTCTCCTCTCTTCTTTACCAAGGAGCTTTGGAGAGACTCCCAAGAACAAGACTATACAAACACTGGCAGGGTCTGAAAATTCAAGGATTTATTGTCATTCTTCGTAAAAGTAATTTGGCTTCCTTCTTAACCATCAGGGTAAGTTGATGATAAATTGTGTGTCTTTTAGACGAGTCTTTCTCATAGATGGAAAGGAAGGGAAGGGAAGGGCTATCTGTCAATAGTGTGTTGGTCTTGCGTCAGACAAAAGCCATGTGGCGAGCACTGCCGGATAGTAAGGAACAGTATTATTTACTCTGTTTTACTTCAAATGCTGTGTTCACTTAAAAGATTGCGATGCTGGGTATTTAATGTGTTATTCAAGTATGTTTTGGTGACACGCTGAATGCTTGAGAGGGTTTATGTAGGGACAGCTTGGATGTATAAACTGATGGACAGAGCAGAACTACTTTTTTTTCTTTTATTGTACTATTCCTTTCTCTTCTATTGTACAAGAGTTGTCCTCATGGGCAATGAAATATCTAACAAGAAACCAGTTTCATTCCATTCAGGTTTATCTTGTTTCTAAACTCATCCATTCTTAGAAATGGGAACTTTGGTTGTAGATCACATGAGCCGTATACAGTTTGAGTAGAGGAACTCCATGAAAAATTATTCTTTTTGGAAAAACTTTGATTATAAATGACTCCTGACATTAAGTCCGTGCTTTGTTGGTTGTATTTGTTGGTTGTATGCCATGGGAAAGTTGTCGGGTATGCAGCTAAAGAAAGTTACTCTAACCAAACTTGGCCTGAGGCCAGTATGTCGGGAAAGGTCTACTCTGTATTTAGACTAAATAGCCCCATTTACACAGGAGCCCTTTGTTTATCCCTGTTGCCCACTCTATGTGTGCCAAGTCGTATGGATTATTGTATGTCTGTGGGCCTACTGAGTATTCCAGTTTTGTGTGAAACTCTTAAGGAATGGCAAATTCTAGTGCAACAGAGTCCTTAGAGGTCAGATGTGAAAATCCTGAGGGCAGCTTGACCCTCAGATAAGGGAAGTATCCCATGACCCATGTGGCTGGAGCACAAAGCTACACTCATTCCTCAAGTGTGTCCATGCCAGCTTTGTGTGGCCCTGCAGCAGATTAAAGAAAGATAAGTCTTTGGACAACATTTGTTACCTTAAGCTTTTCCGGTCACACAATCTTTAATTTGACCCCAAGTTAAAGTGTCACTTGTAGAGGAGCTTTATGTCATGGCCCAGAATAGTGATCCGAAATTTTTTTGTATTAATGAGAAAAGAGGAGAGCTAAAAATAGATAAATAAATAAGAATCTTGTTGACTTTGGTAAATGGGAAAAATGTCAGCGAACTTAATAAATTATTCTGCCCTTTTACAGCCAGGAGGCTATTAATGTTTGCATCACATTACTCTGGGTTTCTGGAAGGCTGTGGCCCCATGTTGGGTACAAATAACAAGTTTATCTTTAAGCAGTTGAAGGGATTTAAACATCTTCCCAAGTCTGACACTGTTATTCTTAAACCACAGCCAGCACCTTATAACATAAACACATTACCCATCAGCTTCCTGGAAGACTCATTCTAAGATATTGTGTCAATCTTAACAAGTTAAGATGGATCAAAGAAAAATGATCCACACAGACATGACATAAAATAAAACTAGCTGAGGTTTAATATATAGTCAGTTTATTGCTTTTCCAAAATAAATAAATAAGGAAAGTTGTCAAGATCAATGTGTTTGTAAAATATAAAAACCATCCCAGCTCTGGTCACACCTTCTCTGTGCCTTAACATTTGTTATACCATGGTCTGGGTGAATACTCGATTCTGATTGGCTGTAGGGTGTCCATTAAAAAGTGATAATGGACACCTATGAAAGAAGTTCTGGCCAAATAGCCTTATTGTGTAAATTATTGCGCTGACTAAACGGTAGTTGGTAACCATGGCAACAGAAACTCAGACACCAGGCTGGAAACACGCCAGATTATATCTGTGATAGCGCATCCACTCAGCTGCTTCTTGTGAAAAACTTACGATTTTACCGGTAAAAAGAAAAACATTAACGCATTAATAATTTATTTAATATTTATTTCTTTCGTAAATGACCATGGTATAAGCAGGACATGATAATGGACATTTCATCGGGTATTATCCCTCACTTAATTTTGTTGAAGATTTTGGTGAATGTATTGTAAATGAGACATCCGTTGTCCCTCATTTCAGACATTTCAAGGCTCGAAGAGGTGTTTTTCCATCTAGAAAAGGTAGATCAACCCCTGCAACCACAATGGAACTTCAGAAGATGAATGGACACAGCAGAGATGATGGGTAAGACTCAACAGGAGCAATAAAGACATTTCAGTGCATCAGTTTCAACAGTGTTGACAAAGTTTAAGTTAAATTAATTAAAAAAACTTTCATTTAAGGTTTATTCTCCTTTACTGATCATTCTCTCTTTATAGGTTTGATGGGGTTGATGCTTTGGCAGAGCATGAAGAGTTTCTTCCACATAAAACTGGTGCAAAGAAAGAAGTCCACTTCACAGATGTGAGTGTCTCTTTTTTTCTTTGATATTTGCTGAAGTCCAATAAAAAAAAAAAAAAACCGTAAAAACTATGTTTATAAACAACATCATCTGTTGTCTTCTTCCAGTTTGAGGGAAAGACTTCATTCGGCATGTCCATCTTTAACCTCAGCAATGCCATTATGGGCAGTGGAATTCTGGGATTGGCGTTTGCGATGTCCAACACCGGAATCATCCTTTTCCTGTGAGTATGCGAGCCAAGCACAATAATTCCAATTATGGCAAACCATTTGGTTTCCCGTCAGCGAGTGTTTGTAGGCGAACGTATTTACTCACATCACAGGTCTAATGCAAACTGCACAGCAGTGTTTTGTTTATTTTGCTCTCAGTCTTTTGCTCCCAGAAGCTATACAATTAGAATAGGGCTGTTTGTCATATGAAAGTAGGCAAGATACATAAGGTATAGTAAAGCATAAGTACTATGGTATATGGTTCAATTACTTTATGCCCTGTAGGTTTTTGTACCCCCCCCCCTTTTTTTTTTTTTTTATTAAACATTGTAAATAAATATTGTCACAACTTAAGGTTAACTAGGTCAGTACAACAATCAGAATTAGGTTTCTCTTTAAGTTAGTGGAGGCTGATTTATAAACCAAAAGAGGGTCTTTTTAAAGCCAGAAGTAAGCCTATGTAAGAATGTATCATGTGTGTATTTAAGCTGTTTTTGTGGTGGCAGTGTTTCTATCTGTGTACCAGTTTAAGCTGCAGGTGACACACAAACAGTGCGTGTTAGACGTACAGCTACACACGGCTGCTACTGTCCGAACCCTGATCTGTCAGAATGTACACTAGAGCTCATGCACGCGCAGCTCCTCTAAATCAGATTTGAGTGGTTAAATATAGACCCCTGTGATGAGATCCAAGACACGCCTGGTTGGATCAGACTTGCTATGCAGAAAGGGAGGTGTGGGGTGGCTGCAGAGCCACTTTCTCAAGGCCTCTTATGTGCGTGGGAAAGACAATCATGACAATAACGACAAGAAATATAGAAATACTTTCTTAAGAAATTCCCTGTTACATAGTTTTGATGAATGATTGCAGTTTCCACAACAGTTCTCCTTTTTGTTTGTTTCAGAATCCTGTTAGTGTCCATTGCCATTCTGTCTGCATATTCCATTCACCTGCTGCTAAAAAGTGCTGGAGTTGTCGGTAAGGCACATGTTTATCACATGTGTACTCATCATTTATTTACATACATTTATTGCAGAATTTTTATTGTTTTTTAGGCATCCGGGCATATGAGCAGCTTGGGAATCGGGCTTTTGGCCATCCAGGAAAAATTCTTGCTGCTTCTGTCATAACAGTACACAACATTGGAGGTATTGTCATGATGTTTGCTTCCATTTGATTTATTTATCTATCAAATAACTTAATAAGAGAATATTATGCTATCAAATAAATGGCATGGGATAAGCTTATCTTTTCATTTTTTTTTTTTAGCGATGTCAAGCTATCTCTTCATCGTAAAGTCTGAGCTGCCACTGGTTATTCAAGCTTTCCTTGGTAAATCTGAAAACACAGGGTGAGTATTGATGGGATTTTCTGTATAAATTCACACAACAGCACCATCCGTTTTTTTGTTTGGTGATATACTGATATATTTTTCTTTTAATTTGTTTGTGTGACTGTCTCATAGAGAGTGGTTCTTAAATGGAAACTACTTGATCATCATTGTTAGTGGTTGCATCATTCTTCCTCTAGCACTCATGAAACAGCTTGGTATGTTTGTCATTCTGTTAACATTTTTCTTTTAATAAATCCTCATACTCTCCCATGTACATCATGTCTCCACTAGCCATTTTTTGTTGTGTTTATTTCAATGTCTGGCCCTGAAATGACACTGTGCTCATGAATAACATGTTTTTCTTCTTGAAATCCAGGTTACCTTGGCTATACAAGTGGTTTCTCCCTTTCCTGCATGGTGTTTTTCCTTATTTCAGTGAGTCAGAAAAAGTAAACACAATATGAGCAGCAGCTCTTTCATTCAATATTTACCTTTGATTAAACTCTGGATGTGTCTCTGCAGGTTATATATAAGAAATTCAACATTCTATGTCCACTCCAAGACCAACTGCATAATAATACAAACCATACTCATCAAGACTGTGAGGCTAAACTATTTACCATCAATTCTCAGGTCAGTAGATAAATAAATTAATTGTTACTACATGTTACTTTACTGCCCTTTAATGCTTTTTTTGTTCATAGACAGCATACACCATCCCAATCCTGGCTTTTGCTTTTGTCTGCCATCCAGAGGTGCTACCAATCTACACTGAGCTACGACAGTAAGTCAAAGAGTCATAATCTGTCTTATACTTGACAAAAACACTCTTTACTAAATTATTATTATTCTTTTTGTTTTTAATTGCATTGATGTGACCCAGAGCCACCAAGAAGCGCATGCAGACTGTTGCCAACATCTCCATCCTGGCCATGTTTATCATGTACCTGCTGACAGCACTTTTCGGTTACCTCACCTTTTACAGTAAGATGCTCTTTGTTTGATTCAGTGGTCACTTTGTTCTGATTTTATTAGCCTTTAAATAAATTACCCACTCGTTCCCAACACCCATATGAATTTTACGGTGTTAAATATGTTAACAACGTTGGGCTTCCCTGTGTGTAGCTGCTGTGGAGTCAGAGCTGTTACACACCTACAGCCTAGTGGACCCCCTGGATGTCCTGGTTCTCTGTGTGCGTCTGGCTGTGCTGGTAGCTGTCACTCTCACAGTCCCTGTGGTTCTTTTCCCGGTAAGAAGGCCTAAAAAAAAAATATATATATATATATATATATATATATGAATCAACAGCTCTATCAGTAATCAGTTGATTATTAAAGATGTACATGACTTTGGGCTCTAACAGATTGTTGAAGCCATACAAACTACTAAAATACTGATGCTGCAGAAATATATCTAATTTTTCTTTTTTCTTTTTTTTTTTTACTGTAAAACCATTTAAGTGAAACCTAACAAATGCAATGACAAACTTCTCTAAAGTCAGCTTCTTCTTACACAAATACAAATAATTAAAAGATAAAATACAGTGTGAGTAACACTAAATTTGGCATCATGAAAAGTAACACAAGTGAGGCCACAGTGGTATTTGACAAAAAATGGAACTTTGACTGTTTCTAATAAGGTTGTTCCTCATATTATAAAATGTTTGAAACGTTGGACAGGCCACACATTAGTAAGGAAATATATATATATATATATATATAAGTCTCTTTACAACAAAACACAACAAAACTGTCCAGCGAATGTCTGTACATTTCAGAGAAAAAAAATAGTTATACGTAAAGGTACTGAAACCATCCGACTGTGTGCACATTCTCTGTTTCATTTATGTGTTTAGTCTGAGCAAGGGTGAAAATCTATGCGACAAAACATGGCAACTTAAAAATGCACAGTCCTTATACGTTTCACTGATAACTTTTAACGATATGTCTATAAATAAAATGTTTTGACCATCCATTTAAATTTATCTACAGCATGCTATGTTATCTGTCCATCTGTGAAAAACTAAAGTAGGTTACTGTGCTCAGTTGACTTGACTTTGCCAAATGAAACCATTATGAAACATTTTCATAAGAATTTAATTCCTTTCTTATAGACATCTTGATCACAATGCCTTGATTTTTCTGGGCTCTTTCTACTGACTTTGTGTTTTGAAGCGCAAAACCTGAACAATCATTGACTCTAATAGAAATGAGATATTTGTTAGTTTGAACATCTAAGTCATGGTGATAAATCCTAGCCTACAAAATAATAATAAAAAATATGGCATTAAACTCAATTTAAAAATACTAATGTACATTTCTAAATATGGATGTCTCTCTAGCAATGTTTTGTTCGTTGAAATACCGTAACTCTTTGACCTTTTACGCTATCGACGTAATTCAAACAGATTCTAAAAGCTGAGAAGCGCAGCTTTGCGCTGGTATACTGTACATTACGGTACCGCAACGTGCCACTGGCACATAGCTATCTGTAGGTTTACCCGCGTCTCAATTAAAATACAAAAATAAGCTGATATGGATAAAGCAAGATAATGTCACTTTTCATGTTACAACTTCGTGTTTGTGGTGTGCTAAATGACTTACTGGTTTTTACACATTTTTGTAGTTACCTCATGTTGTTAGACTTTAGAAGCTGCCGGTGTCGTACCAAGACAGTTATCCCCGCCAGAAATTGTATATCCTTCCGCGGGAGTGCGCGTTAGTTTCTTCATTGTGCTGGATTTCACCATGTAAACTTAAAATGAACAGCGTGCTTGTTGCTTAAGTTATTGTGAGGGTCGTTGTTCTGGCAGCGAGGTTCCGCTGAGTTTTTCTTAGCTTTTAGCGCGATATATTTTTTTGTTTTTGATTTTGTTTTTTACGTTTCGCGTCGCAATATTCATTTTAAAGACTTGTCAACACCCACATAAAGCACTAAAACAATAGGCTTGTAACCTAAAGCCTTCCCAACATCCCACTGTACAATGTTTGGCTAATATTGAAAAGCCCTTCCATTAATTGTACATATAAGGTACCAGGAAGTGGCCTGCATCTTAATGAAAGGACAGTCTGCCATTTCTTTTCTATTTAAAGCTCAAACTTTGGGGGTTTTATTCTGCATCCAGGGTTGACAATGAAATCAGAACTTTTTTCCAATCCATAACATTCAATAAATGTGTAGTTTCACATTTTTATTCAGCATATATATAGATAGGGTCTTGGTTCTTTTGTTATTAATTTATCTTCTATGTTTTCTTTTTATAAAACATAAAAGGGCAATTTGTTGTATGTTTTTACTGCTGAAAAAATAAAATCCAGGTTCTATTAACACCACTTTGTATTTGGAAAACAATTTGTGTTGAATTTATTTACATGTGTCACGTGATTTTCCAACACTGTAAAATCTGTTGAAGATTAATCCGTCTTTTCCGCAGTCCGCTAGGATCTGTGTCCCCAGCCAGTAGCACCTATATCCTACGTGTACGTGTTTGCATCTTTATATTCCTTATATAAAGCCTGATTAATGCAGCAAACATGAGGAATTTATGTTTGCAATTACAAAAGTTAGACAGGGGATACAAATTCTGGCAGGCACCATTACTCAGCCTGCCAAAATCGGTATCCCCCACCTTATTAGGATATTGCATATTTATTCACCAGGTGATTTTAACTATTGACACTTTAGATCATACCTAATATCTGCAGTAAACGTGAGGAAGCTTGGCCTTTATTTACAAAAGTTAGACAGGGGATACCAATTCTGGCAGGCACAATTACTCAGTCTGTGACACAACGAGTGCGCGCTCCCGCGTCAGGGGATACAATTTCTGGCGGGGATACCTGCCTTGGCACAACACCTGTAGCCCCGACCGTTGGAAAACGCCAAGTGGGCTAAACCACTTTGAGGAATATGGGGTTCATAATCCTTCAACAATAAAAAAAATTATAAAAAAATAAATGAATAACATTGTTTTACGTTTATAAATTGCACCGCATGTGTTGTGTTATAGTGAACATGACTATATTATTTTTAAAATAGTTGTTTGTGTTTACAGTGATGTTTGGGGTGGACAACTTTATGGAAGTATCAGTCTGTGTTTGATTCCATACACAGGCATTAACATGTTGCAGACTAAATTTTAATATTTAAAAATTTTCCCGCAAGTTAATCAAACATTCTTGCAGAAAGTTAGATGGGAAGGTTATTATGCTTGTCTCCACACATGTTTAAGTGAACCTGAAGCATGGAAACAATTAGCTTTGCTTAGCTTAGCTTGACTCAAGAGAGTCAAGAGAGCAACAGGCATTCTAGGTGTTTCCAAAGGTTAAGAAACCCATCTACATGCCCATTTTACTCACTGAAATATCTTTGTTTCATAAAAGTAAAAAAGCACTAACTAAATTGCACTATTATGCAAGTGCAATAAAAACACAGGATCAAAGGGGCTAAACCTGTTCCCCGTTGTTAAGCTAAGCTAAGCTTGATTTTGAACCCTTTTACTTATTTTGCAAAATTATTCAGAAAGGGGAAAGCTGCCTTTAAATATATCTTTATGGCATATAACTCTTTAGTTCTTAAGGTCTTACACAGCACATCTCAAACCAAGTAGCAACATCAAACACCTTCTAAAATAACAACTAGCTGGCATGGAGCTAAGTAATAAAACAAGTTTTGCTAATCATGCTTAATGCCTGTTATCTTTTTTTGTTCACATGACATTTCTTGTTTTTTCTTGTTTCCCATATATGTGCAGATTCGCAGAGCCTTGCTTCAGATTCTGTTCCCTGACAAACCTTTCAGTTGGGCCAAACACTTTGCCATTGCACTTTGTCTCATCTTCTTGGTCAATCTGCTTGTTATATTTGTGCCCTCCATCCGTGACATCTTTGGCCTTATTGGTACGTTTACACTTTAAGAATGTCCTGGGCCTCACTGCTGATTCTGCAGCGTGCACTTCAAGATATCATCTCTAAACTGTGTATTGACATACAACCTTAGATAAACTCACTTCTTTTGTCTCTGCTGTCTTGCACAGGAGCCACATCTGCCCCCAGTCTCATTTTTATCCTTCCTGGAATCTTCTACATCCGAATTGTTCCTGAAGACCAGGAGCCTTGGAAGTCAAGACCTAAGATTCAGGTACAGTCCTAAAGATATTACATACAGCATCTCACAAAGATGATTACACCATTCACATTTCAGCAACATTTTATCATATCTTCTCAAAGGATAATCCTGTGGAAATTAAACTTGGATAACTGGTGATACCTGTACATGTTGTTTAAATATGCCGAGCCACCTGTTTATTTATCATGTTAATATTTTTACCTGCTTGCCTGGACCACACAAACATGTTTTTTATGATTAGATCTGTTAAATTTGGTGCCTTGGGTATTCCCTCATACTGACCACTGGATGTCTGATATGACACCTCTCTCTGTAGATTTAAGAAATAGAAGTGTGGCTTTCCACAAAGGTGGCCTAGTTTATTGGTAAACATCCTGCAACTGATCTACAGCACGGTGGTAAAATTCATACAGCAGTTTTTCAAGGCAGGTTCCACACAGAACTGGCCTCTTCAGGGTCAACTAAAGAAGCTGAGTCCTCATGCTCTGCGTCATATCCAGAAGTTGACTTTAAAAATTGCTGCAGAGGTTGAAGAAGCAGGAAGTGAGTCTGTCAGTGATCCGACTATACGCTATATGCTCATCCCAGAAGGATGCCTCTTCTGAAGCTGGATCAAAAGAAAGGCTCCAAACAGTTTGCTGAAGACCCCTAGTCCACGAGCATGAATGACGATAATCATGTCCTGTAGTCTGCCTAGACTGATTTTTACTTGTTTAGCTCACATGATGTGCGGTATGTGTGGTGACACTCTGGTGAGGAGTAGGAAGATAACTGGGTCTGCAGCTCTGGAGAACTCCATGTCCATGAGGATGAAGGCTGTGCCTGATAACATTGGTGTCTACACAAAATTTTGAGACACTGGGCATAATGTGGACAGTTCACTGTGAGGTGTACACACTTGTGTTGCCAACTATTGTATAAAAATAACTGTGTGATGAGTAATTTTTAGAGAACAAAAAATCTACACTACTGTACAAGTTGTAGACTGACTATAAGTTATATACAAATGTAATTTCCACAGGTTTAAAATGGGAAGGGTGTACTCACTTTTGTGAGATACTGTATGTATTTGGTCATGTAAATTTCTGTGTATTTCATGTAGAGATGATACAATACTTTCTCATTTTGCTCTTGCAGGCCACATGCTTTGCTGCTTTGGGATTCGTCTTTATGATAATGAGTTTATCATTTATTATCACTGACTGGGCCACTGGAGAGGTTCGAAGTGGAGGTGGACACTAGCAGGGCACTAGATGCAGTGACTGAACAGTGGTATTACAAACAAGATGTTAACCAAATCTCTCCCTTTAATTAAATTACCCCAATCTGCTGAGTTCTCGTCCAAACCCAAACAAAAAGGTTTGGTGACCTGAGACAAAGGATAAATGTGAAGAACCTTCGCACACATCGAAACAAGGAAAATGTTTTGACAGGTGATGGGGCAGATAAGAAGTCCTGCAATGGTGGAGAGATCACCGAATGAATGAACCTCCTGCAGCTCAGCGTAAAGATGCTGTTAGTGGTCATGTGTAGAATGTCAGAAAAAGGATGAATGGCAACAGCATGACTAAAATGGAAATCCTATTTTTGAGTAAGGATGTGTACAGTTCCCGTGGAATAGCTCAGTCACTGCCAACATCCCTCCAATCTACTTCCCAGATTCTACCAGACATGCATTTGGTTGTTTTGTAAGGCAATTTTTTTTTTGTTTGTTTGTTTGTTTTTTTCTAATCAAACAAAACAGACATGTCAGTTTGTGAGTTCTGTTGCAGTTTCATTGTTCATGTAAGAATGTCACTGAAGTGTTGGTCACATTTTCCTAAACTTTATTGGCTCAGCTAAATATAATAAGGAAAGGGTTGATCTTCAGCTCCACACAAACCTTTTTTGTTTGATCAAAATACAATTGTCATTTTAATGGAATTCAGTTATTCAGATTTTTATTTCTTTTTAATCTTTTCTGTAACTTAATATGATTTAATGTAAAAGTGTTCATCTTCAAAGCTGAGTCTGAGGTGCCCAAAAATGCAATTACTTGGGTGTTTTTGCTGCTGTTCATGAAGGTTACAGACAGTTACTGACAATCATGTGAGTGGGCACAGAGAGGTGGTTTGCACAGGAAAAACAAAGTTTTTATATTAGCCTAGATGCAAATCAAAGAGTATATTTTGTTGTTTACATTAAGAGAGAATATAACAAAATGTTGTTTTATCATGTTCGGCAAAGCCAGATAAATCGAGAATTTAAAACATCCGGTATTACAGATGCTGTTTGTGCAGATCCAGAAAATATTCAGCATGTTGAAGAATAATCCATCCATAAAGTCACATCAATGCAACTTCCTTTCTTTGTTTTTGCCTACCAAATTTTAAGAAAATATCTCAGTTCTTTGTTATTCAGTCTGTACATTTTTAAATTAATTTGAATTTTATCTGTCAATAAAATGTTACTTTTGTTGTACATATGGCTGTTGTTGCTTCTTTTTGTGTGGCTGTAAAATGAATATACTCACAGCAGGAGACAGCAGTGCACAGTCTCTCTCTGAAAATGGAAGTAACACATTCATTTGTGCTTTGCGTCTGAGTGAAAGAAGAAAAGTGGGGGTTAGAGAAGTGTGGTTGTCCGTTTCCTGCTTTGAGTTGATGTGAGCACAGAACAGAGAAGAGAAACTTCCTTGACTGTAGAGCTGACAGCAGATAGCATTGTGGCACTGCGTAGCGAGGCTTTTTCAGATGAGATACATACTGAATTCAGATAAACTGGAACATTACTAAGACAGATCATGAGCCGTGGATCTAAGAATAAAACGGAAAGTGTTCAAAGCTTTCTGCTGAGCCAACAGGAGAATGAGAAGGTGGAGGAGATGCTGGGCAGAAGGTGTGCTGTAAGTTTTGAACTGAGCTGGGGAGGATTTGTCACTGTTTGATATATTCTGCTTCATCTGTCCTGACTTCTGATGATAGGTTTTAGTACAAAAATGAAGGATGACTGTATTCCAGACATTACAGGCTACATATATGTTCAGTTTCAGCCTATACGGCTTTCCTATTTTAAAGGTTGGTTAAACGTCACATCCTTAATTTGAATTATCTCAGTTGATAGTTGAGGTCTGGTACATTATGCATTTAACTTACTAGTTGTAATTCTATCTTTTTATTAATATTATTTTGCCTGTCAATTTTATTTTTATTTTGTTTAAACCAGTCTACTGTATGTTGGTTTCTGCTGTTCATAGTCATTGGCTGACATTAGGTCACCAAGCTGTAACAGGAAATGGTAGCTGAAACTTTTCTTCCTCTGCTGTCAGAATTAGACATAATGGCTGGGTTTAGTCTTTCAGTTGAGCAGAAGTTGCTTTGTTCTTGACTTTCTTTTGCCCACTGAGGTATATTCTGCCTATCAGTGTGGTTATGTTGTATAACATAAGAATACCAAAAGCAACTGGGTGGGTTTAGATGCTTTTGACAGTTGCAGTGGAAAATAAGGGGCAACACTTTGAACTCATCTGAGTAAATGCAAGCCAAGCAGGAAGTTTATCATCACCACATATAAATTTACATGTAAACGCAAATAAAATGTTACCAAGAGTCCTATCAGTTCATATCTGTTGTCAATGTCTGTCTTGTTTGTGCGTCCAGTCTATGGCTACTGCAGTTGCACAGTTGTTCATGGCACTACCTCACAGTCCAGCCACGTGGAGCTTGCAGCACACTGGAGTGGTCTGCTTTGTCAAAGACAACCCTCAGCGCTCCTACTTCATACGGATGTTTGATTTGAAGGTCAGATAATTCTGAAAATAGTCAGCAGTCTAAAAATATTTTTTTGACTGTTGACTTCATTACTATGACTAACTTCTCTATTTCAAAAAGTTGCTCAGCTACAACATAAAATGATTTAAATGTTACAAGAGAATTGCAGAAACACTGACGCATTATTTTATTCCACAGGGTGGGAATGTGGTTTGGGAACAGGAGCTCTACAACCAGCTTGTTTACCGCTCACCCCTACAGTACTTTCATACGTTTACTGCAGATGTAAGAGCTCACTAATCTGACCTCCTCCTGAAAATGAAATGCAATTATCTCTGTCAAAGTTAAAAGTCACAAATCATTCGCAGATTTTCAAGTATTCCTTAACAAATGTGTGCTTATGATGTCATGTTATTCACTGTATAATGTAGGGATGCGAAGTGGGACTGAACTTCACTGACCAACAGGAGGCAGACGCCTTCAAAAATGCTGTGATGGAGAAAATCAGCCAAAGAAACAACCGTCACGGTCAGTGAGTTCATGGCTTCCACTCCAGACTTTTTCAAATAGATATTTAAAGCTGCATTGTCATATTTGCATTTACATTAAGTTAGTTTTATAGACTCTATACCGTTTCTGCTTTTTCCTGATGAGGAAACAATGTGTAGAGAAAAATACTTTTAATGTATATAATATAATATATAATATAAATTACATTTTTTTTAATCCAGCATTTTATCTTATTTTGTTTTATCTTTTTCTGTTTATATTTAATTTCTTTTACTTTTATTTTACTTCTTAATGCGTCTAATGCTTTTAATGTTTTATGTAAAACACTTTAAACTGCCATGTGATATACAAATAAAATTTGCCTTGCATGATTGGTTGAAGCGAAATGTTTCTCCTCTTTATTAACAGATAAGAAACAGCGCCCCCTGCCGACAAGTGGTAAGATAGATAAGTTCTGTAACGCCAAAAAGCCTTTTGAACATGTGCCACAGTAAATATAAACCTTTTCCCTTTTTCTGTTGATGTAGATCGAGGACTTCTGCCTCCAATACCACCTGAAAAAGGTTTGTAATTCCTTCACCTCAACATGTCTCTGCTGTAGTTGTTCTGCATTTTTGTAACAAATAAAAGATTTAGAACATATCAACCTAAACGTACTTTTCTATTTTTCCAAAAAGCACCACCTAGTAGCCCTAGTTCTTTTCAAATGGCCACAGTGGATATCCAAAACCCAGACATCCAGTCGTCACGCTACCGCTCGATGCCTGCACCCACTCCTCCTTTAGCTGTAAGTGGCAAAGACAAGAAGAAAAAGAAGGACAAGAAAAAAGGACCAAAAATCTCCAAAGCAGACATAGGAGCACCCAGTGGATTTAAGTAAGGATTTGATTAACTGAATGTCTGATGTCAGGCAGTGAATTTTATCACTTACTGATGCAGCTGACCATATTTTGCAACTTTAAGGGAATGATGTTATTCCTTTCTTCTCTCCTTCCCATCAGGCATGTATCACATGTGGGATGGGACCCAAACAACCTCGACCCTGATCTGTCAAAACTGCTCTCCCAAGCAGGCATTGGTGAAGCTGAGCTCAGAGATGAACAGACCTCCCAGCTCATCTATAATATTATAGAGAAGTCAGGAGGCATGGAGGCAGTCAAAAGGGAGGCAAGAGGTTAGACTTGTTCTTCCTGCTTATCAGTCCCACTGCTCCCTTTAGGCTGATATAAGATGTGCTGAATTGAAATCTTGTTGCGTTACAGCTGCTGAACATCCACCACCACCTCCACCTGGCAGACAGGGGCCTCTCCCTCCTCTACCAGGCTCCAGTCCCTCAGCACCAACCCCTCCACCCCCACGAGGTCGCTCTGGCCCCCTGCCTCCCATCCCGGGCCAACCACAGCGTGGAGTAGCATCCCCCCAGCCACCTCCATCTCGTGGAGGCCTGCCACCTCCACCTCCAACAAGCCGAGGGGGTCCACCGCCACCGCCACCACCAGCACACAATGCACCTCCTCAGATGCCCCCCTCTTCAAAGCCATCAATGTCCCACAGCCTGCCACCTCCACCGCCACCATCAAGCCAACCGCGCTTCATGGGAGCCCCACCTCCTCCTGTCCCACCTACACCCAGCAGAGGTGGTGGAGGCGGGGGTGGAGCTCCACCCCCGCCTCCACCACCTCCTCCACCTCCCCAAATGTCTATTTCTTCAGATTTCCCACCTCCTCCACCTCCCCAAACCTCTTTTTCTTCAGATTTCCCACCTCCTCCACCCCCCTCTGGTGGCCCAGCACCACCTCCCCCATCCTCCGGGGGAGGAGACAGCAGAGGCGCTCTGCTTGATCAGATTCGACTCGGGAAGAGTCTCCGAAAAGTAAAGCTTCATTTCTCAAAATAAGTTTGAAAAACTGATGGTCAGAAAAATCAAGTTTGCAGAAGATGTGCACATTTAAAATTCATCCTGCTGTTCATTACAGGTTACAGAGAGCTCTGATCCACCTCCACCCGCAGCACAAGAATCAGGCGAGGGCATCGTAGGAGCTCTCATGATGGTGATGCAGAAGAGGAGCAAAGTCATCCACTCCTCTGGTAAATATTCAAAAATTTGTTTATGCACATGATGCATGAACATGCATATATTCATATCTCTTTACTCTTTCAGATGAAAGTGAAGACGAGGGTGGAGATGAAGATGATGAAGATGATGAATGGGACGACTAATGCAGCAGCTCTGGATTGTATAATATCTCAACTTGGTGCAGTTGTGTTTTTTTTTTTTTTTTTTTTTTTTTTACTTTTAGCAATTTTACTATTAAATTGCAGATAATAATGCAAACTTGAGTACAACTTGTACATATAAGAAACAACTGTGTAAAAAACAAAGAAATGGTCCAATAAAAAATGGAAATGATATTGTGTAGGTCTCATCTACATAACAACACTTAATGTATCTGTGATGTTGGCTGGAAAGTTAAGGTTGCCCAGCACTTCCTGTAGAAGAAAATCTGCAAATAATGCATGAGACAAACCACCAACAAGCAATTCTACATCGGAGCCAGATTCATTCCCATTTTTACAGCATATTGTACATAAAAAACAAAGATTTTCTCTGTGCAAAGATCCCCAAATCCCTCAAATACCACCACTGACAAAGTGCATAACTGGAAAAACACTGTACGCTACACATATCATCAATACTTAACACACTGTAGGTCACTAAAGCACAGGACAGTAAAGGAGTCATTGTTCAACATCCAATGGAATTAGCTTAACAGAATACATTACACCTTACAAACATCATAACACACCAAGTCTGAAAACAGAGCAACAGGAAAATGTACAACTTGCCACAAACAACAACAATACACATGCAAAGTATGCATTTATGTCCTCATATCAGCTTCATACAATAAGGGTAATCCAAAGAACATGACCATATATATTATATTCACAATTAATATATTACATTTCTGGTTCAAGATAGTTAAAAGAAAGTATACCTGTGTTTTTGCAAGTTGTAGCTCATTAACTATAGAAAACATACCATTCAAATTGCAGTCAGCTGTTTTCCAAAGACAACCAAGGTTATGTGAAACCTCACCACTGAGCAGCCTTTATATTCTTTCCCACAGTAACATTACATGATTATAAAGCTGTGTTTTGGTAACTAGAAATACTCGTTATTTTTAGAGATGTGGTCATCAGTAGCGTTAACTCTAATTAATATGGATTTATTGGACTGATACTTGCAAAATCACCAATATTTTAACAACAAAAAGACAGCATCACCTGCTGAATAAATGGAAGTGACACCAGATACGTGTCTAACAAAAAAGTCCAGCATAAAGTCCAGACAGGCCAGTCTTAGATGCCATCTGTCCCGAACTTCTATCCGAGGCCTTGGTCCTGGCTTTCTGTGTGCCTGCGGTTGGTGCGCTTGCGCTGCTGTTGCTGTTTGGGGTTGAGCTGTTCCCAGTAGGACTGGCAGTACTGGTTAATCAGTCTAATCTCTGGTGGGAAGGGTGTGGAAGTGAGGGATGACTGTGGGTAAGGCTCTGCTTGGTGAGTTTTGGGCTCCTCATCCTCATCTTGAGCAGTGAGTGCCAAAACAATGTCTCGATCAAGGATGCGCAATGCCACACGGGCCACTGTGTGCTTAAAGTTGTTTTCGGTGGCGAGGCAGTGGTAGAGCCCTGCGTCTGATTGGTTGAGTGACTTCAGAAGGATGCCATGATTGGTCTTTAGAACTCCCCCAACACGGTTGAGCTGCAGGTAAAACAGCAGCAGATGAAACTTGTATTCATATTTGATATAAAATAGTTTAATTGTGGACATCTATCGGATTTCTTGCAAAACAAATATTTCAGATAAAGCTACTGGACCAAAACATTGTGCTTACATATGATACTTATCTAATTCTATTAGAAAACATAAATGACACGCCAGTCTGGAAAGTCAGAAACTACCACAAAAAATTAGTTGCATTTAGACCAAAAAGGTAAACACTAAAGGACAGAAAGGGGAAATAGAAAAGGAAATAAAGTAAATAAAGTCTAACTAGTTTCAGGCATGTGCAAAAGTCTTTGTCCACTCCCCTTTCTTTATATTTTGCTTCCAACGATTCAGTCTCTTGATCAACAGTTCTCTAACTTTTAGTTTTCTGTGGACATTGGCTGCTTTTTCCTTAGTTTCAAGTAGAAGTCTTCAGGTGATTATTTTTTGTTGTTGTTGGTTGTTAAACCACTTAAAACTGACTGACTCATTCAACTATAACGATGTACATACCTCAAGGGATGAACTAGAATTGTGTCTGTACATGACAGACATCTTAGTCAAGAACCATGTTTTCCTGGCATTATATGAAGAAATAAGGGGTGGCTTAATGGTATGGTCATGCAAAGTACTTTGCATGACCATACAGGTATGCACTCAATATGCACTAAAATTCTGTACGCTATTTTCTGTTGTTTGTCTCTATTTTCATTTTCATTTTAGTCATTGTCTGCCAGTAACATCATGATAGTGACCAGCTGCCCAGACAAGAGCACCTTTCAGTAAAAGAAATTCCAAGAATCATTTCCCTCTGAAATCACTGAATAGTGTTTACATCTGAGTCAGCAGGACTTCTCACCATTGTTGCCCAGTTAAAACGTCTTTCAGAAATGTAATAAAAGCAAATCAAATGTAAGAAAACACACTGTAAATATAAAGTAATAAAACCTGATCTTTAATAGATAATAGATGAGTAATCTATATTTAAAAAACAATCCACTTGTTTAGAGGATTGAGAGGAGTGTCATCTGGAAACAGAGACTGACTGCTTTGTTCTTATTGCACAGACATGATGATATCAGTCAGCAAAAAAAGACGGCATCAATAAAGATTTCAGACAATTCTTTTGAAAATAAATACTGGTTTTCCTCACCACTTTCCTCTTTCCCTCACTCTGGAAAAGCCACTTCACGGTGGCCTGAGGGGAGCGAGGCTGACACTCCAAGAAGGTGCTGCTGCCCTCCACCCCAAACTGCACGGTCTCTCTCAGCCGTTTCTCTACTGCAAATGTGGACAGAGAATACATGGTTAAAAACTGATCTTAAAAAATTTAATGGAATTATGAAGTGTGTGTGACATTAAAAAAAATCACTACACCTTTGGCATTAAAGCCTCTGCACTGTCTGAGTGGATCACCATGTTTAACATCCTGTCTTCTGCTCCTCCTGAAACACAATACAGAGTTCAAAATATTTTGTAGAATGCGCCTCCTTAAATGTACGTCTACAGGGTAATGCGCTGTGAGGGTCTGAGGAGCCCCTCACCTTTTGGTCGACGGGGTGAAGGCAGAGCAGCTCTCTCCATCCCAAGCACAGTAGGGGTCCCGTGCCAGACAGCAGTCGGAGCAGGCCCTGCCGTACACCCCACAGCGGTGAAGCGACACCTGCGTCAACCCCGCGTCCGATGACACGTACAGCTGTTGCTGTGGCGACACAAGCAAAACAAACTGCAGTCAAAAAGGTTGTGAACTGGCTTCAGTACATGCAGTGAAATGTGCATTCCTCTGGAAGATTTGTTTTTAAGGAAAACATGCTCACTCTCTTAGAAGATAACTTCATTGTTTTGACCGGTGCTCTGGTCTGCAAATCAACAAACAGTAAAAAGTTGAGCTCTCATCTTTGACATCCTGACACTCTGGTGTTTTCTAGCACATATGTAGACATACCCGAAACACTTCGACTTCCTCTAGTGTTAGCTCTTCCATGCTTGTTGGGTCCTTAGGCAAAACAATAACTTTTTGCACAGTTCCTTGATCTATAAGTCAGATGAAAGATATGTAAGACCAATATGTCTCTGATTAAAAGAAATGGCTCCATCAGCTCTGAAGCTTTCTCACCTGTGCCCAAAAAGAGCACCTCATAGCGCCCATCCACAGCATCCACCTGATCCACCACCAACGCAGTGTAACGGTAGTCCACACCAGTTCTCACCACCAGAGGGCGACGATGGATAGGATAAACTGGATGAAACATGAGGGGATGAGCTCTTATGAAATTCACAGCTTCATCTGAGAAGTTCTTGGAGGAGCGGATGCCAGGAGTGAAGGTTCCTCCTGGACACTGGATGATGAGACAAAAAAAAAAAGAAAAGAAAAAAAAGAAGCCATGTAGATGAAGATGAACTGACTGTATTATTATAAACATAAAATGATTAAAACCTACTGTTCCAGGCCTTGGGTAGGGAATCTTGCCAGTATACTCTGTCCATTGGTAGTTATGGCCATGCTTGTGTGCAAACGGCCCATTGAAGACATTGCGGATATCAGCCATTGAGTACACGCAGACTGCTGAGCCCTTAAACACAGAACTGGAGCAGAAACAAATAAGATAAGAGACAGAAGTAGAAAACATCTTGTACTCAACCCATGGCATTAAATTATAAATTGGCCACAAAAATGTTTGGGAGAAATTAAACTGAGTGATTGAGGTTTGGTGAGGTATGAATAATGACTCACCCTGCTGTGGTGAAGAGAGCATACACCATGGGGTTTCGCTCATCCTGTGTTGGCTGGATAAACACATCCCCTTGAAAAAAAAGGAATAATATGCAAATTAGTAAAAATATAATCAAATTAAAAATGCAATAAATTTTAACTTCTTATAACTTTACTTAGTTCATCAAATCGTGTCTCGACCCCATCGTCTCCGATCACCGAACAGATAAGACGAGCCTTCAGGAACGTTGTCCAGCGGTTCACTAAGGACTTCTGCCCTCCTTCATCGTTCTACAAGAAATAAATTGAATAGGAAAATGTGCAACGTGTGCCACATTTCTGTGTAGACTACAAGCACTTTCATAAACAGAACTGTTCGGCTCACCAGACACACTCTCCCCACTCTGGCTAAAACAGTGGGGCTCGCCCCACCGCTGGAGTCCAGACTCTTCTCACGGAAAAAGAAGTAAAGTTTGTCATCGTTCTTTTCTGCACTGTCAGGGATCTGTTGAATCTGAATAAACACAGGCTCTAGAGGATAAAAATAGATAAGCAGAGAGAGGATTGAGACAAGTGGTTGTCAAATAAAATGAGAGGAACCATAACCTGTAATCATCAGTATTTACCTCCTTACACCCACACTTACTCACCGTTGAGCCACCTGGAGTCATACTGCTCTGTCCTGATTGCTGTTCTCCCTCCCATAGTCCTAAACAAAGCAGCATCTGTGCTCATGAAGTCAATATGTACACCAGCATAAAGGTTACCATCTGCAAATGTGAGGGAAAAAAACAGTTGGTGAAACTTTGCTTGTCTTTTTGGCTTAGGGAATTTTAAAGGAGTGATTGAGGAAGTTTCTGCTTAAAAATATGTATAGATGAAGCATGTCTTACTGATCAGAACAGCAACATTCTCCTGTTTGGGATCATAGGAACATTTTCCTTTCCCTGAATCCACATACCCAGGGACCAGCCTGAACAGGTAATCCTGCAGAGACAAATTCAGTAGGGAGTATGTGTAAAAATAGACTGCCAAGATGTGACAAGGGAGGATAGGAAAATCATAAACAAATCAGTGTCCCACTTTGTACTCCTAAAATATTTAGCAGAGCAAAGCTTTCCAGATCTATACTACTGGAAGATTTTTTTTTTATGTTGTAAATCCCACTCAAGAAACTGTAAATGTCTTGTTCACCTCTGCCCTCCAGCCTCTGTTGATGAATGTGCAGATGGGCTGGTACGCCCCAGTTCCACAGGTGTAGAGGTGGGTGCGGTTCCACGGCTCAATCAAGCGCACAAAGTTGGCACATTCACCCTGGACAAAAGACAGTAAGACAAATGGAATTCAAACAGGGCTGTCCCATCTTGAAAGCTCATTTATTGAAAGAGCAGGATGGAAGTACATGATCCCACCTGCCTACCCTTTCCTGTCATCTGACATTCTCCCTTTCTCTTAGCCGAAGCTGGCCAGTGGATCTGTGTTGTATAAAGCACAAACAGCCCAAAACAGTAAATTGTTAAGGAGAGATTTAACACCACATGCCAAATAGCAGACTGGATTTAAGAAGCAAGCTGCTGGAATTTGGACGTACTATGAGGGGCTCCTTGTTGACATTGTGCATATCCAGAGCCACCAGGTACTCCCGGCTGCCCAGGTACAGACGGCCCTGATCCTGATCCATTAGGAGGATGCGGTAGTCGCTGGTGTTGAAGGAGAAGCTGAAGGGCCGCGCAGCTCTTGTGTCCATAAGTTCTGCGATGAAAATGTTAAAGGAGAACAAAAGCCAACTTTCAAAAACTTCCTGCTATTATTACGATTTAGGCCTTTAACATGTTTCATTGCTGACATGAATAAACTTACTGTCCTGGAAACAACACACTTCTCACTTGCCTTTTGGAAAATGTGTCACTGATTAAATATAACTCAACATGGAACATTTTAAGAAACATATTCGCTTTTAAGATCTTAATATTTAATGCGTCCTGACTGTCTGATTGAGTTTAAGGCACTCCATGCCCTGTGGAGTTGAACGAAAAAGCAGGTCCCTTAGGAAACACGGTCAGTGGAACTCACAGCTAATTCTTAAGATCAGGTTTGTGTTCAGCAGAGCGTGACCTGTTAAGACATGCTGCAGTGGAAAATGTTTCTTTTTTTTGTCCTCTTAAAAGCTTTGATTGAGCCATTTTCATCTGCAGCAAGACAAATGGCCTCATGCAGAACTCTAACAATTTAACTATTCGTTCCACTGCACATAAAAAGACACACACCTCCACCATACACATCTGCAGCATGCACGAAATATTGACTGCCATATGTGCACACTGGGACACAGCGGAGGCATGGTAAAGACAGCAGGCTTAAATAATGACAAATGTTCGCAGTCACCCTCAGAAGCAGGCTTACATGGATTCAAGAGGAAGCGCAATCTTTATTTACATCAAAGTGACTGCCATCTTCCTTTTGAGGCCAGCGCTAACAGGATGCAGTCAAGGTGCCACTAAAATAAGCAATGCAATCGGATCTCCGGACGACATGGGATGGAGTCTCCGAGGTGGGACAAGGTCCGGTTCTGTTCCCAGGAGGTAAACACAGGATAACAAGCCCCCTCTCCCCGGCCAAGATCAACTGGGCCATAGTGGACTCACTGAAGAGGCTAAATGTAGCAACACCACACCCCTATACATGTCTCCGTTCTCCAAAAATAGCAAACAATGTACTGCCATCATCCAGTAAACATTCAGCAAACACTTATCCTCTGACTACATTCTGACACCGATAGGGAAACACTGGGAAGGACATACAACTCCAGTATGAAGCTTCAGCAGGGCCACTACAAGCTCTCATGTTACAACTTGACAGCATATTGTTATGACTACTGCCACTTAGTACCAGACCCATCTCGAGTACAACAAACTGGTGACAGCCCTCCGAGGGCATGAGATTCTAAAACATGGCTTCAGTTACACGGCACATTTTGCCTTCTAACAATGGTGAGTAATTCTTTCAAATAAGTCCCAGTCACTCCCTTTGAAGTGTATATAACTGATATAACTTCCTATGAAACAAAGTAAAATCTCAGTCCTCTGCAGGCCTCATGTACCCCAGAGTGTCACTTAGCCTGGCTCATTCGTTCAGAAGAGTCACATGTCCTCCAGCCGCCCCAAAAACCTCCTCCACAGGCGCCTCAGGGAACAAAGAGACTCGCTGTCACAAACAATGAACAATAAATCCTTGGAGTGGCAGAAAACAGTTGGGGAGTAAATCCAACTTCTCTCCTTTTTGTTTAGGACTTAGGGGGGGAAGGGTGGCTGAATTCTGTGTGTGTGACTTATTATTGGTGAGACCTCTCAGCTGCCCCCCCAACAAATCACTGTGTATGAAATTGTTTAAGAGAGCTCTACACAGATGTGAAAGCCTCAATCTGAGAGGAACAAGTTCAAGACCAAACTTGCTTAATTGGTCAGACGACTACTTCGATCAGCATGCTCCAAAAACACATTGGTAAGCTATTTACTGAGAGGGGGATTAGAGTTAAAGGTCATATAAAAATGCACTGCAATTACTTTCTCAAGACTCAAACAGAACTGGCTGCACATACAACAAACCATCAGCAGCATGCAGGCAGCTGTTGTCAGTCTTACAAAACTGTGAATTCAAAACAGCATTGCACGTAGACAGCCAATGGTTATCAACCACAAATCTCAGGAGTAGCTCTAATCTGCTTCAGATGGCTTTTCACATGTACAAAATCATAAAAGTGTATCACTGAAACAAGATAAGAGACCGAACGCTGCCTGGACCTGACCTGCAACAACAGCGGCTTGACTCAGCTGCACATGAAAGCACTCAAGAATGTTATAAATCTGATCCACACCTCTAATTTTCACATCCATGTACTTAGTAAGGTGTGACGAGTGGGTTCTTGCAAGCATGCCAGTCCTCAGGTTGGAGGGACACCATGATAAGGACGCAGAAATTACTGTAATCATCCTGCGCTGAATAGATCAAAGGTGGCATCCTCATATTTGTGAGGAAAATCTCTGCCACTGGAGTGAATAAGGACAGGGAGAAGACAACGTGGGAAAATCCCACATTCCCACAAAAAAGCTGTGTTAAAAATCTTGGATCCTTACTGCTCTAAAGGATCATTTTACTTCTGTGATCAAATTTCAGGTGTTTCCTTCTTGTGTTGTAATGTCAGACATCAAAACAAAGAAGTGACAG
Source organism: Melanotaenia boesemani (assembly GCF_017639745.1). Classification (NCBI taxonomy): domain Eukaryota; kingdom Metazoa; phylum Chordata; class Actinopteri; order Atheriniformes; family Melanotaeniidae; genus Melanotaenia; species Melanotaenia boesemani. Next base: position 7,755,227 of record NC_055694.1, on the reverse strand, counting down.
GTCAGATGATTGTGCGTGTGAGGTGAAGGGTGTGGGGAGAAACTTTGTTGAAGGGCACTGCAAGTAACCAGTCACACGTAACATCCACCTTTTGTTTCTGGTGTTGCGCTGTTTGACATGTGGCAGGAAATACGTTCTTTACATATGTATAAAAAGGAAACCAAACTGCTGGCATGGGTGAGGGTGTGTGTATGTGAGTTTGTGTGACTTACAGTAGCAGGACAAGCCAAACAAATTAACAATTATGATGATCCCTGCTGAAGAGAGAGTTTTACTTTGTGTGTAAACTCACCTTTGAAGGAGAGGCGAACCCGCGGAGCCAACTGCTGCAGGCCTGAGCTTCTGTAAACACATAAGGTTAACAGAAGGAGCTGGGCTCCAGATGCTGTCATGGTAACAGTCATGCAGGTAGCCCACAGAGATCTAAATCTGGACAAAAAGAAGAAAGGGGAATGAACATTATTACAGAGTGCCCCATGAGAAATATGAGACAAAAAAAAAAGAAGGCAGGGCAGGCAAGAGACTCTCTCTGATCTCTCTGATCAGACGTTTGGCCTGCAGCCTTCCAAGGCGAGACGTATAGTTTGGCAGCAGAGAACAAGGTCCAAATCTTCACACCTGCTTTGGAAAATATGACAGGCCTATTATTTATTTAGAGAGTAAATGTAGCGAGTTATGTGTTAGGACTGTATAATGGTACTTGCAGGAACGGTCTATTGGAAAATGTCTGAAAATGGAGATGAGTATCTTGCCTTTATCTGGGATAGTTTGTTAAATATATTCAGCTTTCTTATGCATATATTTTAGCCACGTTTTTCATAGAAGCACGTTTTTAAAAAAAACAACAAGGATGCCAATCAGTGAATCCCTCTGGCTCTCCCTCACTCTTTCAACAAAGCACATCAGCGCACTCTCAGAAGTTGACGAGTGAAATAAATGACAGTTCAAAGAAACAGGTAGCCCTTCGCTAAAACAATTTCTGACAGTTTAGGGGTGTTGAAACGTAGCCTAACTGTTAGACCTTAACTCAAGCATTCATTATGCATCTGCACTTTGCTGGAGAGGATCCCATATAAATAATGAATACTAAAAGCTGAGTCCATAACATCCATTAAATTGTCTCCCTGAAGGTGTGCTTTGCTTGGGCTATAAGCTATCCCGTGGGCTTTTCTTTTTCCTCATGACAGCCATGTAGCCGCAGCCTGCAGTGCACATGTATGGCACACGCCTGGAAATGTGGGGGGGCTTTTAGGGAGAGATGTTCATGGTGAAAAAAAAGCAAAAATTTGGGTGTGACACAATAAAGAAAAATGTGTTTCCATGATAAATCTGAACATTCTGATGAAACTGAAATGGCAAGGCATGGGGAATATTTAAAAAATTGAAAACAGAGGAAATGCTGGCAACACCTTTTACAGCCTTTCTGGTATTATCACACAGGAGCCAGATCTGTTCACCAGAGGGGATGTTGATTCCTGTCTCCTCTATCAAACATTGTATAATAACTCCAAATAATACATAGTCATAGGAGGTAAATTAGATAAATACTTTTTTTACAGCTCAAAAAGAATAAGAAATTTAACTATTCTAGGCATAATTTAAAAAGAAATCTGACCACATGACCACATATTTGAAGTTCCTGAATTGTTCATAGCTTGGTTAATATTAATGTCACCATAAGTCTGCAGACTAAAATTCCCCTTTATATTCATATTTAACAAAACAAAATTTAAACATTACAGCTAAAACAGCTTAAAATATCAAAACATTTCACTCAGTGCCTAAAATTGTATTGAGCCTTGGGGTACTAATATATGATAACCTGACTTCGTGGTGTTTGTTCAGCAGTTCTGCTGGTTTTTCTGTGGTGGGTGGGAGCTACATAAATTGAAGTTCTGCTGTAATAATATATGGTTTCCCTTTAAATAATTACAGGATTTCTTTCAGCCTTTTTTTAAGCGGAGCAGTGCGCCCTTACCTGTGAACTCAACATCCCGAAATAGGAACTGAACAAATGCGCACACTTGAGTCATCTACCATTCAGACTACGCTACAGAGTAACCAAACGTGAGTTAAAAGTTAAACCAAAGATAGGTTTAATGTCCTACCTTTGATTTCGAGCTTTTTTTTCTATAGCAACTAAGCCTCTCAGATCCCACAAAACTTGCGGGATGTTACCGCTGCATTCCCCGCGTTTTGCGCCTCGGAGCCGCCGGACTGGAAAATCTCTCTCAGCAGGTCTGCGCAGGTATAAAAAAATCCGACAGCTTTACAAATGTCCTCTTTATAAAGAAAAACGACACCTTTTCAGTCGCTTATGACATTCCTCTGCGCAACATTGCAAATAAAAGCAACAAAAAATTACACCAGATTTCTCCCTCTTTTCAGGCCAAAAGTTTGAGTCCGGATGGCTGCAACCATCACCGAGGTGGGATCAAGACGTTGGTCCCCTGATCCGTCAAAAATGACTTTCTTTGTTACTGAATGGAAACCAAATGACCAGGTGCAGGTGTTGGGAGAGTGATCTGCCCTGCTGTCCTCTCCCTTCTGTTCTGCCCCCACCCAGCCTTCCTTCTCCTGTTGGCCCACAGCAGCATTGGACCAAACCTCTTGGTACACCATATGGGTATGATTAACCCTGTCAGTGCTGGCGACTTTAATACACTCCTCTACTCCACTGTTAACAGGCATTTCTGCCTAAGCTTGAGCTGCATTATTTAGCTGAACTGTGGTGGGCGTTACAGACACTTTTTAATATATATAAATGTTTTTCTCAGAGACTAGAGAGTATTATTATACAGGACACAATTAAAGAGATTCACTATTAAAGATAAAGAGGGTCTGCTACTAGGACTATGTCACCATTACTTCTCAGTTCTACATGAGAGCCAGGTCAGCCGAAAAAGATTCCAGGGATTCCTCTTTGGCTGGCTCGAGCTCTCATGACAACAGTGACAAAGCAACCAAAAGAGGGGAGGGGGAGGGCAACTGGATGTAAAGGACATCCATCCTGTTAACAGAGCCTTGAGCTTAAAATTAAAACTGCTTTTTTGAGTGGCTCTCATCATTACAGGCTTTGTAGAAAGCTGTGACGCAGTATGGTGCCCTGAAGACACAAAAGCTGAGGGTGAATGTATTCTGAGCAACAGCCCTGCAAGAAAGTAAAAGAAAATAAACACAGGAGGAGATGTGTGTGAGTGTGTGAAGTTCATAGGGGAAGGCCACTGCTGGAAAACGACAAAAAGCTTTTTTCTTTCTTTTTTTTTTTTTTTTTTTTTGGTTATTGTTGTTTGTTTTTTTACTTTTTGAACTGATCTTTCAGGTCACCCTTCACTGATAATCAAGTTCAATTACAATTATGACTGAGAATTACTTCTCTGAACCTGCAAAGCAGCAGAAAGGTGAGGATAGACCACCCATATTTTCTACACAGAACACTGTGGGAACTAATCCAGGCTATTCGCAATGGTTCTGTACAGCTTATTTGCATGTGGTGTGAAGAACCGACGAAATGAGATGCTAACAAGCAATGAGGAAATTTTCATTTAATTCAGTTTAGCTTAATTTGTATATAGTTATTTCAGGACAAAGTCATCTCAAGGCACTTTTAAAGATACAGTCCAATTACATCCAATTTATTGTAGTCCCATTATAATCCCATTAAAACATTATATTTGTCACAGTAAATGAATAATTGCTGGATAATTACTTGCTCATACAGTACAGTACAAGAGAAACAGATGAAGTGGTGCACCTATCATACCTAATGCCTACTGAACAAGCCTGTGGGGACAGTCTATGATCTGGGGTTGCTGCAGTTGGTCAGGTCTAGGTTCAGCAACATTATGTGCACAAAGATTTTTTTTCTTTCTTGATGACACAGACATATTCCAAGATGACAGGATTCATTGGGCTCAAATTCTGAAAGAGTGGTTCAGGGAGCATAAGACATTATTGTCACGCATGGATTGACCACTACATAGTCTAGACCTAAACCCAGTTGAGAATCATTAGGATTAGTTTTGATTATCAAATCGAGATCGAAACGGATTTTTAAATTTTCTTTAGTAATATTGGGTAAATATGTAGTTTGTCATTAGTAGGAGGATGGTGGAAAGTAACTATACAATCACATATTCACATGCTAAATTTGACTCAGCATAAGCGTTGCAGCAGCGCGTTGCTCACCCGATTTCTCAGTGTTCCTTCAGTCTAGTTGAGCCATTTGACACTGATGGCTGAATGCAAACACAGTCAAGCGTGGCACTATTTTATGTCCCTAAACAGCAACAAAGTGGTATGTGATGTGTGTGGGAAAACAGTGAGGTACTTTAGCACCAAAACAAATCTTACTAACCCTTTAGTGCCTAATGCAGGGGTGTCCAGCCCCTGTCCTCGAGGGCTGAAATTCTGCAGGTTTTTGATGTTTTGACTCAAATTAATGAGTCATTATGCAAAACTTCATAGGTCATTGAATCCATTTCATTTCAGTCAGGTGTGTTGGAGCAGGGAAACATAGAAAATATGGAGGACAGCAGCCCTTGAGTACTGACAGTGGACACCCCTGGCCTAATGTGTCATATTTAATACGTATTGTTTCTGGGACCTATTGCATCTCTTTGTGGTAAAAATTTTGCTCAAAACCCTGTTGTACACAATCTGACGCTTGTTTTCGCCCCCCTGGTGGATACCTTATGCACTACAATAATTCTGACACGGAAATAGATGGTTTCTGATTTTTTTTTTTTTTTTTTAATAGGTTGTGACAAGGTGATCCGAGGAGGAGAGGATTAAGTTTTTGTACAAAGTATTAATATCAGATCAGTATTGTCAATATCATTTGACTTGATATGGGATCAGAATGCAGTGATATTGCACATCTCTGGGACTGGTGGGCCTTGGTTGTGTTGTGTGAAAACTTGGACCACAGGGTTGAAGTCGATGTGTCGCTGATACGCCTTTGTGACTGAGCAAGCCAGGGAGGTAACTCACCTTGTTTTGCATAATGGGAGGAGTTTTATGTTTTTTTTTTTTTCCAGAACTGCACAACTGTCAAGTGGATATGTGGGCGGAGCAATATTAGCATAGTCACGGTTATAGTTTCATTCACTGAATGATTAAGAACTGGCAGTCACATTTACATGACAGTTGTTTTTTCATGTTTATATAATTTTAAGGAACATCGATAACAGTTGGTGGGACTTTAAAGTCAGAATTCAGACATTTTTACAGCAACACTGGGGGTTGGAGAGCCAGATCTAAAGTTGGGTTTCTGCCAGATGTGACGTACCAACAGTTGTGTGTCAAAGTGTTTCCAGGAGGGAGTCTTTGTTTCCTAACCCACAGGAGGTATCTTTCTGTTTCCAGCAAGGGAAGTGAGTCATGAGTGTGTGTCAGGTTCAGGTTTCCGTGTGCTCTCAACTTTGGCCCTGGACATTCAAAAATTGACCAACTCCCACCACTTCATGAGTGCCCGTTAACGTCATCTATATCTTTCACTGCATCACCGCCTATCCTTATCTCACCAGCATGCACACACATTGCTGCCTCAACTTGCAGAAGCGATAGTAACAACCTCTCTTTCAGCATTGGGATGGGTATTTTTGCTCTGTGTACATGACTGTAAGGGGAGGGAAATGGTAGCAGGAGAGGCCTGTTGTCTCCAACATGACGGATGGATTTTGTATCATGGAGACAGACAGCATGGATTAGAAAACTACACTGGCTGGTTTTCTGGTCCACAAAAAGCTCTGTCAGGAGGATCTTCTTCTCTAATGGATAGGTAATGTGAAATGTGAGGTAGATATTTATCCCTGTAGGCCAACCAAAAGCCCCGGATAAATCGTATTTCTACAGACACATCAATCATGAGAATTCTAGGGGCAGAGCATTGTCCCCTTGAGGAAAAACAACCTATTATTTGACCCACTGATGGTCTTTCCTGCAGTATATTGATGAAATGAAGAGTGTCTGAACATGCCTGCAACTTAGAGGCACATCCAGGTTATTACTAGTGGATAGGGTTCAAAACAATGCCCTAAAAGGAATTATAGGGTAGAGAGTGAGAAAAAAAATCTGAACTGTAAGCTCAATCATTTGTTTTATATTCAACTACACTTGCTCCAATTTAAAGTCTTCTAATTATTATCCTACAGGTAGACATAAACATCAAAATTTAAGAAGGGGAACAGGTGCTGTGTGACATCTATGAACTTCACACACCACTGATTATCAAAGGAGAGAAACTATGAAAAACATTTTCGACATGAAGGGCGCATACGTGGCACACATTCCAGTCACAGCCTGCTCACCTCACACTGAATTGCAAGTGAGGTGACTGCAGGCTTCGACAGAGAACACTGTACAGGCACATTTTAGAGCTGCAGCTTTCCAGAGCCAGAGCAGCGTCTGTATTCGTCCAACACGCCACGTGTCCGCAGGGCCAGCCAGCCACCATCTGCCTAGAAGACAAGACTGGCACTTTCCCTCACTATAAAATGCAGCTGGGAGATTCAACAGCTGTTGAAGTAGGGCTCTTGCAAAATAACAAGGAGTGTGTGTTTTGGGGAGGAGGGCTTACTGTATGTAAAAAGAAGCAAGTGAGGATGAGTGAGAGTACAGTCCTTGTATCTTAACAGGTAAATCTGTCAGCACTCTCTAAAAGGGCTTTGGTAATTGCTAGTTAATGGTTAAGTGCTGCCACACAATCACAGTCCAAAGTGGTATTTCTTCCTGTATGTATAACTGCTGATCCATTTTAAACCCCAAGACAGACATAATTTGTACTTAGAGAACAAGAGAGAAAAATCTGCAATGTTGGGAAAAGTGAAACTTGGGGGCAGACAAATTTGCATGCATGCATGTATGTACACAGTGTGTGCATGCAGACAGAAGCGAAAGCACACATGCAATTGCTCTGCTGCTTGAATTTAAATTGAATTCTCTTATCTCTGCTCACACCCTTGCTCTCTGCTGTCTTTGCACACATCCTTGAGACACCAGACTCCAGGCGAATTTCAATGTCAAAGACACAAAGGTAATGCAGGCGCTACAATCTGTTCACTCTGTCAAGTAGGTGTACGGGTGTGTATGTGTTGGTGTGCATGTGTCTACAGTATGTGCAGTGTGATTGCTGGGGGGTTAGGCCTATTCATCTGTCTGGTGTGATCATGGCTCTCTGTAACTGGGCCCAGGCGTGAGCACGCACTCTGTGATCTCCCAGATAAGAGTCATCCATCTGCTGTGTGTATCTGTCAGGGCCCGGGCAGCTCCTCTTATCACAGCACTCACCCATTTCCCTCAATCATACGCTCTCTGTTCTCTTTTCTCATTCTCCGCTGTTTTTGCCTTCTATGCAGATCAAATGCTGCGCTTCATCTTGATTTGAAGATGAGTGCCCACCATGGTGTTAAAAAACCTGCCAATTTGTATGTGGTGTACAGCTTCTGCAAATATGCATGCATGCATGAAAGAATGCAAGCCTTGACAAACAAGACTAAAGCATGTACACGTGCAAATACACACACATACACTCACAGGTAGTTGGTATTCAGGGGCCCACCTCAGCCTCTCAGATCGTCTGCTAGGCCTATAGATGAGCCTCAAAGAGCAGCACAAGCTTGTCTTGTACTTTTTCCTGGAGAGAATATCCCTCTCAACATCAATCACACTAATGAGGGACTATCTTTTTGTGTGTTATCCTTTTATTCTTTTTTTTTTTCCTACCTTAAAACAGCTAGAAAGTCGAAGAACTACTGAAATTTGAGAGCATGAAGCAGCACGACAAGATAATTTGTGTACAGTAACAACATGCGCTTAGCCCAGGGGAGTGTTGTGTACACTGGAGAATCCATTTAGGATTTTGCCACCTGGCATATAACAAAGGCTTCCCACAAACCCCCAGACCACAAAGCAGCCTGAGGATCGTTTTGCTGTCCCGGCAATCTGTACTTAGTTTGTCACAATCAATATTGTAGGAACCAACCCTATTATTAATTCATATTCAAGAAAACATGCTTTGAGGTGGGCTGAATAAAGCTTCTGTCAAAGAGACACAAACACTGTGTTTAACATGGGATCACTTCATGGGGCATAATGCATTTCGTCATCAGTATTAATAGTATATGTCTATCCTGGACTGCATACTCTGGGTGCTGCTGGGCCTACAACAGGACAGGTTTTTGCCGGTGGAATATTTATAGCTGTGCATTAAAAGCAGAATCAAGGGTTTAAGTGTACCATTGCAACAGAGCTGCCGTTCCTTTGTCTGGGCCTGTCCAAAAATGTCTTTCCCGGGGCTATTTGCAGAGCTGCATTCAAACTGTCAGTGATATCACACAACTGCCGTCATATCAAAGATGGGCTACATTAAAGAGAGGCTGTATCTTTTGATTTCTTTCCCCCCTTCTAGAGAAATTCACTTTAGTCAAACATACCAGAGAACTTCAAAAAGTCACACATCTTTGCTTTAACAGGACTCCTTTGTGTTTGACAGTTAAGCATAACTGATTAATGCGCACCTGATTACTTAAACGGTGATATCAAACTTTAATGATATACTAGACCAGGGGTGGCCAACGTCGGTCCTCGAGAGCCACAATCCTGCAGGTTTTCCATGCATCCCTGCACCGACACACTTGACTTAAACTAATGAGTCATTGTGCAGATCCTTATAGGCTGTTGGATCCATTTAACTTGAGTCAGGTGTGTTGTTGCAGGGATGCATGGAAAACCTGCAGGTTTGTGCCTCTTGAGGACCGACGTTGGCCACCCCTGTATAAGACTCATAGCTAAGCTTATTTTCAGACTACATGCTAAGCTTAACAACACTGCCACCTTGTGGTCAGCTCAAGAAGCACATGCAGAAAAAATTTAAAACGGATTTTTGCTATAGTTCATTTGTAAATGTAAAGCACACGAACAGCAACTTCAAACTGTATTTTATTAGATCTGAGCCAAAAGGTGGACATTTACATTTTAAGCAAAGAAAATCAACCAAAGCAACAAACATGTAGGCATTTTAAACTACACCAGTCTAGAAAACAGCACAGAAAATATAACTTTTTAATCAATTCTGTGAAAAAAAAAAAAGCCAAAACAAAACCCTAGATGGTTTGATAAATCTATTGATGGATTAAACATCTACTGTGTAATCCAAAGAGACAATGCCAAAATCCTATTTACAGGTTCATTGCTAAGAAAGTAAGCAAATACAAAGTTTGTTACTGTGCACTCTGTGACGTTCTCACCGTGCACACCAGATTTTCTTTGCAGTCTTGCAAGTTCTATAATTATCCTGTCTAACATTTCGTGCTAACAGGCATGCGATAATGTGGATGGGTAAAAAAAAACACAATAAATATCAAAGTTTTATGAAAACAAATCAGAAAACACGTCACGTGAAAATAAACATGAGAAGCTTAGGTTTGCAAATTTAAATGAATCTAAAATGAAACTGCAAAGCTCTACATGTTGTAGGTGTGTGATGTGAATGCAGGAGTCCAGAGGAAACATTGGTCAAATTCTGCAGTGAGTATAAAACATTAGAGGTGGATTACAGGGTGGAGGATGGCTTTTTAAAGAGGACAGAACATGTAGAATGGGAAACAACACTGGTACTCTATTAAAATAATTATTATTCCTATTTACTACAGTAGAGTACATTTCTTTATACACAACTAACGATAAGGAGTGCATAAGTGTTCAAAATTAGTATGGTTCTTTCAACACAATTACCACCATGGATCATCCCTGAGAGCACATTTTGTTTCAGTACTAGTGTATCTGAAATGTACTGACATTATATGAATTTCAACTCCTGACATATTTGCTTTGTCATGCGTCAGTTATTTAAAAAAGGGGGGAAAAAAAACAAAGAAAAGAAAAAAAAAAAAAGCCTAAACTTTAGCTTAAAACGTCCACTAATAATGCCTCAGAGGATCTCACTTGTATTAGGAGAATTTGGGACGCAAAAATGAGCTGTTGCAACCAAAATCTCACAAGATCCTACTTTTCATCTTTCAAGTCTCTGGTCCCTATGGTGGCTTGCTCTCTTAGAAATTCACCATCAGTCACAACATTAAAACCACTCAAAGGATAAAGAGAGAGAGAGAAAATCTATTTTTGTCAAATGTTCTGGTGGGAAACTTTTGGTCCTGGCATTCAAGTGGATGTTGTTTTTCACGTCCCACCTACGTAAACACTGCTGCAGACCAAGAACATAGAGACATGACAAATAGCTTGACTTGTTAACTTAGCCTTTAAACCACCCCACCCCTGATCCAAGTTAGCTGCCTGATCCCAGCGGACCCAAACCCATGGGACTGAAAGGATCGGATGCCAACATACTGCCATCAGGCATCACAAGACCTTTCCCAGAGGTCCTGTGTCCATGCCCTAACGGGTCAGAGCAGTTTTGGATATGTAAGGGTAATCTAAACAACACTAGGGAGTTGGTTTTAATGTTGTGGCTAACTGATGTGCAACTCCTCTTCAACTCCACTTTTTTTCCTTCAGGCCTCCTCCTCCTCCTCCTCCTCCTGGTCACTATCATCAGAACCTGAAAGACAAAAATAACATGGGAAGCTTTGGTTGTTCTGAGTCCAAACTCTGTTTAAAAAACAAGTTCTACTCTAATAAATTGGCAGAAAATATGAAAAATAAGATGAACTGCCATCCCTCGGGTCCCCCAACCTCCTGCTGGTTATCTATGATGCTGAAGTCTCTAACACTGCTGTCAAGACTGATATCTTACCATCAATCACAATTTCTCCACCACCATCCTCCTCCTCCCCCTCTTCTTCCTCTGGGCTCTCATCTGCAGAGGAAATCCATCTTTCATATTAAGTATAGCTGATAGTACAGACATTTATATTTCAGGTACAACACAACTCAGTGAACTCAAATCTTTTGAGCTTCAGCCTCCTAGTCACAGCGCTGGATTTTGACGCCTGCTTTTATGTAAAAGCAATCTGCAGACATCTTTTTCTTCAAAATATTGTACAGTCGTGCAAATTTAAGTATGTGTTGTGAGGTTTTACAGGATATCTAAAAATAAACCATAAGGTCCTTTATCAGGTCTTAAAATTAGGTAATACAACCTCAGACAAATAACACATTACAGGGTTTCTCTTTAACACAAAGTCTAAGTACAGCAGTCAAAATACAAGACGATTTCAGAGGGTAAATAGTAGCCAGCTGCTGCTAAACAAACTTTATTAACTTATCAGGAAGTGTGAGCACCGTTGAGTGGACGATGATCGCCTCTATATACCAAAGTGTAAATATGAGCATCTGTCTTCAGCTTGGCTAAAACTGGCTCAAACAACAGGACAATGATACCACACAAGGCAGCAAATCTACAACAAAATGGCTGAAAAAAAAAAAAAAAAAAAAAAAAAAAAAAAAAAAAAATCAAGGTGTTGCAATGACCCGAAGTCCAGACCTCAACTCGGCTGAATTTCTACAGCAGCATAAAAAGAGTCACACATAAACAAACGCTTGAAGCAACATAGTAATAAAGAAAGGGCAGAAGCTCGTCCACAACGGGGTCAGAGACTGATGACATCACACAGAAAATGAGTAAGTCATTGCTGGTAAAACTGGTTCTCCAAGTTACTGAATCGTGAGATGCCCTTAGTTTTTCACTGTTTCTGCATTTTGGTTTAGTTTTGGCTAAAAAAATACAAGACTCAGTGAAATATGTCTTTTACTGTTGTTCTGAGGTTTTACTTATTTCATTTTAAGCTTTGATAAAGACCAGATGATTCATCACTGTCTTAATGAACTTAATGACCATTTACTTTTTTTCCCCTTTTGCTGTACAGTTCTATTCAGCTTTATTTGTATAGTGACAGTTCACAACAAAGAACTCGTCTACGTGACCATTCAATCAGATTCATGAAAAATCTGTGTCTACTTTTACCAGTCCATTATCGGATTTATTTTGTAGTACATACGTACCTGGTGATGTCATTTCCTTTTATTTGAAAAACATCCTGTCTGTGTTTAACATGGCGACGCCTGCGGTCTTAGCGTTGGTTGCTAATGTGAGGGGTAATAAGCTGCTAAATAATTTACAAGTGAATTTTTTACTTTAGATATATGGTCTGAATGCATGAAGACATTAGGGTATTGGGAAGAAAGCTACATGTGTTAATCCGATTTCTCATAATGTGATAATGGCAGTTATCTGTTAGCGGATATCAGATTTCGCTGTCTACATGACCATTTAAATTATCTGATAACTCCAGAAATCAGGTAATGATCAGATTTTTGGTGTGCAAGTAAAAGTCATCTCAGGGCACTTTACAGACAAAAATCAATTTGAGCCAATTCATTGTGATCCAATCAGTGCTCATACAAGCCAGTTCACAGAAAATCAGCCTAGCTGAGGAAACCGATAGATCCAATCAATGACAATGAAAAATGAGCCAAAAATATGCATTTCTAATAATTTGAGGGTTTTAAATGTTTTCACCAGTTCTGCTTTTGCACCGACCTGCACTTGCTCCCCTTTCCTCCTCTTCTTCTTCTTCTTCATCCTCCTCTTCCTCCTCTTTGCTGTGGCCATGTTCAGGAGCATTCGTCTCCTCCCCGGGTTCATCATCCGAGTCAGAAATCACCACACACTCATCCCCATTACCGTTGTTGGCTGCCCTGGCCTCGGTGCCACTACTGGGAAGAAAGTTTCACACACATTTGGTCATGTTAGCAGAGTGTACGCTCATTACTTTGGTATGCATTGCACCTGGTCTTACCGGCAGGAAACAATGAATAAAAATAAAAACCAGGAAACTGTTAGTGAACACATGAACTATAATTTGAAGGTACAGCAGCTGAGAATATTTGTAGGATTTACAGCTTAATGAGTGGTTTGTCTACTGACTCTGCACTGTGTCAACAGCTCTAACATGAGTTAAAACTAACTGTTTTACCTGCCGTTTTCCCGAGGTTCCCAGAGAGGAGTGAGGTAGTATCTCAGGGGGTCTCTGTAGAGGTCGTCCTTAAGTATCTAAACAAACAACAATACAAAATGTCATCTAAATGCATCTCAAACAGAGCGACGACATTTGTTGTCAGACCACTTTAAATTTCAGGCTACTAATACACAATAATCCAATTTAAAAAAAAAGGTTTTATTGGATCATTTGCAAAATTTCTTGTTATATGCACTTCTATTTTCCAATGGAAACTGTGAAAATACCCAAGTGAACCCTTTTTCTAAACACACAAACACATCATAGCAGTTTTCACTGCCTAAATATAATTCATGTTTTATCTACTTGATTACTTTGAATATATGACACCAGAAATGTTGTCACAAGTTAAAGCAAACTTTTGCAATTTAACCAGCCAGTTCCTAAATATAAAGTCTTCGTTATGTTTGCTTAAGCCCATGTTTGAACAGATCAGGTAATTCTCCAAAGAATTTAAGGAGAGTGAGTCAGTATGCTTATATTTGTGACTTTTCTGCTTATTTGCATTTGAATCCAAACCCTTTCATCAGTACTGCAGATACATGTAATGTATACAGCGGTGTGTAAATCTTCCTTTTAAAGGTATTTTGACACATATGTAGGTACAAGGTGTAAAATACAAGGACTGTCAATATTTAAGCTGAACTACTTTTGATTTAGTCTGATACATTTCTTTAACTAATTTATTTTCCAGTGTAAATAAGAAAACACTTTTTTCCAACTATGTGTGACTGATTAACTTGTATTGAAGAACAAAGTAAAACAGTAACTTCCAATTGCATTGTTTCCTGTGCTAAGAAGTGCCAAAAATACTTGGGATTTCCTCATCTTTTATTAAATATATCTAGTTGAAGGTACCACTCTTCACCATACTACAAAGTCATAAATGTTTACCAATAAATTGAGAAACAGAGGCTATAACTTTTACAAATCAAAAATTAAAGTTTTGCTTGGAAAAAGTCTCTCTCGTGTGTTGGAGTCGCTGTTCTTGTGTGTGCTATTAGTACCAGTGTGCAGAGTTTTGCTACTATATTTAATCAATACTCTAGAGCAGTGGTTCCCAAACTTTTTGAGCCACTTTGTGCAGCAATATAATTACATCTTTATTGTTAAAAGAAGGCTCTGATTTATATTGGTTAATGTTTACCCACACGTGTAGATGATTAATTTTTTTAATATTCTAAATGAGTCGGTTTTCTGCAGAGCTGCAGCATAGGGAGGGAAAAGCACGTGCACACTCGCAGGGCTGTTCCGTGCTCAGGTTCTGGTGAAGCCCTTCCACAGAATTTAGTTACCATTTGTACCAAGATGTTGCCAAATGTGAGGGTGATTGCTTTTTAAAAAAAACAAAGCCTTGAAGTTGGCAACAATAAAAGGGAGTTGTTGTCAAGTGCAGCACAGCATGTAGTTGTCAAACACAGAGGAACAGACAAGCACGACACTTCCAGAAGAAATGTACACACAGGAACTATTAGATTATGTCTGTATGAATTCTACTGTCTGATTTCATATTTCTTCTGGCACCGTTTAGCAATGTGTAAATAAAAATTGGGTAAAAGGAATTTAGAAAAAAGGATTAAAAAACCACTTGTTTGCATATAAAGCATGGAAGAGAGATCCGATCGTGAGTGGTCAACTGAAACGCATATCCTAATGAGGCATATGACTTGGCATAAAGCTGTCCACCTATTAGAATCGCTAGCTTGGTGCTCACCAAACATTCTTTTGCTGAACACCAGCAAGACTTAGAGATGATACTGGACTTCAAGGGACGGAGAGGAGAATCTGATCCACCCCAGATAAAGGTCTGTTTGGAGAATTTCCTCTTTCAGGCTCTCCGGAGTGCACATTGCGAATAACTTGATGTGGACTATGAACGTGACAGCAGTGGTTAAAAAGGAGCAACAGAGGCTTCATTTCCTTAGACCGCTGAGAAAGAACCAACTGGACGTCCGACTGCTGACGGCTTTCTATTGCACCACCATACAAAGTGTGCCAACTTACTGCACATCTTTGTGATGTGCTGGCTGCTCAGCAGTAGACAGGGAAGCCTTGCAAGGGGTAATAAAGACAGCTCAGAAAATCATTGGCTGCGTCCTGCCGGCCATGGAGGACATCACAAGCTCTCTCTTCTTTAGAGCAAGGAAAATCCTGCAGGACCTCTCACACCCCAAGCAGAGACTGTTTAACCTCTTACCTTCAGGCAGAAGGTTCAGGAGTATAAGGACAAACTGCTTGAAGACAAGTTTCCACCCATGGGTCCTCGGACTTACATCACTGTGCAATACTGCGTGGGAATATTTGCTCCTGAAGCTTTGTCTTATTGAATAATTTTATCTTTGTATTTTAGATGACTTATATATATATATATATATATATATATATATATATATATATATATATATATATATATATATATATATATATTTTTTTTTTTTTTTTTTTTAAATCAAATTTTATTTTATATACTTTTTGCACTCGTTTATTATTTATTCTAAAATCATTATCTTGTCTTCAAAGTGCACTGTTTGGGGTTGCTGTACCAAATTCTTTGAGTAATTTTTATACAAAGGCCAATAAAGGCTTTGAATATTGAATATTTGAATATATTACAATCATTTACCAACATTTTCATGAGGGAGAAGTAATCTGTACCTGTGCTACATCATCTTGTCCTGGGTTACTATGATCACTGAACCAGCTGAAAAAGGTCTCGTAAACTCCCCGTGATGATTTCCTGGGTTCACTGTGAGCCGTTAGGTTGTGTCCACGGTGCCACAGGATGGGGTTGGAAAATGACATGGGTGATCCTGAAAACATATGGACCAAAGGTTGATTCGGAATTCAAACAGCCATATATATTTTGGTCAAAATGCAATCAGAGCACAGCTGTCTGACAGAAAGAAAAAGGTTTTTATTCTTATTCTCAACATAAATTACATTTATTGTCAAGGTTTAAAAAAAAAAAGTTCAGCTCCTTGAATTACATCAGTTTATAAAGCATCTATGATGCTTGTTTATGACAAGACATGATCTTGTTTATTTTTACCTCCCATCCCAAGGTGCAGCTCTTTCATGATGATGTTGTTCTGGAAATACGGGTTCCGTCTGAAGTGAAAGCGAATCCTGTAGCCCAGTTTGTTGTTCTTGAAAGACTCAATCTGAGAAAAACACCCAAAAAAAAATCCTAAATGTTGTGGTACACCATTTATAATAGATGTGTAATAATACTACATCAACAGGTTTTACCTCAAGATCAGTCATGTAACTTAAAGCGTCTTCATCTGTCTCATCAATGTGAGCTGAGAGATGAGGATGGTTCAACAGCTGGGACATCAAAGTTAAGCTAAAAACCAAACATATGCTCATTTCAAAAACTCCAAAACAAAGCAGGAATGAAGAATGTGTGACAATTTTCATTTTAAAGGATACAGCCGTCACCCAAAAGCCAGGGATGGTTTTTGTGATGGCACTTCTCTGATCTAGATGTGGGCGCCTCTGACGACTAACTTTGAGCTCCAGGCGTTGGTGAAGACGAGCGCTTTTCTTCTCAAGGGCTTCCAGTCTCATCTGTACTTGTGCCAGCAGAGCCACTGACTGTCTTATCTCTGGGGCCATTTTAACTGACACAATGGCACACTCCCCATCATCATTGTCCTCATTGTCTGATGGAAAAGAGGAGCTTGGTGTGGAGGAGGACCCAGATACAGATTCATCACCTTCATCTGCCTCAGGTACATCATCTCCACCTTCTCTGTCAGTGCTGTGCACTGATGTGGAGCTGTCTGCTGCTGCTGCCTGGGTTTTCAAGACACCTTTTGATGACTGATGGCCTCCACGTTGTTTGAACTTACTCCCATGTTTCACTTGTTTAGCCTTTTCGGATGAACAAGGAGTCTCTTGACTGTCCTCTCCATCTCCTCCAGTGAGACTGGCAAGTGCCTCGGCAGCAGCTATGGCAGCAGAGTCAGACTGATCAACAGGAGTTGAAGAATGCTGCTCTGATCTTGTCTTCTCAACTTCTTTCAAATCGGCAGATGCTTGTGGACCTGGGGACTGTGGTTTCTCGGTGGAGTTGGCATCGTGGCCGTCAGCGCTGGAGCTGTTGACAGACTGCACACTGTTGCCATCAGTGCGATCGGAACCGTGATTAGTCTTCAAAGCAGATGGCTCATTCCCGCAACCTTTTGACTTTGTCTCATCTGCTTCTTTACTTCCAGTTTCTCTGTTTTCGGAACTTTCTAAAGCAGCCCCTGTTTCTTTTGCATCGTCACTTACTTTAGTGGACTTTTTGGGAATTGTGTCGCCTTCATCCCGTTGGGGTGATGCACACCGTTTCTTCGATGCGGAGTCAGCGGACTGTTTGCAGTCCGTCACTTCACTCATGCTAGCTAGCTAGCTACAGAGCTAACAAGCCAGGAAGCCCGCAAACTACTACAAAATACCCCTGAGCTCAATCGACTGCAGCACTGATCTAGCCGTTGTGAGTTTGATGCTTGGGTGTGATGCAAGCTACATTCTCAGCTAAGCCACAACAGGAAGCAGTTCTAGTATTTCTCCGCGGCCTTGTAGACGGTTAACAATTAGCACGCTATAGCTAACTTAGTTAGCTTGCGTTAGCCAATTTTCGTGTCCTTCCACTGACGATTGCACCACATTTCCGCGAATAATATTCCCACAAAAAAGACTCGATCCAGGTAATTAAAGCCACTAACAAAAGATTGCTATTAGCGAAAACGCGCGTTCTTTATATTAGTTTATATTTGCATTGTCCGTTAGCTTACTATGCGTTCAACGACGTGACAGAAAAACAATCCCCTGATTGGCCGCCGCACGCCGCGCTAAAACCTGTCGACCAATCATTTATAAGGGTGTGTTTACACGGTAATCTGTCTGTACTGGCGGATGTACTGCGCAGCGGAGGTATCGTTAGAAAATTAGAGCGTTGTGAAATGTATTTCTAGATATACTTAAGGAAATCGTCCTTTATGAATTGAAGTTGTTTTCATTTGCTCATTCTTTGGAAGCAGTAGTCGTAAGCTGTGACCTGATTTTATAGTTAAATGTCAAATGTAGATGTGAACGGACAAACATATCTGTAGTTCTAAAAACCTTGATGGCAAAAACTTTAGTTGTATTCAGATTAAACGCGGATTGTAAAATTAATGGACATTTTATATTATTATGGGGGTAACTTTTACGGCGGGATACATAAAAATATTTTTGACAAACACAATGACAACAGAATTAATGTCCAACTGAGCATCCAATGGGGAAGAAGATATATCAAAACTAAAGACATTTATTTAATTTTGGCTTGCAGTATGTGAACACATGTAAACTGCTTAATTATATTAGATTAGTAGTGGGCGTTTAAGTAGCTCGAACCAAACCTAACGGAGGGTAGTCCTAGGATTATACCAATTTAAAAACATATTTGGGTCACACAGAACCCGGTAGGTCAGTGCTAAAATTAGAGTCTGCTTCTTTAGCCACAGCAGCCAGACTGCGCTGCATAAAGTCATGTAAACCAGGGGATCCATTATCACAAGAGCTGCCAGTAAAGACATGTTTTCCGTGGGTGTCATTTAATGCCACACGTTGACCGAAGAGGCTCCGTGCGTAACGCAAGGCACACCGCTGGATCAACACCGATCACTGCTGCGTGAACCATGATTATTTAGAGTTTTTTTAAATCACCGTATACTCTTACACACCTCTACAAACATGTCTTTTTTAACCATACCAAGTCAAAAGGGCCTTTTTACCACGGTGAAAACAGGCAAGTCAGCCGAGGGAGCAGAGGCTCAGTCACGCACGGACGCCGATGACTGTGATGATGATGAAGATGATGACAGCGAGGACGTCCGATTCATCCCACGGTGCTCCCCGGTGCCTAGGAAGCGAGGCGCGTCCATCTTCGATGAGACCGCTGAGTATATGCGGATCCACTTGGCGTTAGCTGCCGGGAAAAGGGTGTCATTCGCCGATACAACAGGTGGGGATCTGGTGGATGTGCGGGAATTTATTGCCTTCGATTCTGACGACGAAGAGACTAGCACAAGGTGGGAGGAAGAAGAGGCAAAATACCGAAAACCACAGCGGGAGCCGACCTATACCATCCACCCAGAGTTTCATGCTCCCATCGACAGTGTCCTGCTGAAGGCTGTGCGCACTAATAAAGTGGAAGTTGAGAAGATATCCCCAGTAGAGGATGAGCCACTTGCCTTTAGTGGGTTAATACGAGTCCTGAACATCTCTTTCCACAAAGCAGTTTATATTAGATCTACCATGGACAACTGGGGCACTTATTTTGATTACCCAGCAGAGTATGTCCATGGATCTAATGATGGGGACACTGATCAGTTCTCCTTCAAGCTCTCGTTTGCACCACCTTACATCATACACGGCTCTCGCATGGAGTTTGTGGTTCGCTATGAAACCTCTGATGGTGATTACTGGGCCAATAACTCCTCTATGAATTATGTGGTAACACTGCTCCTGTCCTATGAAGATGACCCAGGTCAGACAAACATCGATGTACAAGAAATAAGAAGTATCCTGAAACCTCCAAAAGTATACAGGTACATGTCCTGTAATATTGATCAAGCACAACAGTTTGTGCACTGTTTTTGGGCACTTTTCTGCCTGTAATTCATCAGACCACAGACATCCTCAGATAAGTCAGGGTCCTGTAAGCTGTCCATCCTTTTAATCACTGAAGAGATTAAGGTAGGCTACTCAAAAGCCCAGTGATGCTAACTAACATAATAAAACAGACTTGCATAGAAAAGAGATGGGGTTTTTTTAGGGCATGTTCCATATTAGCCATCAGATAAAGTGCACAAAGCCACAGGGGCAACAAGTATAGAGCTGCACCTGCTCACTAATTCCCTTTGAGGTTGGGTAGCTGAAATCAGTTTCCAGCTTCATTCACTGGTTCTGCCTTGCCACTGCACTCAGCAGAGTGAGAATTCAAGTCTAAAGCAGTGTTACTAAGTTACACTATCTGTGGCATATTGAAGGCACAAGGACATCAGAGAAGCTGCATAGTTTACAAAGCATTTTTGTGACTTGCTTTGCTCTTTACTTTCTGCTGCAGTGAGACATAGAAGTCTTTCTTTTTTTTTTTTCTTTTTTTTTTTTAGAGAGCACACACCCTGCTTCGAATGCCAAACACCCAGTGGTGTGTGAGGCGATCAAAATAGGCAAAGGGCAGGTGTCGTTTTCAGCCCTGGCGTTTCCCTGAACTAAAATTTACCTCTGACCTTTTCGATCAGAGTCATAGGGGAGCAAAGCAATTTCAAAGGAGGAGATTGGCTTCTCTCCCACATGTAATTAAGAGGCTGGCACACGGACTACTTTGCTTCCTTCTGCACTCCATTAAAGCCAGCTAATCCCCTTATTTATTGTAACATCAACATGAAAGTATGTGATCGATCTTGAGCAATGCTCAGTCACGGAGGCGGAGGTAGCAGCAATGCTCCCTGGGTTTGTGAGGGCGTATAAAGGAAGCAAACAGCACATAAACTGATGTAGTTGTCATGTAGGTCCAGTGCAGCAGCTGTTTGGAAGTAGGAGGGGGCCAGATGGCTCATTAAGGATGGATGACTTGCTTATTGAAAATGAGAAGTTTGAGGAGCAGAATCTGTAACATCAACCCCAATACTTATTGATTTGAAGTTGGCTGATGACTGTATATTGAAACAAGGCAGCCAAGGGGAAAAAAACTGAGACATTACCATGTATTTCATACTGTGTGTTGAACTGAATTATATTTCACCAAAACACATCCACCTTAAATAATCGTAGATAGGACACTTTTAACCCAAGAAGATTCTAGTAAAAGTTGAGCACTTTTTCACCATGAGTTGCCTATTTTATATTCATTAGTCTATTTTTCATTGCTCACTGGGTCAAACAGGGCCACATATAAGGGTTGGGTAAAGCTAGCAGAATTGGTTATGCTAACAGCAGCTAAATCTCCACGCACACATCTGCCCATATGATCACACAAAACTAATTTTTCTACAACGTCACATTGAGGTCAACGTCTGGCTCAGACATGGGCCTGAGTGCATAGGTCAAGGTCACCTGACATCTCAAAAGATTTATTATCAACTTCTTTTGGAAATCAAGACTGATCTTTAAGAATCTGTTTGATATTCTAACTATTGTTTAAGATTGTTTGGTTGCTATGAAGGGGCTTGAACTATATAAAGATCAAAAAATGGTTTTCCAGACTTCTTGAAAGACTTTCCAAAGCTCTTCTTTGGAAGCTGGCTGCCTTTTAATCAATTCTATATCAAAACAATCCCACGCTACTTTGATAATGTTGAGGTCTCTGGAGAGGACTCATCACTTTAGGCCTATTTTCATTGATTGTCAGTCCATTTCTTATGTCATTTGGCATACTCCAACCTCTTCTCCCTGTTTACCTCTTAAGAATCTTGCCAACTTCTATGGAGACCATTTCCAATAGACTTCAATGATGGATCAGCTGAAGGTCCAGATGCATCTTTTAGGTCCTGTTTGCCTGAATTTTTCCATGTTTCTTAAGGACATCACTTTCAGATACTGCTGTAGATCATTTTAGACCTGTCACTTCCTTTCTCCTTTTCTCCTTCTCTTGTCAAGTTTCTTCTTTTATTTTCTATTTTTTATACACTGCACACATTGCTGAAGTGTGCCAAGTATTCTTCTTATAACTCTTTGGAAATCACCTGGTTGGTGGAAAAATGCTGTTTTATGCCTTTCAGACTGAATTATCTTTTTTTTTTTTTTTACCATTTTTTGTAGATGCAGCAGAGGAAATGGGAACAAATTATGTTTCTGCAACCAGATGCTGGGAAGAAAGTGCCTAAAGATAGAATTTATATTTGGTTCTAACCCAAGTTGTTTGTTATGTATAGACACAACACTGGTTGAGTTGGGAGCTTCTTTATACTTGAATGATTCATAGGTCAGTGTTAAGTGGCTTAACAAACAAAACCCACATTCCTCTGAAAATGGCCAGATGCAAGGACTGGTCTAAAAATGAGCAGACAAAACAGCCAAAGAAAATATATGAAAGACCTTCAAAAAGCCTGAGACTGGTGCTTAGGATAATTTATAAAGATTAAAATAAAGTCTGCCTCCCTGGAAACAAAATTGAAATAAATAAGGGGTGGCTGGAGACTTTTGTCCATTAAATCCAACATGCATTAAGCAACCGAATACGTGCAGCTTCTGTAGCTCATGTCACATGCTCGTCACACTTCTTAACCTTTTGGCATGATTTACTGGACTCTTTGCAATGTTACATCCCCCCTATTTCAAAAGACGTGCCCATTCACGGTGAACACCATTTACTTAATTTAGCTCCATTTATTTTCTGTTAATAACAGTTTCCAATGTTACATTTGATACATAAACTTGTACTTTGAATTATGACTTCTACTGGCTTTCATCATGCTCGCGTTTAACCTTAGTAAACAAAATCTCTCTCAGTTATTTTCCATCTCTCCATCTACTAACAAATAGGCCGATGAGACGGGTCACTGCCGAGGCTTTCGGCTCAGCTGTGCTCCAGGTCAGAAATAGAAAATAAACAACAAAGTGCAAAAGAGATACCCATATATGTTCAACCAAAATGGATTATTCAGCGCCTTAACTGCATTAGCAATTAATAAAGTGTAATTATTAAAAACCAGTGTTGATAATGGTATTAATGAACTGTCTTTGACAGCTTTCTTTAACAGGTTACCTAATGAATCTCTTCATAGCCTTATCAAAAAGTTAAACTATACAGTCTGTGGGAGGAGTTTGACTAGCTTTAGAAGTATCTATTGTTGTTGTCTTTGTATTATATTCTAAATGTCTCTTTTCTTTTAGTGTGAACAGTGATTCAGCTTCAGAGGATGAACAGGAAAAGGGAAAAGGTATTAAATAGTTTATTTTAGTACAAAATGTGTCATGCCACATCACTTCCCTATCTGATAAAGAGTCAACACAACTGAAATATGCATATGCAGTGCTATTTCATTAGATGCAATACTAAGATTTAATGTTGTGCTTCTGTTAAGTTTCTGTACATTAAAAACATTTGATTAAAATCAGGCTGGTTGAAACTTGTGAAACACTTTTTTATGTCATGTACTCAACTTAATGAAAACTTCCATTATTATCATATTATTCAAATGAATTAATCCCTATCCCGTTTTCATTTGTATTATTGGAATATTTTTAGTGTGTAAATGTAGCTTTTTATTAAATATGGATATTACTTTTCCTCTTTTCAAATTAATCACAGCCTCACAGCCTTTTTATTTGTTTTATATCATCAGAAGAACCAGCGAGCTCCAAGTCAGGGCTTGTCAGGCCTACACCTATGTGTCCAGTCATCGTGCAGCCAGAGATCGATATAGAGGTAAGAGTGATGTGAGGAAAGCAGGGAGCAGATTTCCACTCAATAAAATTCTAAACCACCACAAGGGTTAATTGTGATTATTTTGCTAGTCATTAGAGATACAAAGCCAAGAGAGGTTACACATTCAGCTAATCACTGGATGGATTAGGTCCAAATTATTTTGGTCTGCATGCAGTTGTTAACGCATTCATTTTTAACAGGTAAGCAGACTAAGTGCTTTATCCATTTATACAGGTCAAAGGTCTAATAAATCATAACAAACATTTCTGTTCAACTTTAAAAGCTTATCACCATGGGCTTGGTTGTTTATATTGTTCACAGCTCATTGAAGCTTCAGCAACAACTTAGGTAACGTCTCGCTTCTCACCGCTGCAGCACGTGCACTCTTGTAATTTTCCATGTCTCCTTCTTGTTGTACTCATATCATGATGCATGCTCTTTAGGTTTTTGCACCTTTTGATTTGTTTACTTTCAATCTCATTCACACACACACACACACACACACATATATGTATATATATATATATGTGTATATATATATATATATATATATATATACACATATATAAGCACAGAATAATCTGATAATATCTTATATTAATCATCTTACCGATGATATCATGGATCTACATGCACTTACCTATCTTGTTCTTGTATTTGTTGCACCTCCGTATTCACATGCATGTCTTTTTTTCTTTTCAGCAGACTGTTGCAGTTAAAGAGAAACCAGGCAGCCAGTATATGAACATCCGTTTCCATTTTCTTGTTTTAAAGTTTTTTAATAAATTGTTGGCACTTGGGTGTTGGAAGTACAACTGTCGCTATCCACCGTCCCAGCGGTTCAGTTAGTGAGCATTCAGCCGAGCACAAAAGTTTAGTTTTCCTAAAGTTTTTAGGCAAATCCAATAAAGACATTAATTAATTTGGCTGTGAGTTTTACTGAAAAGCTCTCTTGAGTCAAACTGAAAATGGGCTTCTCAGAAAATGTATTTGGTGCAAATTTATGAAGCATAGAATTCCAAAAACAAAAATGGCAGCATCCAAAATAAACAATGCAGCGGTTATTTGTTATAAACACGTGTCCCACATATAACCTTTGCAAATGTTTTATTTCTCTCTGATAACCTGAGTCATCTGGAAACATCAATGCATTATATGAATCTTTGTCTACTTGTCTTCTACTGCCTAGCACCTAACAATCTCTATCTTAGTTGTGTTATTTTTATTTTATGTGTCCTAATCTTGTGTGCTGCTCTTCTTATCTGCTTTTAGTTCTGCATTGTAGTGATACCATCTCAGTATGACCTTCCATGTTGGATAAAATAAGGCAAGGCAAGTTTATTTGTAGAGCATATTTCATGTACCAGACAACTCAAAGTGATTTACATAAAACATTAAAAGTATTACAACAAAGTGCAAAAGAAACACTGAAAATAGGAAAATTGCAAAGAGAACATTTTAATTAAAAAATAAAATAAAATAAAAAAAGATCCTATTTCCATCCCGTCAACAAATTTCCCCAGTCTGGTTCTCCAGTGTTTATCACAAATCTCCCCGACTGAGCCTTCTACTGTTTTACCATTACATTTCTGTTCCCCATCTGAATAGTCTGATCAGAAACTTGGAATTCCTTTTCTAAAAAATATATTAAAATGCAGTCGTGAGTCCTGCTTCATTAAATTATTCTAACGCCACTTACAACAATGAAGGACAACAAATCACCACCACACTTAAGCAATGCATTTGTTAGTAGAAACAGAAATTCATTAGTTAGTAAATCAAGTGAAAATCGAAATGAAAATTATTTCAGGGATGGGTTTAGAAACTAATCACTAATCAGAAAATCAGTGTGTGCAAATACTAGAATTTGGTAAATTTCTAGTTAATAAATGTATGAAAAATGGCTTTTGTCTTAATTTTAAAAAATGTTGAACCGTTGCTTCAATATTTTGGGTTCAAAGCATCTTTTTACAGTAATTTTAGAAAAGATGTCAGTTTCTGTTTTGATATTGTTCATGTTATGTCTGCATTTCTTCAAAGTCAGAATGTCAGCATGAAGTCCATTACACAGAAAAGCATTGTTATCTTCTAAAATGCTTTTCTTCCCTCAGTGTGCTATGCAAATGTGAACAACTAATTGTACCCCGTTGTCTTTACTCTCACCAAACTGTCACTGTTTTCTCACTTTAACAGACTGCAGTTTGCCCGTCTGGTTCCTCTGTCCCACCCAACTATGAGCCTCCATCTGTCGATGGCACACCGTCCGCTCACACTGTATTCCCAGGTGAACAATTTCCTTGTACGTCTTCCGAAACTACCCTTCAAACTAATTCAGCCTTTGTACTCTGTGCCAGCAAATTAGTCCAGCCAAATAAGTCAGAGTCTTTACCCAAACCCCAATGTGAATTACACAGCCACATATCAGAGCAGCCCATATCCAGTAGTTCCTCTGCATTGCTGCCGGCCTCTGCTCCTTCTCTTCAAGAGTCCAAACTGAGATCAGACTACTCCCAGGCTGAAGGAGAGGAAACCCCTGCTTCAGAAACCTCTCCTACACGTCCTCCAGCCACAGAAACAAATCTGTCATCAACAACATTAGAGGATGGATTGACTGAACCTGAACTGCTTGCTGAGGGTGTCTCCTATCTTAGTGTGACTCAGGGCTTTGAGCGAGAAGTTGCAGAGGGATTGACTGAACTTGCTGAAAGATTATCAGAAAGTTCCACAAGGTTCACAGCGCATTGTGTTGACAGCACGCCTACGCCTTTGTTTCCTGTAGTAGAGACTCAGGCATCTGTGGGAGCTGAAGATAGAGCTCCACCATCACAGGAGCTCACAGAAAGCACCTCAGTAAACACAGGTCTCACCAAAGAGAGCCAATTCTCAGCTCTTCAATCTGCCTCAGTCTGGGAAGAGAGTAAAGATGTTCTCTGTATTTCCCCTGACATGTTAGAGAATGAACCAACTGTGTTGTCAGAGGTTTCTGAGCCCCATTCTGAGCATGACATCAACAGGAATCTGATGCCCTGTGTTTACTTTTTGAGTGGAGTTGTGTCCCTGTCAATAGTGATGCAAGAACCCAGTGCGCTTTTCCTCATTGGACTGCTTTTTGTTTTGCACCGTTTGTGATTCTGCCCCAAAGATTTATTCAGATTTATTGTGAAGTGCCTTTTAATGATTCCAAAATAAGCAAACAAGTTGAACAAGTCCCTGCTGAGGATGTGGTTACTTTTATGCCATATGAAATCCAAGGACAAAATTCTTGTAATATTTTAGAAAACTCAATACAATATTAATTTCCCATTTTCTAAAATCAAAGCACACTATACAATCAGAACTGTTGTGTAGATATTGCATAATCACTTTTTCTTTGTCATGTGAAGTGTATGTGGTATCAAACAATCATTACTACAATGCACTTTTTCCTTGACTGCTGTGGTCAGTGTACTTGAGGGTGTTGTTTAGCCCATAGACAAGTAAAAAAAACATGGAAGTAGCCACTGGGTTGAAAAGTAAAGCCAATAAGAAAGTGCCTTAAACTGCAGTACCACTGGAGTACTGGAGTGCTACCAATCCTAAATCCATTGTAATAAAACAACTGTTGGTAAAGAGCTGTTTTTAGCGTTGCTGTGGTCACATCATAGTAGTGAGCAACATAAAATATCACTAACAAGTTTTCTGTTTAGACTGAACAATTTAAGTGTGAAATATAGGTTTGGTTAACTTATTTAAAATTTCTCGAATCCTGTGTCTCAGACAGAAAAGGAGACTAGCCAATTAACGGCTGAGACATCAAATGAGCATATATGCTCACCCGGCATTTTCAATAAGTAAGTCACAATAACGAGCTGTGACGTTAGCAAAAGCTAGCCAGAGCTAGCCTTAGCAGACTTGCTAGCTCCTTAGAAGCTGACTTCAGACTGAAATGAATGCATGATTGTCCATATAAACCAATGTAGTGTGCAAAATACTGGACACCATTTTTGGTGTACGACAAAATGAGTTTGTTGTTCACTGTAAATTAAAAGTTGTTTAAATATTTATTTTATACTACACAGTGGACAGTATAGTGGACAGTGTGACAGTCATGCTTCCATTTCTGCTATTTTTTGCTAACTTGCTTGTTTGTTTAAAAATATTTTATGATAATAGAAATTATGGTCTGGGTATAAGTTAAATTTAACTTACAAACTATCAAAGGATTCTTATATCTTTTCTTAAAATAAAATGCCAATTTCCTCTTTGGTTTCCATTTTTATTGCACGTTATGCTTTGGAAGGTGTGCACTAAGAGTGCTACAAAACTGGTGGATTAGTCCAGGAAAAGAAAGACAGCTGCTTGGTCATTATCACAGTTAATGTGAAATCACACACGATATAAAAAATGCCAGAGCAATCTGCTATAGAGTTGTAATCTAGCTAAAATGGCCAACGGTGGTGAGCATCCTGCGATTGCAAAGTCACTTTGTAAAAGGCATAATAAACTCTCCATCACAAATGATTTGCGACATCAGTAAGCCTTTTAAAATGTTTTTTTTTTTTGTTTGTTTTTTTTTGTCTTAATTCACATGCTGTATAACAAAATATTTTATACATTGTGTGAGTTATAAACCTATTCACAAAAAATAGACAGTAAATCAGGGCAAAGATACATTGCACAAGTTTAGTTTAGCTTATGTCAGCTAATGCTAGTAGCATTAGCTAGCTAAGTTAACGTGTCCATACCAATGACCAAATGCAAAACGTTATGCTTCAAAACAATTCTCAGAATTAGCAGGGCTACATCACAATGGCTAATTCCAGTTTTTAGATTGAGTCTAAGATCACTATACTGCTATAAGCTTAACTTTTATTAATTCCATGTGTTATGTCTTTAATGAGGCACAAAAACATTTAACTAAAAAAGACTTGTTGCACAAAAGCATTTTGTTTACCAAATACACATTAAGTAAAATACAAATGTAAGATAGAAATGGATGCAGATACAAGTGGAAGACCATCCTCTGTGGCCTGTAGAGATGGTATTGACCATTTGAGAACATTGGCCACCACACTGATTGTGTCAGACGTGTGTTTTTGTTGATTCATGCCAGTAAACCCATACTGTTGTTGTGGCACAGCAAAAAATTTTATGACCCTGTATTTTGATTCTCACAGAAAGACTTGAATAGAACAGAATAACATGTTTGAAGTGGTGAACGTTTTTTTGCCGTGTATAATCATTAAACAGGGTCTCATACCACCAATACTTTGTGTTTTCATTTATTTTTTTCCTCTACAGTATTCTAAAAAAGAAACACATTCACTGCAATTTTAAGCACAGTGATGACATTACAGTGCAGAGCGGAACATTTTGTAGTCACTGACACAATTTTAAAATAACATCAGACCCTTCAGCGCCTCCATGACTGGAGCCCGTAGAGCTTTGCTTGAAGTAGAAACACACAGATGGCAACATGAGCTGCAGAAAGAAGCCAAAGGTCATGCATTGCATTGAAGTCATAGTGTCTTGCAGCACACATTGGCCATTGTAAGCTGAGATCAGTTGCTGAAAGCTGTAAATTCTCACTAAATCTACCTGGATGAGAAGTTAGAGACTGTGCAGTTATTATGGGCTGATATTTCAAAGACATCTTCATTTTTGATCTTTAATGTCGGGGACTTACTTAAATCTTTTCTTGCTTAATTTTATGAGTAATGAGTCGCCTTAGAAACTTAAAACTCATATTTGTTCCTGTCAGTCCTCGGCTTTTATGTGTCTTTTGGATTACATGTGGATTACATATTTGGCCTTGAAACAAAATAATTAATCAGAGCACACTTGCATTTCACAGACTTCTGCGTGGAGTATAGGAGTGCTTAATTTGTGTGGTGATCACATAGCTTCAGTGAGGAAAGTATTAAAAGTTTAAGTAGACTTAAAACTGACCCATCATGAATTTTGTAACTGATGCTCACTTTGAAATAATCTTTTTTTTTTTTTTTTTAAGAAGGAACAATCTAAACTACTGAAATCTGTGTCAAGCAGTTATTATGAAAGGGGTTCAGTAAGTGATGTGATATTGTCCTAACAGCATTTAAAAGAGGTACTGTCTCTCGGTCTCACACAGTATGGCATCATTCTGAGGGGGCCAGGTGGCTTGTTTGTCCAGAGATGTTTTATCATTAGGAAAACAGCAGGAGTGCCACCTTTGACAAAATAAAGTTTGTTTTCTGTATTGCTGTTGCTTTAATATTTCATTGTACTGTAAAAGAATTCACTCCCATGGTCCATGGATTTTTATAGTCTTTATTCCAACACAGGTGTCATTTCACTCACACTTGAGAATGTGTTTGTTTCAGCCAGGCTGACATCTCCATTTTCTGTCTGCAAAGTTCTACCCACCTTATGTCAATGTTGATAAAAAAGAAAAAAAAGATAAGAAAATGCATATTCATCTAATTGAAGAAGAATAAATGATCATTGACATAAAGAGAGCAGCATAACTATTCACAAACATTTGCTAATATAAAACTGTTTTTGAGCTGTATGCCCATAAATATAACATGATTTTAATTGATAAGTGTAGCTTATTGCTACTTAAAATATTTATGGGCTTTAGTTGTACAGCAATATTGTAAAAATATATGGTTACACATTTCCTTAATACTGTTAAAAACATGGTTGCATTGTCCATTTCCTACCCCCTCACCACTATTTAAAATTAAATGGGTAAAATGGCTAAAAGAAAAAGAAAAAAATATGCCATGGCCTGAACAAATGCAAGTTTTTAGCAATTTTTCAGCTTTTTTCATGTAATAATTTATTTGAATTTCCACAACATAATGACACTAGAGGTACCAGTAATATTTTTTAATCTATTTTTCTTGTCATTATGTTGGAAACTATTGGCTTTTTTTTTTAAACATAATTTTCCACAAATATGTACATTCAATAGAAAAAATCTGTGTATCCTCTTTTTGTAAAAGCTTTATGTTTTTCTTTATTTTAAAACCTAAAAATAGAAATAAAATGTAGTTTTTCAAAAATGACAACAAATTTCCTACAGTACATATTTCTCAAAAATTATAAGTTGTCTTTTTTTTTAAAAGGTCTTGTAACATTTGTGGTTTCAAACGAGTTTTATTTAGCTGGGCTGAGGGAAAAATGGCTCTTTGAATAGTAAAAATTACAGACTACTGGTCTAGCATAACAGATATTTGGAGAAATCCGCTGTATGAGGAGTTGTTGAGTCAGGTGTCATTGTGAAGCTGCATCCAATCACAGCTCAAGAGATACAATTAGAGCAAACAAGAAGGGGAAATCTGGAAGACGTAGAAAAAATAGATTAATTAATTTTTAAAAACGTGACAAACATGGTAGAAAA
The DNA here is from genome assembly GCF_017639745.1 of Melanotaenia boesemani. Lineage (NCBI taxonomy): Eukaryota > Metazoa > Chordata > Actinopteri > Atheriniformes > Melanotaeniidae > Melanotaenia > Melanotaenia boesemani. The sequence goes on along the minus strand of NC_055694.1, from coordinate 7,724,476 downwards.
CATTGCAAACTCTGCTTGGACTGAGCAGAATTTGGCAGAAGACCTACACCTCTTTGGTGTTTCCATGTAAGTCAACCTGAGAAGACGTGAATTTCCCAGACACCATAGCTGTGACCACACCCAGGGCTGACATGGTTCCTGTGTCAGAAATTGGGTGTATCTTAGGAATCAAACAAACTAATTTAATTTATAGAGCACCTTTTATACAAAGAAAAGCAGCACAACGTTCTTTACATAATAAAAACAACAGTTTTTGCACATTAAAAACACATACTGAAGTATGTGACCTAACCAAACTAAAAAGGCAGATGAAATAGAAGCCCAAGAACAAGGAGCCTGGCAAAGGCAGAGGATATAAAACCTGCTGCTATGCCACTGAGATCAGCTGCTGAGAATTTGCTGGCCAGTTGTTCTGCAGGGCTCTCAAGCTGCTGGGGTCTGCATAGCAAGAGATTCTCCAAGAACACCACAGATTCTGCAGAGAAGAATCTGGAGACAATGACTGTGGATCTGTGGATGCACAAACTACATCTGCACAAATCAGGAGCTGATCACCCCTGGCTGGGTCACTTGGATGAAGGTGCATGATGCTGAAAGACCGTAACACACCAGATGAGCCCACTTTACTATACTGATTCATTTGACACTGTAAGCTGTGTGGGAAATAAAATCATAATAGAATTCAGAACAAGATGGAGCAGATCAAAACAGCTTTTCATAGCAATTAATAATAACAAGTTGGGAGGTTTGTACATGCCAAAGATCCACTGCGTTAAAACACAGTGTGTTGACATGCATAATTTTCCTGTTCAGTTTAATGTTGGCATTTGTGATCACACATAGTTTGGAGACCAGATAGACAAATCTGGAGTTAAGTCGGATAAAAGAATTTTTTGTGACTCCCTGTTACTAATTATCTAAACTAAAACTAAAGTATTTTCTAACTTGCACAGGGATTGTATTCCTCATCCATATGCTGGTGCAACCCCATGACTTCTATTCTATTCTATTCTATTTTGCCTTGACCTGTTTAGTGCTGAAATTTCTCTCCTAAAAGTCAGTTTTGGCCCTGGTTCCTGTAGAGGAAACAGAAGTGGGGCAGAACAGATCCTAGTTAATGGAATTTTATTGTATTTTAGTTTAGTTTACTTTTGTTAGTCACTTATAATAGTGGTGCATGAATGAGTGCATAAGTTTTCTGAGATAGTTTAAATAATTTTCTTTTTTTTCTTTCTTTCTTTCTTCCTTCCTTCCTTCCTTCCTTCCCTCCCCAAAATGGAGGCCTATCATCCTTCCTCGGGACCCAGCATTCCTTGCTGCGGCCCTGTCAGGCCTGTGCGTGTCATTTCAGGTCCAGTCAGCCCAGTTTGTCTCCGAGGACAGCAGACCAATGAAAAGAGGACAGTCCGTTGACAGCTGGAGCTCCACACTGCGCCCATACACGAGAACACAGGCGCGACGTCCAGGATGCCGGAGAGACGTTTAGAATAAAACATCGCTTTCAAGTCGTGGCCCACAATACTGCACAGCACGTCCGCCTCTTTCTGCTCTCTCCCCCCAGCTTACATCCCCCACCCCTCCTCCTCTCTGTCTCTCTCTCCGAATAAAACCGAGGGTTTCCGCGAATGAGCGAGCAGCCTCCTCGCAAGCAGCCATAATTGGGATTATTCAGGAATAATTCGCTTGATCCTGCTGTGATGTTTTTGTTTTTGTTTTCATTATTCTTGCGTTAAATCGGGGTTTCGACGGCTTCTGCGAGGTGTAGTCCTCCGCTTCATCGCTGGATTTTCCTTCTTTTTGTTTTGTTTTTTTTGTATTCGGTCTGTCATGGAGGCTTATATTGTGGACCATTAAGATGTAGTCCACCTTCGCTTCGCAGGACAGCACAACAAAGACTGCATATTGACAGTTCAGGGTAAATGCATCACGTTTGTTTGTTTGTTTTTTCTTCTTAAATGAAAGAAAGATGGGAAACAGAGACGTGTCGAGGCTGTTGTCTGTGTGGACTAATTGTCCTGGTGCCTACAGCCAATATACACGCCAAGACGGTTCATTTAGGGGATGCGCGATCTTTTTTCCCTCTCTAACGATTGTGGGTGGGTTATTGTAAGCATTGAAATTCTGACATCATTTGGATATATAATCAGAGAATAAGATATGTTGGGGTTTTTTTATCGCGTGTCTTTCTAGCCCTCTGGAGACTCATCTTCGACGTGATGCAACATAAAATGTGTTTTCTCGGATGATATTCAAATGAACACATCCCTCTCTGTGAAGCTGTAAAAGGGTGGCGGTGGATTTTTTTTTCCTTTTTTCTCCCCCAACGCACATCTCTTAAATGTGGCTCAGCATCAGTGCCCCCTCATCCTGGATTGTTTGATCAGCTGTTGATTATTTGATAGCCTTCGCCGTCTCGTGTTTGTTATATGTTCCTCATTTCGATTGCCTTTGCGATGGATTTATGCATAACAGGTGTTGTTTGAGCCCGACAGCACATCAAGAGCATGAGGCTTTATTATGTGTGTTTCCCTCGATTTGACGAACAGTGAAACAAAGCGGCTTGGATCATTTTTTTGTTTTTACCGTGAGAAAAGAACAGAGCCAAAAAAGAAGAAAAAAAATGAGGAAATGAAAGGTAGGTTATCATAACCATCCTCTTTCTTTCTTCATGTCTTTCTCTCACGCACATACACACAGCAAAAAAGAAAAAAAAAAAGAAAAAAAAACAGCAGTGGTGATTTTGACACCTGTTCATCTGTTTTTCACTCCACCCTGTGTTTCAGGCCTATACTGAGATGGCAGCCATTTAATCAGGTGAAATGATATCTGTCAAGGTGGAAAATGGGTGTTATGTATAAAAAAAGAAGCCAACAGTTGTAGGAAATCATATTGTGCTCATGGCCTACATAGACAAGGCCCACCCAAATCAGCATCAATGTGTATTGTTAACATCTCAAACCCATAAATAAGTTTGCAGCTGTTAAATTTGGTTTGTGATCAAATTTAATTGCTTATTTAATGTTTTTGCTTTAAAACTGAGCCTGTCTGCCATTATTGGTCCTCCTGTTGAGTTCAACACATTTCACATACAGACGCACAGTAAAAAACCAAATGGCCGCCTGCTCTGCTGTTATATTCCCCATATTTGTTCTGTGCTATGAATGGTACAGATTACACCCTCTGCTCTTTAACTGGCAGTCACACACACACACACACACAAACAAAGAGGAGCAGAGGGAAGGCATTAAATGTTCTTTGCTCATTTACAACGTCTCTGTTTGTTGGACATGCCCAGTGTTGGTTATGCTGTGTCTGCTCCATCCCCTTGTACACCCCCATGCATTCACTCAAACACCCACACTTGCACAAAGTATGTGAGCTGTAGTATCTTAGCAACGGGCAAGGTAATTACAGAGAGAGCCAAGGAGCTGGCATGCTGTAGAGCTGCTGATCTGATCCCAGTGTTGGAGAAATACAGGAAGACAGATATTTCAACTATGTTGCTCAACACAACACCTCTTCATCCATATCATCTTGATTTAAGTTTAACTTCTATTCAGACAGCTTTAATGAGCAGGTCAGACATCTTGTTTTTCATTCTCCCCCCCAAAAAATTTGTGTGTCTCTGTTCACAGGTGGTGAGGCTGTGGACAAAGAGGAAAGATGATTGTATCGTGTAGAAAAGATCCTTACGGCCTCTCCTTTTAAAGACGAGAGAGCCGTGGAAGACGACGGCTGTGGGAGGATTGTTACTGTTTATAAAGGGCCCGAATCAGGCAGGCCCTTGCGGAAGGTGATAGAATGGCTAACCAGAGCTTTGCCATCGATGGCCCTGGCAGTTTGCTGGCTGTGCTGGCTTCCCAGAGTGGACTGGCAAGAGGTGGCAGCAGCAGCAGTGATAGCAGCAGCAACAGTGGAGGAATCTCCGCCACAGATGTGTCTGCCTACTTTAAGCTAGTCTTCTTGGGCTTGATCATCTGTGTCAGCCTTGTAGGCAACCTCTTGGTCTCCATGCTGGTGTTGCGAGACAGGACACTTCACAAGGCTCCCTATTTCTTCCTTTTGGACCTGTGCCTGGCCGATGCAGTTCGCTCCGCTGCCTGCTTTCCCTTTGTGCTGGTTTCTGTCCACAACAGCTCGGCCTGGACTTACAGTGCCTTGAGTTGCAAAGTTGTGGCATTCATGGCTGTGCTGTTTTGTTTTCACGCTGCCTTCATGCTGTTTTGTGTGGCTGTTACACGCTACCTTGCCATTGCCCACCACCGTTTCTACGCCAAACGTATGACCATCTGGACCTGTGCCGCCATCATTTGCATGGTGTGGACTCTGGCAGTTGCCATGGCGTTCCCACCTGTCTTTGATGTGGGGACTTACAAGTTCATCCGTGATGAAGATCAGTGCATTTTTGAACATCGCTACCTGAAGACCAATGACACACTGGGTTTCATGCTCATGCTGGCCGTGGTGGTCCTGGCCACTCATGGCTTCTATGCCAAGCTGCTGCTGTTTGAGTACAGACACCGCAAGATGAAACCTGTCCAGCTTGTACCAGCTATCAGCCAGAATTGGACCTTTCATGGTCCTGGGGCCACAGGTCAAGCTGCAGCCAACTGGATTGCAGGGTTTGGTCGCGGCCCCATGCCACCAACTCTGCTGGGCATCAGGCAGAATTTACACAATCAGCACCGGCGGCTGCTCGGGATGGAGGAGGTGAGGTCAGAGAGGAGGCTGGGCAGGATGTTCTACACCATCACCTTACTTTTCCTGGTTCTCTGGGCGCCCTACATTGTGGCATGCTTCTGGAGGGTTTTTGTCAAGTCCTGCACCATCCCTCACAGGTACCTTTCCATCACAGTGTGGATGAGCTTCGCCCAGGCCGGAGTCAACCCTATCTTCTGTCTCCTGCTTAACGATGACCTGAGGAAAGTTCTGAGAGCTCACCTGCCCACTTACTGGAGGACTAAACAACACCTGCCCCAGGATGAGGCCTACTGCATCATGTGAGGAGATGTGAGATTAACAAAGGAACTTTCTCAAATTTTAAAGGGAAATTTAGAGAACAGAAGTGTGATGCACTTTGGTTTAAATATTAGTGTCTGTTTTGTTGTTTTGCACAACAAAAATCAAATTTTCACTAACAAATGCAGACACAGTGCCAATGTATGAAGAATGCAGATATTTTGAATTAATGTGTGAGTTGCAAAGGTTCGGCCAGGGCAATAGACAAACCCTGGAAACACTTGGGATGGTTTGTATTCCAGATCTTGTACTGTATGATTAACTGATTGGTAAGATCACAACAATCACCACTCCAATTACGTGTGACAGATGCCATTTTGAAATAATGTTGCCTTATTCAGACGGACACGCCCCAGAGCTTTCAACTGAGAACTATTTTGTCACATGAGGCGCTAAACAGATACAAACCCTTGAAGAAATGTGCCGCGGACTGTGAATAGAAAGTGTTGATCAGAGCGTTTCAAACTCTGAAACACATCAAAGAACTCAAAGGGTCTGAATGGAGCGAGAGACCACCCTGGACGCCTTTTCATGTAATTCAAAGGAGACTGCAGAATATTAAACGGACCCAATAACCTTGGATACATTTAAATAGCTGTTGTGAACCCAGAAGCCCCCAAAATGCTTGATTTTTTTCAGACTTGGTTTAGGGCGTGTCAGATTTCTTTGTATCATAAAAAGAGGAAAAAATTGCCTGTTTTGCTTTGTTTGTAAACAATACATGTTAAGCAGATGACACTATTTTGAAATATGACTTGATTTCATATTGTATAGACGGTACAGGAATGTTTATTCCTGCTTGTGTGTTTTTATATAGGATTTCTGCGTATGTGTGCGCGAGAGGAAAGGTAGAGAGACAGGAGGGGAGGGAGGCAGAAAGAGACTGACAGAAGTAATGACGATAGAATGGGTTCCAGTAATACTGAGTCAATATGAATGCAGCCTCATTTTGTGGTCTCAAAATCATGCAAAATTGAGCAATCATCATATGGAAATTTATCCTTTGAATGGATTTCTGCAACTGGAAATGTAGTGTGTTTTTTTTATGCTTATGTGCAACTAAATGTGAAATACAGATGGTTAATTAAATGAAAATGTAACGGTTGTATATTGCAAACAGGCCACAGGATTTAATGACTTGAATGATGATGTACGTCTTTTACATCATCTAAGAAAATCATGAACAAATGTACATTTATTTGAAAATGATGGTCTTGGGAATGTTTTAAAGTGCTGGACTGTCACTGAAATGCTCTCTTCAGCAAAAAGTGGAAAAGAGGTGGCCCTTACTGAAAAGGGAAAATCGAATGTTAACCGACCCTCTTATATATTTACGCTCAACATAAATGTCACCATTTTGATTGTCTGGATCACGGTACATTTTAAAATCAAACAACTTCAGGCTGGTGGATGGAAACTGGCTTAGACTACACTGAATTGTTCCTCCAAATTTAAGATTCATGTAATGCAAATGTCTGACCTACCGTACGTTAGACATAGATATATATGTGCAGTCAATTTGCTAAATGTGGACACTTGCACAGCATACTGTACTAGCATGCATTCCACTGCGTTTCATAGATTCAAGACTGGGTATTACAACTTGTACAGATGTATATGGAAAGACGAAGTGAAAAGTGAACAGAGGTTCATAATTTTTACGTCTGGCATTCCTTCGCGAGATGATATTCTGTAACTGTACAGTTTAACTGAGGTGGTTCTTTTGCCCACTCATCAATAAAGAATCTACTTTTGATGCATTATGAGTTATGACCTGCCTGTACAGAGACGTGGTTTCACAGAAATTAGACCATTTGATCTCCGATTGCATTCTGTTTGTATTTTCATTTCTCAACACATACAAAAGAGCTGAAAGCTTTATGACTCATCAGTTCATCTTGCACACTTCACTGCGTGAATTGAAGGAGTCATCTTATGATATTTCTACTGAGCTCAGACAGGTGTAAAGACAGACAGAGAATATCTTCCACTTATGATGTCTCTATAAAATTTAAACTAACCATCTTAAGGTGATGCTCCACAGCAGTTTCATTGTTTCTGAAAATGTCACCCCAGTGCAATTTGAGAAGAGTCATGAAGTCAAAAGACTGAGAAATAAAGCAAAGTAAGTGATGCTGTATGCTTAATATTACTTACATTTTACTTATAAATTTAACTCTGTTGATCTTTTTTACGTCTCAAACAGCTTTGCCTCATGAGCTAAAGTAAAAACAAATATTGTGAGGAAAGTTAACCAGACAAGGAATATATAATAAAGAGGAAACAGTAGTGAGGAAAATCCAAAGATGTTTCTTCTTTTATTACATCTGGAATTTAAATTTAATAATGATGCTCAGGCTTTAGGACATCTGACATGTTTTTTTTTTTATCATTATTACCATTTAATCAAGGACAAATTTGAAAAATGACTATGGAAATGGTGTATATAAAATTAGCTGCTTATTTCTACTAGATAGGGATGTTTCTGTGCAAACAGAAGGCTGCAGCCACCACCACCACCACACACACACACAAAAGCATTGTAAAGCTTGTAAACCTGATAAACTACATGTCTTCTCTGAGGTATCATTTACAAAATAAGTCCTGTTTGGGCTGCTACATGCCAGAACATTGTGTACAGTTACAGGGACCGTCTGAGAAGGTAAGCCAACCCAGAGCATTCTAAGACTATAGCCTTTACTGTATATAGACAACCAAAAGGGACAGGACAGTGAGCAGTGGGGTATAGAGTTACATGAGTGTAGGATTCTGGTTAAAACCTTACATTACTAAGAAGCAACAGGATAAGTGGCCGCAGTCCTGGAGGTTTTTGATGTTTCAAAAACCTGCTCCAACGCATCTGACTCAAATTAATGAGTCATTGTGCAGCACTTCATAGGCTGTTGGATTCATTTCATTTGAGTCAGGTATGTTGGAGCAAGGAAACTTTGAAAACCTGCAGGACAGTGGTCCTCATGGGACTGAAATGAATAGCCCTGCGTGTTTCTCATCAACATTTGGAATAAAAAGGGATCATTCTTCAAGTATCAAGACTATTATTTCAAGAAACGTGAAACCTTAATAACACTGTTGAACAAAGACAGCATTTGAACATCAACCTTCCTTCAGTATAAGTAACATAAACGCTTCATACAGTACAATACAATGTACTGAATAGCTCAAATTTGTGATTAAGGAAAAAAAAAATCATACAGGTTCCATGTTTAACCAGACACACCGAATAATTATGCTGTGCTATGTTTTGATATTTCTGCTCTAATCAAGGTCTGATTGAAATCAGACCACTGGACGACAGTTTAATCTCTCCATTTTAAAAAAAAAGAAAAGAAAATCAGCTTTGAAAATGAATGAGGTTTCATTTTTGAGGGTCTTTATCAGTGTGCTCAGACCACATCTGCTGGAAAAAATGTCCCCATTGTAAGCAGCATCAACTGTGTGCGCATCCTCCAGATGTTCCAGGTTTAACAGGTTGTATTGTCTCTCTGTGTCCTCAGATCTGTTAGCTTCCTTTCCATTTCTTACTCCAAGTGACAACGTCCCATTGCCCACTGTACTTTTTGAATGTGCACAATGCACAATATATCTTTTGTTTTTCATTTGTTTTATCTACAAATTAATTTAATTCTTTACCAAACAAAACATTCAATATAATAAATAAATCTAAAACACTCGAATGAAAAGAAGCAGAAAGAAGTCAAATCTTATGCCTAATATAAAAAAAAAACAGCTGCAGGCCAACATATCCCTGATTACCAGCTACTTTCAATGTTTACACTTCGTTTACTACATTCACGTCACCACAGAGCAAAACAGCTTCACCATTTACATTATATTCTTTCATCATTCCATCTTTAATATTTTTTAAACATATTTGATTTTTACTGCATTATTTTCTTTATCCAGACTGTTCCATAAACTGACAGAGAAACACATTTTCTCTAACACTTTTGTTCTGAATCTTGGTTTTATAAATATCTGACATCCTTTTAAATGATAATGGATTTGTCTATTTTCAGATCTTTTTGGATAGTGATGGTAAACATTTCCTATGAGCTTTATGCATTTCTGCTTTAATAAGCAGGTGTCCTGCCCATTCCAAACTGTCATGTTCCAACCTCCCCATACAATGCCCATTCATCGTACTTTTCCTTCCACAAAGAGGTAAAAAATAAAATCCCTCACTAGCCTTGAAAATTAAATAAAAAAAACTTTGAGTCATAATAATAATCAAATTTATGTGGATTTATAAAACTACAAATGTTTAGAATGATGATCACCTACAAGGTTTATTAATGTATTTCAGTGTAAATTGAACATTTAGAATGTTTCAGGCTTATGTTTTTTTAAAAGTTGTCATTCATGATTGTAAATAATCAGAAAATTTTAACCTGTGAGCATATTTAACTAAAGAAATATGCCACACTAATCAGACAGCCTTGTCAATCTTTCCTCAGGAGCAAAATACTACAAACACCATAAAATTGTTAAGTAATAACATAGAAAATTACATTTGACCCATATGTTGTAAAGCAACTGTAACTTGATAAATAATTCCCTCATAGCTCTAATATTTGAGATTTCTCTGTCATTTATTCTTTTCTAATCAGAAAAAGGAATGAAAATAACTGTGAAGTTAGATAAATATTTTATTATGCCTTTAGTAATTCAAGTTTTATAAATGAAAAAGAGGCTCAACTGGGTCTCATTAGATTGAGATGGCAAGGATGAGCAGGATCACCAAAGTGATGAAAGCTATCCACTGTATTAAATAATTACAGCAAATTTCTCTCCAAGATATCAGTCTAAATGCTTCGGTCAAATCTAGTGTCACACTTTGGTAACATATGGTGGAATAAAATGGGATCATAGAAGTCAGTAATCATCTTTTGAGGACCATGGTACCAAGGAAGGAAGGAAGGGACTAGAGTGCAATAAAATGATAATATATTAATGAACCCTTAATTCATTAAGATTGCAAATAGAATAAGCTCTGCAATGTCAGAAAAAGTAATTCAAAACATAATTTAACAATGTTAGATGTACTGTCCAACACCAAATGTGACAGTGGACAAGTGATGCAGTGGGAACAAGAAGGATATATTTAAAACCCACACAGCAACCGACTACCTAAACTTCTGAAACCAGCATCTTCAAATCAATTTAGTTACAAAGCAAACAAAGAAAAATGACAACAACACTAGTTTATTGTGTGTTAAATAACTTATAAGCAACCAGCATTAACTGAGTACACACATACAAATAAGTACAAACACATACTTATAAACACACTTTTTGTGTAGATTGGTTTGATATTCCTACTGACTGATTCTGATTTCAGTTTCATGCACATGTCAATATGCAAACAGGCAACTGAGAGCAAACAAGGCTGTTTTAATACGTTTGATCACACTGCTTGAATAACAGTTACATAAATAGTGAACTAGATCTATGCCAGAGGGAACATCAGTGTGATACAAGTGTTGTTTTTTTTTCAGTAAGATTATGCTGCATCCTCTTCACATGAATTCAGTCACATCCACACAAGCTGGAGGTGAGCCATGACACATGCATGGTAGTAGTGCTCTTTCTTTACCAATAAACCATTTCTCAGCAGCAGGTGTAGGAGTACTGACACATATACCGGCCCACCTCCCACCCAATGAATTTCTTAGACATCCCTTTCACCTGCACAGGATGCTGTTCTGTTTGATTGCACTTTAGTATTATTACATTAAACATCTGATGCAGCCCCTTACATTCCAGTGAAAATCTACAGCTTGTTATTGGACGGTTAAAAAGCAGCAGGCCTTTTATACACAGTGGATGGAAGCTCTCTGTTGACGGATCAGTCACTTCTGCTCACGCCTCCAGATGATGACCATGCCGGTGGAATCCGCAGATGCCAGCAAACTCTCGTCACAGTTGAAGCTCACATCCAAAACTGGTCCCCCGTGACCCTGTAGCTTGTTCACAATGGCCTTGGTGTTGCGCTCAACGTCGAAGAAGTAGACACAGGCATCCTCGCTGCCAGTTACTGAGACGATATGGAGGAAACCCCAAAAAGATGTTAAAAGGTGAAAACAACTAGAGAAATAATTGAGGGTTCATTAAAGAAAATCAGTGTCAGCAGTTCATGCTTCCTCCAAAACGTCTCAAAGAACATAATGATTATTGGAACAAGAGAGAGATTCAATAAAAATATGAGGCAATTTTTTATTTTAAATGTCTCTTTTTAGGGCACAAGACACCAAATAGTCCATTAGTGGATTCACGCTAACATCAAAGACTGCTATTTTGGACTGAAAAAACCGATCCCTGACTATTCACACAGCCACGCATTGGAGTTTTTTATTTAAAGGACTGTCAAGGACAAGATTTTTCAGTCAATTTGGAGACAAACTATATTCAAACACTGACAAGCCTCCATTAAAAAACTGTTAACTCAGAGGAATAATTAAAAGTGATGAAAGTCAAATGAGAAGTAGCTCTGAGGTACAGAAGTTCAATTGTTTACTTGTCTGTTGTTACCAATTTACTGTAAAGAAAATAGGTTGCTTTGTTGCTGAAAGATTGTTAATTAGAACCCCCCTGCCCCAATCCAGAAGCAGCAGTAGGTTATTTTTGCCTACGTTTCTTTCCCCACATTGTATAGCCTGCAGCAAGCAATACACTGTGGTCTAATTTTCTATTCAGATATCACAGCAGGAACACAAAGCGACCATAGTAAAAATGCTAAGATTTCTTACCAACACAAGCCCCCTGTCTGAAAGACATGAGGGGGCAGAAGATGCTATGAACGTGTTGAGATCCATGCTGGATGGGGAAGCTTCTCTTCAGCTGTAGTGTACCTTCATTATCTACCACCCTGCCAATGGGACGGTGGTATAACTGATTAATTTAATGCAACAACAAATTATCATAAACACATTAAATGAAGATTTTACAGGCTTGAATGTTTAGATGGACAGAGGAGACTAAACAGTCTATTAATACACAAGATACTGACCTGTACAGCAGCAGCTTATTAACACAGGCATTGACCAAAAGGGAGGGGTCTCTGGCCTCCCGGCTAATCCAGGACCGAGCAGATATGCTGCAGATGGAGCTGCCTTCACTCACCACCAGGCGCTTGGCTTTGGTTAGCTTCCCTGTGGGGATGGGGGCGGGAGTGGTGAAGCAGAACCACCAGAGACACACATTAACTGTGTCCTCTCTCATTATACAGTGACAAACTGATAATAATTTGCAATGTAGTCAGTGGGCATTCTGCCCTGACTGTACCTGTTGCCATGTCAAAGAGGAAGGAGAAAATACTCCCCCTGTCATCACCAGCCCAAAGGATCCTCCCCGGAGCATCAAAGGAGAGAGACAGCACGCGGCCTGTCAGCTTACTGGAGCCCCCCTTCACCTTCTTCCCAGTGGAGATGTTAACCACCTGCAGGTGGTGCTTGCTGTTTCCCACCTGGAACACAGGATCAGGAGTGAAGACCTTCATCATTTCCACAGGGCAGCAGTTTTGGTTACAAAAGCTGACATTTAACTCTGAAATTTTAATCAGCATCTGCACCGTGTATACATTCATGCATTATTCAGAGTAAAAGGCTTCTAACTGGAGATTAGTTCCTTGACATGCGCCGTTCTGTTGGTACATGTCGCTCACAAAAAGAAGAAAACATTTGGAATAGGATCAAACAGTTATGATCACTTTTATAGTGTGTTACAAACACAAGAGATGATAGAACCTGCAGTTCATTTGAGGTTTCTGGGTTAAAGCAAGACAAGGTTCTACATCCTCTGACAATCGTTAGAAAATCATCTTTGAATTTAAGTCTGAGCAAAATAGTGAAAGTGTTGCTTTAAAAACAATCAGCGGTCTGGTAACAGATACATGACGGGACAGTTATTTATTTTTATTTGAAATGCCCCTCATACTTGACACAAAGTAAACGTTGATAACTTGAGAAAAAGAGTCTACAACTGTTTATCACAGTAAGGAAAAAAAAAAGTCATTTTAAGACTATTTTATGTTACTGATCACATGACGATGAACTAAGAGATTTTAAAATAATTTGCATTTTCCAGAGTTTACTGTTTACAATGGATGCAGCCATCAACTTTTTAAAAGTAAAGCCAATGCAGAAGAACCTTAAAGAATATTTTAATGAGTGTAACAGTGTGCTGGTTAAGAAATATCCATGACCCCAAAAGATCGCCATTCAAAAAGGTTTACTACATCATAACAAAAGCCATTAAAGTGACTTACATCAAATTCAGTCACCATGATCTGTGCAGTGGGGTCATTATGAAAATAAATTTTATATTCATGTAAATATTACTCATCTCAGATAAATATTTCTGTTCAGTCTGGATCAAGTATCCCACTACAGCTCTACCCTCTTCTGTGAATATGGTCACTTCTAGATTAAACAAAACAACAACAAGAGGAGGGCTGCCAATTTTAAAATGCTGACACAGCAATGCCACAACACTCCATCTTTCACATGCAAAGTGGCACTTTTTTTCCATTAGTTCAAAATAGCCAGGTAAAATGAGAGCAGCGGTGACAACAAAACATCAAACCATGGATTATCTATACACGCTCATTTCAAAGAAGGGGTGTTAGATGGGGTGGTTTGGCCTATCCGGACTATAGACTGGACAAGAGGTACAGTGCAGGACACAGTATTGTATAACATCACGGAGGATTTTGTTAGTGTCCAATGAATAAATAACATAAATATCATCACAGGCCTTTCTGAAACTAGAATATTTAAATGTTTAGTGACTGAGAGATATTGACACAACTGTAAATAGACTCATATCAATGATGAGAGTAATGCATACAGCTATGAAACATGTTTGTTGAAGATTTGTATGTTTAGAAAAAGATTCAAATGATCAATAACTGCCGACTACAATAATCTCAGCATTACTGAGAGTATTACAGTCGACATCCAACTGAAGACTTTTGCTCAAACATATCTATTGTTGTTTGAGATCATTTCAGAGAGACCAAAGCTGACAGCCTCACTCATGAATCGTGCAATTAAGATGAACAGGCAAATAACTTTATGAAAAATCTGATAAATACAAGAGGCAATCAGACAGAAATACCTCTATATTGTTCTAGTCTTACATTAAGGTCTAAGCTGTTACCACTCTTGCTTTTTGTGGTAGAACAAAAATCAGTACTACAAACATGATAAATGATTTAAAAGGGACGCACCACAGTAAGGTTATTATTCATGGGCTGGAAGGTGCAGCAGAGCAGTTCACTAGATTCTGGGTCTCTGACTTCTCGGATGCACCGACCATCCTCGGTGTTCCAAATGCGCAGAGTCCCATCTAATGATGTTGACACAATTATGTCATTGCTCAGAGACCAGGCAAAGTCTGTGACGGGACCGCCATGCCCTTTCAGAGTCACCTTCACACTCGGAGGAGGTGGGGACAACGTCATAATGGACAGGGTGCCATCCAAAGAGCAGCAAGCAAGGAGGTGCTTGTCATCATTGGCAAACTGTAACCGTGGAACTTAAAAAAAACAATAGGAAGAAGACTAAATTATGTTTATGTTCAGTGTGAAATTTACATAAATGATTATAACAAATATAGTACAAATTCAATTACATACCAGCAGAGTCAACGTGCTGGTCGAAAATGTGGTGCATGCCAGCAAAAGCATAATTTTCACTCAGGGTTGTGTCCCCTGCCATAGCACGACTGGCCTCTGCCACAGAGGTGGGCACCAAACTGCCCGGAGGCCTGTAAGTAAGAAAAAAAAACCACCACATGAACATAAAATGAATATTTCACAACCTTCTTCTGCAGCTGAAAACTCAATATAAGAGATCTGATCCTTACTGGATGCATTCATACCAGAATTACAGTCAGTATATCTTGCAAAGCACTGCACCACATTGGCAAAATTCATCAATAAGAATTCAGGCAATAAGATAAGACGCTAGATGAAAAAAGAGGAGTTTTGTGCTCTTCCTTTTACCTCTCATCATAGACAGCTCTGTTCATCTGGGCCTGTAGTTGGTAGGAGCCTCTGCTAACAGACCGACGGTGGCCACGAGCTCCTTGAGCACGAGGGTCCTCCTCAAAGTCCTGACAGATGAGAGAAACCACAAAAGAGAAAAAAAAAACCTCAAAGGCGTGATTAAAGGTGAAGCAGAAATGGGCCGTCAAATAAGCTTCCAACAGCCATTTATCTATATTTTAAACTTATTAAATTTGCCATGCATTTTTAAGTTAATGATACTGTCCACTTATGTGGGCAATGCCAGCCATTTCAACCAAGCTGCTCAGTTTAATAAGAAGGGCAACCAAAATGTTGCTGGGCTCCTATTTGCCTCGTCATTCTCTCCAGCTTTGAGACATTTCAAATAATCCAAATCAGTACAGACACCTCTGCCTACTCTCCCTTTTCTACTTTCCCTATCCTTTCTGTTTCTTTGAGTCTGACCTCCATGCGGTCCAGTGTGGTGCGGGAGCTGCGCACACTGCTGGCCCTGAAGCTGCTCTGCTCAGACAGGGGCCCGTAGCGCAGGGCCAACAGCTGACTGCGCAGCCTCAGGTACTGCCTGCGCAGCCCTGGTTCAAAGCCACACTTGGCGTTCTCTCTGAGCAGCTGGCTGCGTCGACGGATGTATTGAGTTCGGAACTGTGGGAAGGTAGGCGTGCGGTAAGCATTGTACCTGCAGAAGGAAAGAAGTGACACAGCACACACAATAATTCACAAACAATCCATACAATCAATTACACATCTGAATAGCTTCTTCATCAGTTTTGACTATAAAAGCCAGCAGTGTGACTGGGTCTCACCTTGCATCCACTGCCAAAACCTGCTGCCAAACTGCTGCCATACCACAAGCACTCTGGGTAAAGAGGAAGCCACTTCCAAGGCAACGTCCTAGCAAAATGCAAGACATCCACCACTCATTAAATTATCTCTTTATGCTCAGTATGAGTATACACCTGGGCAAACGTAGATGTCACATTAATAAAACAGATATCATCCCACCCTCCATCTTTAGCACTGAATCAGGTGATGATGAACAATCTAAAGGACCACTGGGCATTGTTATTAGGCAAGGTTTTTATGTTCATATTTCCTATCAGTAAATAATACTACAACTAAACCTTTAAAAAAAGTTTTAAAAATGCGACAAAATGACTGGCGATGGTATTTTTCCAGCAACACCCAGAGCAGACGAATCTACTTGACAGTCGCAAAGCTGACTAGCATTAGCTAGCAAGTTAGCCACAACATCCTTCCTCGCTAAAAACAAAACAACACAACACAGTATCCCACCTATTACTGGATATCAATTGATAGTATAACATTTAAAAAATTGAATTAGATGCGTATGATTCACAAACTGTGGTAATATATCGAAACAACACGGAGTAAAAGGTTTAAAAAACACTTGCCTTCCTTAGCTTTTCTCCATCCTTGCGTTTCCTGTCATGTCACATGACTCGCGTGACCCACCCTCTCACTGCGTGCTGCTGGGTTGCGTGAACCTCGGGGAAGCGTTTACAGTTAATAAATTATGACCACAGTCAGATCCCATTAAATTACATTACAGTACAAACACTTTTTGGGGATACAGTGCCTTAATAAAAAGTTACACCATTAATGGATCATACCATTACCTTTGTTTATATTCAAATTATTAGGCTCGTGTCTGATTACACTGAAATGCAGCCAGTCATTACTAATAATTTAGTACTAATCTTACCTGCAGTTTTACAAGAAAAGAAACCTAATGTGATTTTATTATTATTATTATTATTATTATTACTATTATTATTATGGAATTATTACAAACTCAGTCCTCTTAAAGCAATGTACCTTATATTAGCAGACAGATCAAGGTACAAAACGCAAAAATAGTCCCACAAACGTTCTCTTAAAATCTCTCTTATAATGTTGTGACAATTTTAATGCAGAGAATTAAAGGATTTTTTTTAAGTTCAGCAGTTTTGTAGTCACTCACAATTTAGGTGCATGGTGTGTATCCTTATTATTATTATTATTATTATTATTATTATTATTATTATTATTATCATTATTATTATTATTATTATTATTATTATTATTATTATGTCATTGGGACTTCAGGCTACTTACATATATACATATATATATATATATATATATATATATATATATATATATATATATATATATATATATATATATATATATATAGTCATTATCAGAAATAGTTTTTTATTTTACCACAACAAAGACAGGGATATCTATCCCCTTATAATACGTGCTAAATCCCTCCACTATTCCAGTGCAAGGTCCTATACTGTGTAGTCATATTATTTCTTATTTATGTTTTTCTAAGGGCAAAATCTTCTTTTTATCCAGATCAATGTGAGAAAGTGTGATCCAGGACCGAGATGGCATTAAGTAAAACAAACATATCACACAGCCACTTCTTCTGTATAATGATGAAATCGCTTTCTTGTCATGTCCAATAGTTGAATGCACAGTTCCAGTGAGTTCACAATGGCAGTATTACAAGGTCAGCTTTGAGGTTTCGCCTTGCTCAGCAGAGACCTGCTCAGCTGACTGGGCTCTTTGCTTGTTCATGGTGCTCTTTCTCGAAGGGGCCCCAGTGACAGAACCATTCACCAGCACTGGCCATAAATGTCGAGTTGAACGGCACATTAAGCACTGTACTTTCCCAAAAAAAAGAGTATTGACTCTGGAGCACAGCCAAAATGCCAGGAACGAAAGGTAAGTAACATGCAGCACAAATTCATTACAACAAAGTAGTTGTTAGAAATAAGTTAAGTTAAAAATATAAAAATAAATACATGATTAATGAAGACAAATAAGATAGATGTTAAGATGAAAAATGTTTGACCTACATGTGATTACATTTTCAGGTAATAAATCGGACAAGAAGTCAGCTACCAAGGTAGGAATGTTAGAACTGTACCATTAATAATTTTCATCTTTCAGTAAGTTGTGTTTTCCAAATTTTGCTTTATTTATGTTTGTCTTTTTTTCATAGCAACCTCAGAGTCCTAAAGAGCAGCCGAAGAAAGGTGATCAGAAAGGAGATGACAGCAAAAAGCAAGGAGGTAAGCATTTATATCAGCTGAATATATCTTCCAGAAGTCCCCGACATGGAAATGAAGTGCTGGGATTGCTGTCCCCAGTAAAGGTGTCAAAGGTGTGTTTTATCCTCTCGCAGGACAGCCGAAGGGAGAGAAGCAATAACTTCCAGGCATTCGTGAAGATGGCTTTGGAGACACTGCTGGGGTCCTGCCGTCGTAAAAATGGAGGTCCTCGGGGAAGATACGGCTGAATGTCCCCCCTCCGCACTTTTCCTCTAGAACTTGCTGCTTTGTGGCCCTGCGATACATCATCTGCTCACCTCTTACAGAGGTAGAAAACAAAGCTGATCTTC
This sequence comes from Melanotaenia boesemani, assembly GCF_017639745.1. Classification (NCBI taxonomy): domain Eukaryota; kingdom Metazoa; phylum Chordata; class Actinopteri; order Atheriniformes; family Melanotaeniidae; genus Melanotaenia; species Melanotaenia boesemani. The sequence continues at coordinate 7,705,994 of NC_055694.1, read as the reverse complement.
ATCCATCACCATCTGTTGTTATGATGTTCTTCTCTACCCTTTTCTATCTGGCCCGCACTGTCCACTCTGGCTTAATGGATGCTTAGAAAAAAGGATCTAAGCTAGACCAGACTACTGCTCTGAGCAACAAACAATCAAACTCTAGCAACTCCTCCCAAACCCGCCCTCATACCATCACTGTCAGACAGTGCATATATTCTTTTTGTAAATAATGATTCAAATAAAGAACTATTTATTACAGCAATCTGAATGTGGATTTTTCCTTGATTTTCTCACTTCTCCCACTACCTCAAAATAACACCCAGTGAATCAGACAAAAACACAATTCAAGCTTTCATGTAAAATTTTATAAAAAATATCACAGGTGTATCGATGCCTTCACATTTACAGGGACAAAATTTTGACCTAAAGCAAACATCTGAAAGGTATTTACAATTTTTGTTGGATTTAGTGGTATTACTGCACGTCTGCACAGACCAAGCACATGAACTGATGCTGAAGCTCTATTCTAACACCACATCTTGGTCAAGAAGCAAATCGTTTGATGTTCTGCTCTTAAAGAGCGCAATCGAAATCTCACGCAGGTGCTCATATCCTTGCATCAGGTTGTCAAAAATCACATCTGCGTAGTAAAAATCTAGAAGAGAAATAGTTCATGTAGCATGTTGGATGTTTTTACTTTTTAAAGCTGTGTACAAAATTGAAAGAGGAATTTAAATATCTTTGCTATACAGTAATACATGTCAAATACCCTGATTCTACTATTTTTAATTTCAGTGTTGGAGAGGAAAAGTGTTTGGAATACAAATTAGATATTTTAATTATAAGGAAATTGTCAACATTGCCACAAAACAAAAATTCAAACACCATCAGGATATTCCACATAAAAAAAATATCATCTAAAACTCACTAAAGGAAGAAATAATGACTGATAACGCTAAAATTGCTGCCTCATAACCATACCCTGTGCTCTTTTCATTCATAAGGAAAAATCTTTATCATCCACATGCTCAAGAGACAAGCACTGTTCCAGGACAAGTCTTACAAATGTCTATATAAATTTTATTGCCAGCAAATTCGGTTAAAAAGAAGCATGTCCTTATTAAAAAAAAATAGCTCCAAATGAACAAACTAGTGTGAAGAAAAGTCCAAGTCGCATTCTGCTAAGAATCCCAGCCTCTGTTTTAAGAACTAATTTTGGCCTTCTGAAGAAATTAAAGCACGCTGAAGAAGAGGGCAAAGTAACTATCGAGGTCAATTTCCTGTTATTCAGTTTGAAAGAAAGTGACAGGTCAGGGAAATCCCACATTAATAAGAAACAAACAGCTGCATCATTGATCTTGGTTGATAAAGTGAATTTGCTGGCTATAAGATTACAGAATGTCACCAGCCTTATCCCTCAAACCTTAAAGTTTGACTATAGAGCAGTTAAGGCGAAGGGATATAACATCTGGAGGACACCTGCCTCCTGAGTTCTATCAAACGTCTGCAAAAAGGAGCAGCCAATCTCCACCGTGCTGACAGTTATTGATTGTGTCCCACAGTAAGACGCCGTCACGGCAGGAGTGCTCGACAACTGTGGCTCAGATAAAAAGGATGCGATACGGAGAAAAAGAAACTATCTTTCTACAGATATGAAAACTAGTTCCCAGCAGGTTAGAATCACAGATTACCCAGCCAGCACGTGGTGCACCCTGAGCACCGCATGCTGGTTTATTGTTGTACGCAGGTTGAAAATCTTCTTTTCGGTCTGATGCAGGATAATGTCACAGTGTAGAAGTGAAAAAACCTACTTCACATCTCAGTATTGCTTCCTTTACTTCTTCATCTCTTGTTTTTAGAGAATGAGGCGGTACAATATCCAGCATCCAAACGTGACCCAGTGGCTGGTCCAGCTCAGTTCTGACCACTTCTGAATGGTATGATGGGTAATATCATCCTGTAGGGGACAGTATGCATAACATGCTACACTCTGAAGAAAAAAACACCCATCACACAAACCAACAAATCAGTTAACTATAAATACCAAAGGAAAGATGGCATTGCTAGAAGGTATTTCATATATTCCTAAATCACATAAAGAGTTGTACGCTTTATGCACAATTGTATGAAAATAGACACCAAGGAGCTTCTAAACATGGGAACTGATACAAAAGAGTAACTCAATGAATCCGATCCTGCTCCAAAAAACACCACTGAACTTTTTACATTTGCACACCTTCCTTAAAAATTCCTAAATATGGCATCGGTGTGGTAGTTAAATAAAACCTATAGATTCTGAAAGTGAAATTTCACCTGTGATTTTGCTCTTTCTGTTATTTTGCAATGCTTTTATCTGATTCCCTCCTTGCAGACTTTGTGGTTCTGCTGCAAAGAACGGATTTCCTCTGTGGATAAATATACTCTCATCTTACCTCATCGTCTTCCATGTAGTCCACGCTGGAGTTGAACACAGAGCCCAGGTATGCCAAGTGAAGTATTGCCAAAGCACTGAATGCTATGTTAATCATATACACACATAACCCCTGCAGAGTAGAAACAGCATTATGTTAGGGAAGTCGGTTTCATACCAAGTCGTGGCTGAACTACGAAGTACCAGTTTATCAATGCCTGAACCCTGATAAGAACAGTGATGTATTCTGCTTTATGCAGACTGCTTGTTGTTGGGATAAATCATTATTTTTCTCTTCCTGATATTCTGATCTGTGAAAGAGAATTGTCTTTTCTTCCTTGGGCTTCTTTTCAGCGAATATATCAGCAGTCAATGTAAGGCAGACGAATGATGCTGCTGTATTTTAACTGCAGCACCTGTGTTGACATTAAAAAGGTGGTGTCTGATCCTCTTTAGCACCCCAATAAATACACAGCTTTCTGGTTCCCAATGTTACCTTGTATGTTGTTATAATAAAACAGAGATTTGATTTTCATAATTTTGTTCATGCAGATGAAAACAATAGTTGTCGGAATAGTTTCTGACACCAAAAGTGGTGTCAGTTTGAGCAGATCATGATCTGAGAGGAATTTCTAGCAACCATTTGCACAAATAAAGCTGGTAGAAGAAAATAAAGTTAAAAAAAGTAAAAAAAAAAAAAAAAAAAAAAAAAGAAGACAGGGGTATTTTGGGAATTAATTTCTATCTCTGCATGAAATCGGCTGAAAAAAAAAGATATTTTTAAGCCTATGAGAGTTTTTTTTATGGCTCAAACTTCAAGTTGAGTTGGATGAAAAGATGAATTTGATTGAAGAAGTAACTTGTACCAAAGAGAAACACTCCAGAGAGTTCTGATAACCAGCTGAGGTATATTTCAGCAAATAATCTCACCCTAAAACAAAAATGTACAGTTTCCACACATTCATTTTTGCAAACGAATTAACTTTTTGTTGATTAAACAAACAGGGTGCAAGGTGTTAATTGAGAGTGCTTTGCAGGTGCTAAAACAACCCTGGCTGCTTTAAATCTTTCTGTTTAGGTATGCCAACATCTCCTGCACGTGGCTAATATTTAGCACACAGATGAGAAATTCAACATTTCTCATCTTTAGTCCTTGTTGAACTTTTCTTTTAGCATTATGCAAATATCAAAAGCTAACTGCTAATCATCACTACGTGTGGCAAAGATTTGAAAAAGAGAGAAGAGACAGGTGAATATTACCTTTTTGTTCTGGTGACTGCAGTTTGGCTGACACTTTTTTGACAGTATACAGGCATTAAAAATTACTGCAAGCCTCTTCCTCAATACTGAAACACAAAGCAAGACTAAAACATTACAAGAGACCAGAGAAAGAGTTCCTTTGCAAACATGAGGGGAAAATTACAAGCACTGCAGTGAACAGAAATAGTGTGTCATAGGGGGTGCAATTAACCATTTCTGCAGAGCTAAGCATTTTCTCTAAATGGAAAGTGTGTAATGTGGAAACAAGAAAAGCATTAGGAAGACTCTTACCGTGCTCGATGTATGTAATGAACCCCAGAGATATGAGTACTGCACCCAAATGAAAACTCAAACCCTGAAATCCGCAAGAATTCGAATCAAAACTAAACAAAACACTTGTTGACATGAAAGCAGTATTAGAAATATAAGTGCTCACGTGCAGGAGGGCACTGGCTGTGTAGGTCACCATGATGGCCGAGAACGTTCCAAATCTGAGCGCACTCTTAAAAACATCTGTGAGATGAGATTATCAGCTTCCATAAGAATTACAGTCTGCTTATAGAAGGCATCATAAATCAGCTGCTGTCATCCCTCCCAGCATCAGAACTCACAGGTGTGCAGAAAGCGAGACATGGGCAGATTCCATGACGTTACCACCTCCACCATTGACCGGGGAAATTCTATATTAAGCGGCTTGGATACGCTCATATCCCTAAAAATAAAAAGCAAAGGGGTGGAAAGCTGTTAGAAACCTGAATCAAGTGAGGGATGCTTTATGCTGATTGCTGCATGCAGTTCTGACCATTTGAGGTTTTCTTTCTCCTCTGTGAAGCCTGCCCCAGCAAGAGTAGCAGTAGTCTCGCTCAAGTAGCCGACAAAATAATTGCTGAAGTGGAAAGACATTGTGTTCTCATACGCCAGCAGCCACCTAATGCAAGAACATCGGAACAGTAAGGGAGACAGATGGCTCTGATAATCCCATTTCAGCTAAAATCTAACTGTATTAAGTTTTATGAAAAAAACTGAAGAACATACTTTGCCGCCGAACCTCTAAAGAGCAAAGGGGACAAAGAGAGCAACGTTAGTGACACATTATGTTTCCACATCTGCTTTACTGACTTGTGATGATTTACTTCTCACCAAGTTTTTCAAGGTAATGAAATAGTAAAAGAGTGGGTGAAAAGGGTGTCCTGGTAAATATGTAGCTGCACATAGATGGGGAGTGATGATGACGATGAAGGTACATGCTTGTAGGTAAAACCTTTTGCATTGGTAAACAAAGGATCTGCATGCAGAAAAAAAGAGTGCATATTGTGTGGAGATGCCAACAGCGTATGGTATGCTCAGTGAAGCAAAGCAAAGCACAGCCTTATATACCTGATTTTCCTTCTTTTCTTGCTGCAAACAAAGCGCATAACAAATCCATTACCTTACCGGGAAGATTTAAGAGAATAAACAGGGACTTTGATTTATTTAGCGGAATCGTGTTCTGCCTACCTCCGTAATAGCTTGTCTCCAAAAACAGGTATGAAATAAGGGAAGAGATAGGGCGCCACACAGTTGGAAATAACAAGGCAGATCTGGCTCTTCACCCAGCTAAGAGACACTTTAAAAAGCCAAGCTAAACTCTAAGCAGAAAAACAAGAAATGCACAGTTAGCAGATAGTTTCAGGATAAACTCACCCCACCCTTTCCATCCTTATGAGATAGAGCATCACACCTACCAGCTTGCGCCCTTCCAGGGCTTCTTTGTAGCTGTTAAAGCTGATCCAGGGACCAAAAATGACGGTACCCACAAAGTAAATATAGCCCATGAACTCAATGGGTGAGGGGACACTGGTCACAACACCTCTGTCCAAATCAAAGGCCAGAGAGATGGCTTTCATGGCAACCACCATCTGTGAACCTTGTTGAGAGAGATTCCTTAATAAAACTAAAATAATAACTTTCCATCAAGATAATAAATAATAAAACAAAGCAAATATTGCAGGGGATTACTGGCCTACCTCTCATCTTGTGCCAGTTGGTGGTATCCATCATATGCAGCTCTCTAATAAAATCAGATAAAATACATTTTCTTAGATCTCGCTACAAGGCTCAACTTCTGCATCACAGTCTTTGGATAGTTCACTTAAAATGCACATTTGGTGGGTGGTGCTGACAAGCCAGGTATCAGAGGAGGTCCCTCTTACCCCAGGAGCAAGTAGATGAGCACAGTGATGGAGAGGAAGGTGCCTCGGATGGTGGAATGGCGGCACAGGAAGAGGAAGAGGTAGCAGAGAAGACTGAGAAGGACCACCCAGATCATATGTAGCTCAAAAAACAGGTAGAGGGTGTAGAAGCCTCCAGCCACTGTGCCCAGGTGTTTCACAAAAGAGGGGAGACCTGGTGGAGGAAGATAGTTCAAATATACAATGCTGGTTATTAAAATGATGCAAGCAACATGATGGGTGAATGACATCAAAATATCTGAACTCTCACCCAACATCCAGAGCAGCCGACACAGCAGGCAGATAACCAGCAGCTGCCATACCTGCTCCAGGCCCTGCTGAGCAGTAGGCAGCAGGCAGCCATGAGCAAGCTCCTGGAAGAACTTCTGTCGGCTGAACACTCCCATCACTAAGCTTAAAAACCAGAGGGAAGCCATTTTTGTTGCATTTTTACAGCAACAAAAAATATACCCATGTTGCTACTGTTAGCATATTTAATGTTACCACAGTAAAACGTGCTTTGCTTTCTGCATTAACTCACACACAAGCAGGAAAACACAAGCTGCTCCCCACATTCTTCAAACTTCAAGTCCCAGCATGCAAAGCGACTCACTACAAATCTATGAAGATCCATGCAATTAGCTGCAAGAGTTTCAATATTTCTGAAGAGATATTTCATTTTTTATAAGTCAAATATATATTTATAATATATAATTCTCGCTTCTGTTCTAATCTCAAACTGGATCTATATGATTATTTCTGTATAACTAAACCTCAGTGAGAAAACGGGAAAGCTACAGCCCACTAACATGAAGAATTGTGTCATTAGACCGCTGCACAAAGCGTAGTGAATAAAGAGTATTAGATGCTTTTCTTCAAGGCATGCTTTCTCCGCAATGCAGTCCAGCAAGGGGGTGAGTTGACTCACAGCTGCCTTCAACCACTGCATTAACGGTACCGTGTATTCAGTGTTGTGTGTGTGACTAGAAAACTTGAAAGCAAATGCGTCTTAAATGTATGAAAGCTGTCAGGAATTGCTAGCCTTGCTTCACTGAACTGGTAGGATTTACAGCCTCGCTAGCAACGTACTTGAAGACATCCCCCAGCCCCCCGCATAAGAAACAGCTAAGCTGGATGCCCGGAGCATGTCAGTTTGTTTTTCTGGGATAAGACTTACCCTTTCCGAGCAGGAGCGGGAGGCTCCTCCTGGTGTTTATCCAGCTGCTTTTCTGTCCCTTAACAATTTCTCAAGTGTGTATGTTTCCGCTTAAGCACACTCGGTCCAGATGATGCATATCTGTATGACTCCCATTGTCACAGCATCAGCACCACTAACCCATGAAGGCACGCGAGGACTCATCGACCAATCTACCGCTTAGGTCCAGCGATAACAGCCAATCGCAGCTTTCATAGCCATAACATAACGGCTAAAGCGTCCAATCGGAGTCGTTGCCCCCCATTACCGGTGCATCCGGACCAATGAGACGTGTACAGCGTGCAGATGGACGCAGACGGGACTCAAGAGATGTAGACGTGCTGCAAGAGGTCACAGAGGAAAAACCCCTGGTTGCGAGCAATAATATTATTTCTACCTTTCCTTTGAATAAACTATGTCCTTAATTAATAACAGAGCGCTAAAAAATCAAATGGGGTGCAAAGAACAAATATAAATCAATAATTTGGTGGCGGTACTAACAAAGAAACTTGACAAAGTTCCTTAAAAAAGTTTCCTAACATATTAACAGCAGTATCCAGAAGGATATAAGGTAATGGTCAAATTTAAACCACAAACAGAAATGATTAAAATAAGTATTACCCATCAACATCCATCCAAATGTAAAAGCATAAATGCTGTAAATGCACTGTTGTTTTTTTTTTATTATTTTCAGTGCAGTTGAATTGTGTGTCAAATCAGAACAAGTCTAGAGGCTTCATGTTTTGACACAATGGTAGGACAGTCCAAGAAAAGCAGGCAGATATTTTAAGGTCAATGTGACAATCCTCTTAGTGCCACCACAATAAATCTCGAGGCAGTTTGTGGCCTGAAAATCCTCTTTGCTTTGGCAACAAAACCATATTTTAGAAAAGTCTGACAAAGTAGGATCATTTTATTTGAAAATAGGTTACATACAAATTACATATTATGACACATTGAGCAACTTATCTCTCCCATTTCCTGTTCAAATAAAAATCATAGAATGAATTTGTTATAAGCAGGGTTATGGTTTCATAAACTGGTGGGTCAATTAAAGTTTTCTGGTTTTCAAGTTCCTGTGGTTATCTGGTAAAGTCCCATAAGGACTAAATGATAAGGCAGTAACCACTTAGCAAAAAAAAAAAAAAGGTCTAGTCTAATAAAACTGTCATCCTAAAATGAACAAAAAAAAGTGAAGCAGCTGTTTTAAAACCCAATTCAGAGTCGACAAGTGTGCTGCATCCTAGTACAATACAATTAAATGTTTGACTTGCCTCTTTTCACAACATCAGTGTCAGCACCACAGAAAGAGTGCTTAGCCACCGCTTGGTAGTTTGGGTGTTAGTTATTAAAACTTAAAAGCTTCTGAATAGCAGTTTCGTCTCCCAATCAGTCACCCTGCTTTCTACCATTTCTGGAAATTTTGCACATAAACCAGTTTAAAACACTTGTGCATCCTAAATACATTGTGTACATATTTGTGCCCATTACGTCAAATTGAGGCACATAAAACAGCAAACATTGTCAGTCTGTTTCCAGTTATCTGAGGTAGGTGGGAAAAAGCTAATTCAGTGGTCACTTACCTGATGTAGTAAAAGCAAATATTCCTGCTCCTGTTTGTTGTACAGTGTATTTGCTCACAAACCAATCAGTTACAGCACATGATACTAAGTACAATATTCAGCCTGCAGTCTAAATGCCAACTGGTGCAGTTTTACAACTAAATCGTTTACATTATACACACATCTTAACAGTATTACTGATTAAACAGTAAAAAAAAAAATCTCGCTACTTTTAAAAAGGTGAAACATTTTAACTTCAGAACTGAGGAGCAAAAAGACACATCAGAATATATCGGTGTGCAGAACCAAGTTAGACCTGTCAGTAAACAGTCTGAGAAGTTTATTGACCATCTGCAGCATTCACATTTATACACTAGAGGGAGACAAATCAATACAAACACATAATTTAAGTGATTGCTGCATAATCCAAACAGGCTCCTATCTCTGCTGCAAGATTAATCAAAAACACCCAAATGTTAGGCAGCCTGACTTATTCACTTCATGACAAAAAGCACCAGTCCTCATCTGAGACGAAAATATTTCAACCAAGGCAATAGGATCAGTTTGATGAGAGGATTAAATCGTTTTTACAGTACAGGAATGACTGTTTAAATGATACAATGCTTCCCGCAGCTTGAATCAGATTTCAATCTCTAGGTCGTAAGCAATTTTCTCTTTTTTGACTTCCTTTACGGTTTGGGCTTTCGGAGAAATTATAACTGGTTCGTTTGGCTCCACCTTCACAACATTTTCAATCTTAACTGTTCTTTGTTTGCTCAAAATATATTTGTAATTTCTTTGAACTTCAAGCAAAGCCGAGGTGAGGTACTGAGGGGAAAAGATCCTCAGTGAGGATGGGAGCTCTGGATGTTGGGGGAGATGTGGTTGTATAAAAAAAGAAGGATACTGAGGCACTTCTGAATTCAGATTAAATGAGTGTTTTGGGTTATTTGAGAATCTGAGGATTGGTGAAGGGGGACAGGGCATAGGAGAGGGTTTCACTGACTCCAAGCCAGGAGTTCTGGTGAATGAGGATAAAGGGGGGACATCGGGTAATAATGCAGGGGGTGAAGGTGAAGGTAAAGGCGTCGGACTGAGGTCCTGTGAACTCTGAGTGTTGTCAACTGTTTCTGCCATCTGCTGTGGCTCCTGGTTTTCTGGAAGACTCTTTTCTGGGCTCACACTAGTGTCTACACTCTGTTCCTCACTGGTGGAGGACTCTTCACCAGATTCAGTTTTAGACTCAATCTGTGGCTGGAATAAAACGTGGTTGTGACGTCGACAGAACAGCACGCCACACTTGAAGCACTTCCTGCCATCTTTAACATGGAGCAGTTTGTGACGCTTGAGGTTCTGACTTGTAGTAAAAGATCGATCACACATGTTACACGGAAAGGAAGGCTCATCCTCGGGGACAACATGGGACTCATCTACATCTGCCTGACCTGAGACGAAGGCCTTTTGGTCTTCGTGCTCTTGTTTGTGCTTAATAAACTGCGACACACTGACAAAGACCTGACTGCACAGTTCACACTGGTAGCCACCTGCAGGTGATATTACATTCTTTAGGAGCACAAATGGATTCTTTTTATCCATTTTTTGCATGCTTACTATTGATGTCTGTGATGGTAATGTTTTGTTTGGGCTGGATGTTGTTTGTGATTGGATTGTGTTGGTTTTACTTTCTGCTTCCTCAGTCAATCCCCTTATTTTCTAGAAGACAAACACACAGAGAATAGTATTATTATGGTAAGAGCATTTTCAGAAGAAATGTAGTATAAAATCATAAGAAAAATAATGGCGGCTGCTACCTTTCGCAGAGATGGAGGTGATGGAGTCTGCACTGAAAGTTTACCCGCAGTTTCCATCATGTCAGAGGACTGAAGGTCTGCTGGAGAACCTGCTCCATCAGAATCAGGTGGAGTTGTTTCTTCCTCTGTATGTGCCTTAGCTCTACGTGGAAGACTTTTTCTACCACCATAAGACCTATGAAAATAATTGTGAAAAATTATTTATTTTAATATGTAATCAGATAAATAAACTGGTGTATGTATATAGAAATAACAACATTCCCTTGTGCAGGTCTTCCAACCAGAGGAGTACAGACTTATGTACACACTACATGTGCAATATCTTACAAAACCACTATGACATATTTATGTGAATAGGAAAACAGGTTTGAGGCTCCCTAGTTCTGCTCAGGATAAAGTAACTACAGGATATAACTGGAGGCCAGGCTGTAACACAGAAATCTCAATCAGTTGATTATCAGATTGTCCTTTACTGAAGACCTTTACACATTAATCTGGGTTGAGTTGTTTTGCTGCAGACAGGTGGATAAAATCTCTCATTAAGAGTTGAATTTTTTTTTACAAAGCAGAGATTATGTACACAAATCTAGTTTCTCTTGTTGTAACATTTTCTTCATAATGTCAAATAAAAATTGAAACCAACTCCAAATTTAACAACCTGTGGTGTTAAGAGAGAGCTATGCTTTATAGAGGCAAAAATAAAGACAAAAAACCTGCAGTTACAAGAGAGTTTATAAGTTTGGTTACTGACCAAATGTTTTACTTCTGCAAACTCCAACAGCTTCAAGTTACCAAATAATTTAACGAGTCTCTTGCATTCACTAACTTTATCCCAACAGAATATTAAATGCTGCCCAATAACTATGCAATTCTCTCAATGGGACAGAAATGAGAGGGTGTTTCCCTAAATATACAACAACACACTACAACACAATTATTGGTCTGTCCATGCAGAAGCTATTTATTTAAATCAGCTAAAATTATACTTTAAATTTCTCACCGTTTCATATTTTTCTTTCTCTGTTTTTGTTTGGCACATGTAAACACAGAAGGGACATAGTCAGGTCTGTCGTGGTCCGTGGTCGCTTCTCCTGTAAAACACGGACACAACGTTTTATGTAACTTTAAAAATTTACATCTAATTCCATATATTTGACTAGTGCTGCAGCTAGCTGTTTGGGCTGGGTACCAGTTCTTTGTATCTGACCTGAAATGAAATGATCGCCACAAATACGAGTAGATCCTCTGAGCTCCATGTTGCTGCCGTTCGCTCGCTGTATTGCTTGTATCCATAAACGTCTCCGTTGGACCTGAAACTGTCGAGATCCAGATGGTATCGTGTAAAATTTAGTTCTGCTGCTTGGGGAGTAGCGATTTTTGCAACCAGACACGCAACATGACATTTTGCTTCAAACTTTGATTCGGCGTTAGCAGGCTTTTAGCAAGTTACAGAAACAAAACTCAGGACGAGATGCGCGCGCAACTTTGTTGATTGCGTCACATAGTTGACTTCGCTGTAAGAGCGGTCACGTGGGATATGAATCCTTTAATAGTTCCAAACAAATCTACTACTGAACAGACAGACGCGATCGGATTGCTGAGTGAAAACTAAATAAACATATTATTGCTGCACATACACGTTAGTCAATTAATGCATTATGTTCATGTCGATTTGAGTGATGATTAAGTCATATCTGACAATAGATTAAATAAGTGTAACCAGCACAATAATTTCATACAATTTTGAAGGTGATCATTGATCTTTGTTCCACCTTTATGTCATATTCATCTGTGTGATGTCACCTTTTGATGTGTGTATGTTCTTTGCACCAGCTAGTGTGTGATGTCACTGTTTGATCTGTTCCGAACGGTAAGCATTTTAATTGAGCTGAGGAATTTTCCTCCCTATTAGTCCAAGTAGAATTCCTAGTTGGTTGACATGAAAGTGAGGCTAAGTGTTTGTATTTTGGTTGTGTATTATGAATGATGAGTGAATCAAGTTAAAGATAAGTGTAGTGTTTAATTGTCTGTCGCAGCAGCAGCAGCAGCAGCGCCCTCTGTAGTTTTGTAGAGGCGGGTGCAAAAGCTTACAGCACCTGGTATTCCCAGGCGGTCTCCCATCCAAGTACTGACCAGGCCCGACCCTGCTTAGCTTCCGAGATCAGACGAGATCGGGCGTGTTCAGGGTGGTATGGCCGTAAGCGAGAGAGCCAGGCCTAGACGGCGTTTTTATACTCTGTGTGCTGTCACCATCTCTTTCTACTGTTTGGAAACAGCACTAACGTAGAGCTCCTCCGTCCTGGTCTTCCAGGGCCAGGGTCCTGCTGATTTTTAATATTTTTTTATAGAGCTTTCCCTCGTGCAACACACCTCATTGAGATGCTGTTGTTGTGAGACAGGTGTGTTGCTTGTCAAGTGGGAATGAGCAGCCCATGTTCATCCGTCAGCTTTCTCTCCACTCATGAAAGTGCGTCTCTCAGACTGGGTGGCTGTAAACAAAGAAGCAGACGTTTGTTCCTTGCTTGTATATTTGTAGTCAAGCTGGACACGCAGAAAGATACATGCACATTTGTACAGTGTGAGCATGAGAAATAGTGGCAGAAGCCTAGTTTTGCTGTAATAGACAAGACAAAGGTAAATGTGTAAATGCTGCTGCTGGATGACGTACAAAAGGATATTTTCTCGCGTCTCTTGTCGCTTACGGCCACACCACCCTGAACGTGCCCGATCTCGTCTGATCTCGGAAGCCTAGCAGGGTCGGGCCTGGTCAGTACTTGGACGGGAGACCGCCTGGGAATACCAGGTGCTGTAAGCTTTTGCACCCCTCTCTACAAATTGCAGAGGGCGCTGCTGCAGCATCACTCCAAACAGCTTCATATTTCACAATGACAAAACTAAAACTTACACAAACATTACCGTTACAAATGCTTCATGTGCTGCTTCAACACAATCGTCATCACTCCGTATGGAGCTTCTTGCTATATTGATATACACAGGAACACACACTTCAAGTGTGTTCACAAAACTTCTTTTTTACCTGCACCTCTCACATGCACAGCTGTCAATCTTCTTACAGAATCAACAAGAAAATTCTTTATTTCAATCACAGCAGTCACCTGCCACGTAACAACCTCTTTGTGTAGAAGATGTAAATCAGTTTCACTGCTGAGCTCAATGCTAATGCACTCTTTAAAACCATTTATTATTACGTTTTTCTCTGTTACTTTTGCTTCAAACCCCCCCCCCCAAAAAAAATCAACATCCTTTGTTACATTGCATATTATCACAGGGTTGCGAAATACTATTGTAGCACCATCTGTGCTACAACCTTTATGATGTCACATTTGTCTGTGTGATGTCAGTGATTGACCTGTGCATGATCTTTTTACTACTTTTCTGATGTTATTGTCATCTGTGTGATTTCACACTTGAATCTTTGTTCAGCCTTTATGATGTCATAATCATCTGTGTATGATCTTTGTGGCACTTTTATGATGTGAAACAAATCTTTGTGATGTCGTTGTTTGATCCGTGTATGATCTTTGTGCTATCTTTATGGTACCACATTAGTCTGTGATTTGTTGTTTGTTTGTGTGTGTGTGTGTGTGTGTGTGTGTGTGTGTGTGATCATTGATCTTTGTTCCACCTTTATGTCATATTCATCTGTGTGATGTCACCTTTTGATGTGTGTATGTTCTTTGCACCAGCTAGTGTGTGATGTCACTGTTTGATCTGTTCCGAACGGTAAGCATTTTAATTGAGCTGAGGAATTTTCCTCCCTATTAGTCCAAGTAGAATTCCTAGTTGGTTGACATGAAAGTGAGGCTAAGTGTTTGTATTTTGGTTGTGTATTATGAATGATGAGTGAATCAAGTTAAAGATAAGTGTAGTGTTTAATTGTCTGTCGCAGCAGCAGCAGCAGCAGCGCCCTCTGCAGTTTTGTAGAGGCGGGTGCAAAAGCTTACAGCACCTGGTATTCCCAGGCGGTCTCCCATCCAAGTACTGACCAGGCCCGACCCTGCTTAGCTTCCGAGATCAGACGAGATCGGGCGTGTTCAGGGTGGTATGGCCGTAAGCGAGAGAGCCAGGCCTAGACGGCGTTTTTATACTCTGTGTGCTGTCACCATCTCTTTCTACTGTTTGGAAACAGCACTAACGTAGAGCTCCTCCGTCCTGGTCTTCCAGGGCCAGGGTCCTGCTGATTTTTAATATTTTTTTATAGAGCTTTCCCTCGTGCAACACACCTCATTGAGATGCTGTTGTTGTGAGACAGGTGTGTTGCTTGTCAAGTGGGAATGAGCAGCCCATGTTCATCCGTCAGCTTTCTCTCCACTCATGAAAGTGCGTCTCTCAGACTGGGTGGCTGTAAACAAAGAAGCAGACGTTTGTTCCTTGCTTGTATATTTGTAGTCAAGCTGGACACGCAGAAAGATACATGCACATTTGTACAGTGTGAGCATGAGAAATAGTGGCAGAAGCCTAGTTTTGCTGTAATAGACAAGACAAAGGTAAATGTGTAAATGCTGCTGCTGGATGACGTACAAAAGGATATTTTCTCGCGTCTCTTGTCGCTTACGGCCACACCACCCTGAACGTGCCCGATCTCGTCTGATCTCGGAAGCCTAGCAGGGTCGGGCCTGGTCAGTACTTGGACGGGAGACCGCCTGGGAATACCAGGTGCTGTAAGCTTTTGCACCCCTCTCTACAAATTGCAGAGGGCGCTGCTGCAGCATCACTCCAAACAGCTTCATATTTCACAATGACAAAACTAAAACTTACACAAACATTACCGTTACAAATGCTTCATGTGCTGCTTCAACACAATCGTCATCACTCCGTATGGAGCTTCTTGCTATATTGATATACACAGGAACACACACTTCAAGTGTGTTCACAAAACTTCTTTTTTACCTGCACCTCTCACATGCACAGCTGTCAATCTTCTTACAGAATCAACAAGAAAATTCTTTATTTCAATCACAGCAGTCACCTGCCACGTAACAACCTCTTTGTGTAGAAGATGTAAATCAGTTTCACTGCTGAGCTCAATGCTAATGCACTCTTTAAAACCATTTATTATTACGTTTTTCTCTGTTACTTTTGCTTCAAACCCCCCCCCCCCAAAAAAAATCAACATCCTTTGTTACATTGCATATTATCACAGGGTTGCGAAATACTATTGTAGCACCATCTGTGCTACAACCTTTATGATGTCACATTTGTCTGTGTGATGTCAGTGATTGACCTGTGCATGATCTTTTTACTACTTTTCTGATGTTATTGTCATCTGTGTGATTTCACACTTGAATCTTTGTTCAGCCTTTATGATGTCATAATCATCTGTGTATGATCTTTGTGGCACTTTTATGATGTGAAACAAATCTTTGTGATGTCGTTGTTTGATCCGTGTATGATCTTTGTGCTATCTTTATGGTACCACATTAGTCTGTGATTTGTTGTTTGTTTGTGTGTGTGTGTGTGTGTGTGTGTGTGTGTGTGATCATTGATCTTTGTTCCACCTTTATGTCATATTCATCTGTGTGATGTCACCTTTTGATGTGTGTATGTTCTTTGCACCAGCTAGTGTGTGATGTCACTGTTTGATCTGTTCCGAACGGTAAGCATTTTAATTGAGCTGAGGAATTTTCCTCCCTATTAGTCCAAGTAGAATTCCTAGTTGGTTGACATGAAAGTGAGGCTAAGTGTTTGTATTTTGGTTGTGTATTATGAATGATGAGTGAATCAAGTTAAAGATAAGTGTAGTGTTTAATTGTCTGTCGCAGCAGCAGCAGCAGCAGCAGCGCCCTCTGCAGTTTTGTAGAGGCGGGTGCAAAAGCTTACAGCACCTGGTATTCCCAGGCGGTCTCCCATCCAAGTACTGACCAGGCCCGACCCTGCTTAGCTTCCGAGATCAGACGAGATCGGGCGTGTTCAGGGTGGTATGGCCGTAAGCGAGAGAGCCAGGCCTAGACGGCGTTTTTATACTCTGTGTGCTGTCACCATCTCTTTCTACTGTTTGGAAACAGCACTAACGTAGAGCTCCTCCGTCCTGGTCTTCCAGGGCCAGGGTCCTGCTGATTTTTAATATTTTTTTATAGAGCTTTCCCTCGTGCAACACACCTCATTGAGATGCTGTTGTTGTGAGACAGGTGTGTTGCTTGTCAAGTGGGAATGAGCAGCCCATGTTCATCCGTCAGCTTTCTCTCCACTCATGAAAGTGCGTCTCTCAGACTGGGTGGCTGTAAACAAAGAAGCAGACGTTTGTTCCTTGCTTGTATATTTGTAGTCAAGCTGGACACGCAGAAAGATACATGCACATTTGTACAGTGTGAGCATGAGAAATAGTGGCAGAAGCCTAGTTTTGCTGTAATAGACAAGACAAAGGTAAATGTGTAAATGCTGCTGCTGGATGACGTACAAAAGGATATTTTCTCGCGTCTCTTGTCGCTTACGGCCACACCACCCTGAACGTGCCCGATCTCGTCTGATCTCGGAAGCCTAGCAGGGTCGGGCCTGGTCAGTACTTGGACGGGAGACCGCCTGGGAATACCAGGTGCTGTAAGCTTTTGCACCCCTCTCTACAAATTGCAGAGGGCGCTGCTGCAGCATCACTCCAAACAGCTTCATATTTCACAATGACAAAACTAAAACTTACACAAACATTACCGTTACAAATGCTTCATGTGCTGCTTCAACACAATCGTCATCACTCCGTATGGAGCTTCTTGCTATATTGATATACACAGGAACACACACTTCAAGTGTGTTCACAAAACTTCTTTTTTACCTGCACCTCTCACATGCACAGCTGTCAATCTTCTTACAGAATCAACAAGAAAATTCTTTATTTCAATCACAGCAGTCACCTGCCACGTAACAACCTCTTTGTGTAGAAGATGTAAATCAGTTTCACTGCTGAGCTCAATGCTAATGCACTCTTTAAAACCATTTATTATTACGTTTTTCTCTGTTACTTTTGCTTCAAACCCCCCCCCCCCAAAAAAAATCAACATCCTTTGTTACATTGCATATTATCACAGGGTTGCGAAATACTATTGTAGCACCATCTGTGCTACAACCTTTATGATGTCACATTTGTCTGTGTGATGTCAGTGATTGACCTGTGCATGATCTTTTTACTACTTTTCTGATGTTATTGTCATCTGTGTGATTTCACACTTGAATCTTTGTTCAGCCTTTATGATGTCATAATCATCTGTGTATGATCTTTGTGGCACTTTTATGATGTGAAACAAATCTTTGTGATGTCGTTGTTTGATCCGTGTATGATCTTTGTGCTATCTTTATGGTACCACATTAGTCTGTGATTTGTTGTTTGTTTGTGTGTGTGTGTGTGTGTGTGTGTGTGTGTGATCATTGATCTTTGTTCCACCTTTATGTCATATTCATCTGTGTGATGTCACCTTTTGATGTGTGTATGTTCTTTGCACCAGCTAGTGTGTGATGTCACTGTTTGATCTGTTCCGAACGGTAAGCATTTTAATTGAGCTGAGGAATTTTCCTCCCTATTAGTCCAAGTAGAATTCCTAGTTGGTTGACATGAAAGTGAGGCTAAGTGTTTGTATTTTGGTTGTGTATTATGAATGATGAGTGAATCAAGTTAAAGATAAGTGTAGTGTTTAATTGTCTGTCGCAGCAGCAGCAGCAGCAGCGCCCTCTGCAGTTTTGTAGAGGCGGGTGCAAAAGCTTACAGCACCTGGTATTCCCAGGCGGTCTCCCATCCAAGTACTGACCAGGCCCGACCCTGCTTAGCTTCCGAGATCAGACGAGATCGGGCGTGTTCAGGGTGGTATGGCCGTAAGCGAGAGAGCCAGGCCTAGACGGCGTTTTTATACTCTGTGTGCTGTCACCATCTCTTTCTACTGTTTGGAAACAGCACTAACGTAGAGCTCCTCCGTCCTGGTCTTCCAGGGCCAGGGTCCTGCTGATTTTTAATATTTTTTTATAGAGCTTTCCCTCGTGCAACACACCTCATTGAGATGCTGTTGTTGTGAGACAGGTGTGTTGCTTGTCAAGTGGGAATGAGCAGCCCATGTTCATCCGTCAGCTTTCTCTCCACTCATGAAAGTGCGTCTCTCAGACTGGGTGGCTGTAAACAAAGAAGCAGACGTTTGTTCCTTGCTTGTATATTTGTAGTCAAGCTGGACACGCAGAAAGATACATGCACATTTGTACAGTGTGAGCATGAGAAATAGTGGCAGAAGCCTAGTTTTGCTGTAATAGACAAGACAAAGGTAAATGTGTAAATGCTGCTGCTGGATGACGTACAAAAGGATATTTTCTCGCGTCTCTTGTCGCTTACGGCCACACCACCCTGAACGTGCCCGATCTCGTCTGATCTCGGAAGCCTAGCAGGGTCGGGCCTGGTCAGTACTTGGACGGGAGACCGCCTGGGAATACCAGGTGCTGTAAGCTTTTGCACCCCTCTCTACAAATTGCAGAGGGCGCTGCTGCAGCATCACTCCAAACAGCTTCATATTTCACAATGACAAAACTAAAACTTACACAAACATTACCGTTACAAATGCTTCATGTGCTGCTTCAACACAATCGTCATCACTCCGTATGGAGCTTCTTGCTATATTGATATACACAGGAACACACACTTCAAGTGTGTTCACAAAACTTCTTTTTTACCTGCACCTCTCACATGCACAGCTGTCAATCTTCTTACAGAATCAACAAGAAAATTCTTTATTTCAATCACAGCAGTCACCTGCCACGTAACAACCTCTTTGTGTAGAAGATGTAAATCAGTTTCACTGCTGAGCTCAATGCTAATGCACTCTTTAAAACCATTTATTATTACGTTTTTCTCTGTTACTTTTGCTTCAAACCCCCCCCCCCCAAAAAAAATCAACATCCTTTGTTACATTGCATATTATCACAGGGTTGCGAAATACTATTGTAGCACCATCTGTGCTACAACCTTTATGATGTCACATTTGTCTGTGTGATGTCAGTGATTGACCTGTGCATGATCTTTTTACTACTTTTCTGATGTTATTGTCATCTGTGTGATTTCACACTTGAATCTTTGTTCAGCCTTTATGATGTCATAATCATCTGTGTATGATCTTTGTGGCACTTTTATGATGTGAAACAAATCTTTGTGATGTCGTTGTTTGATCCGTGTATGATCTTTGTGCTATCTTTATGGTACCACATTAGTCTGTGATTTGTTGTTTGTTTGTGTGTGTGTGTGTGTGTGTGTGTGTGTGTGATCATTGATCTTTGTTCCACCTTTATGTCATATTCATCTGTGTGATGTCACCTTTTGATGTGTGTATGTTCTTTGCACCAGCTAGTGTGTGATGTCACTGTTTGATCTGTTCCGAACGGTAAGCATTTTAATTGAGCTGAGGAATTTTCCTCCCTATTAGTCCAAGTAGAATTCCTAGTTGGTTGACATGAAAGTGAGGCTAAGTGTTTGTATTTTGGTTGTGTATTATGAATGATGAGTGAATCAAGTTAAAGATAAGTGTAGTGTTTAATTGTCTGTCGCAGCAGCAGCAGCAGCAGCAGCGCCCTCTGCAGTTTTGTAGAGGCGGGTGCAAAAGCTTACAGCACCTGGTATTCCCAGGCGGTCTCCCATCCAAGTACTGACCAGGCCCGACCCTGCTTAGCTTCCGAGATCAGACGAGATCGGGCGTGTTCAGGGTGGTATGGCCGTAAGCGAGAGAGCCAGGCCTAGACGGCGTTTTTATACTCTGTGTGCTGTCACCATCTCTTTCTACTGTTTGGAAACAGCACTAACGTAGAGCTCCTCCGTCCTGGTCTTCCAGGGCCAGGGTCCTGCTGATTTTTAATATTTTTTTATAGAGCTTTCCCTCGTGCAACACACCTCATTGAGATGCTGTTGTTGTGAGACAGGTGTGTTGCTTGTCAAGTGGGAATGAGCAGCCCATGTTCATCCGTCAGCTTTCTCTCCACTCATGAAAGTGCGTCTCTCAGACTGGGTGGCTGTAAACAAAGAAGCAGACGTTTGTTCCTTGCTTGTATATTTGTAGTCAAGCTGGACACGCAGAAAGATACATGCACATTTGTACAGTGTGAGCATGAGAAATAGTGGCAGAAGCCTAGTTTTGCTGTAATAGACAAGACAAAGGTAAATGTGTAAATGCTGCTGCTGGATGACGTACAAAAGGATATTTTCTCGCGTCTCTTGTCGCTTACGGCCACACCACCCTGAACGTGCCCGATCTCGTCTGATCTCGGAAGCCTAGCAGGGTCGGGCCTGGTCAGTACTTGGACGGGAGACCGCCTGGGAATACCAGGTGCTGTAAGCTTTTGCACCCCTCTCTACAAATTGCAGAGGGCGCTGCTGCAGCATCACTCCAAACAGCTTCATATTTCACAATGACAAAACTAAAACTTACACAAACATTACCGTTACAAATGCTTCATGTGCTGCTTCAACACAATCGTCATCACTCCGTATGGAGCTTCTTGCTATATTGATATACACAGGAACACACACTTCAAGTGTGTTCACAAAACTTCTTTTTTACCTGCACCTCTCACATGCACAGCTGTCAATCTTCTTACAGAATCAACAAGAAAATTCTTTATTTCAATCACAGCAGTCACCTGCCACGTAACAACCTCTTTGTGTAGAAGATGTAAATCAGTTTCACTGCTGAGCTCAATGCTAATGCACTCTTTAAAACCATTTATTATTACGTTTTTCTCTGTTACTTTTGCTTCAAACCCCCCCCCCCCCAAAAAAAATCAACATCCTTTGTTACATTGCATATTATCACAGGGTTGCGAAATACTATTGTAGCACCATCTGTGCTACAACCTTTATGATGTCACATTTGTCTGTGTGATGTCAGTGATTGACCTGTGCATGATCTTTTTACTACTTTTCTGATGTTATTGTCATCTGTGTGATTTCACACTTGAATCTTTGTTCAGCCTTTATGATGTCATAATCATCTGTGTATGATCTTTGTGGCACTTTTATGATGTGAAACAAATCTTTGTGATGTCGTTGTTTGATCCGTGTATGATCTTTGTGCTATCTTTATGGTACCACATTAGTCTGTGATTTGTTGTTTGTTTGTGTGTGTGTGTGTGTGTGTGTGTGTGTGTGTGTGATCATTGATCTTTGTTCCACCTTTATGTCATATTCATCTGTGTGATGTCACCTTTTGATGTGTGTATGTTCTTTGCACCAGCTAGTGTGTGATGTCACTGTTTGATCTGTTCCGAACGGTAAGCATTTTAATTGAGCTGAGGAATTTTCCTCCCTATTAGTCCAAGTAGAATTCCTAGTTGGTTGACATGAAAGTGAGGCTAAGTGTTTGTATTTTGGTTGTGTATTATGAATGATGAGTGAATCAAGTTAAAGATAAGTGTAGTGTTTAATTGTCTGTCGCAGCAGCAGCAGCAGCAGCAGCGCCCTCTGCAGTTTTGTAGAGGCGGGTGCAAAAGCTTACAGCACCTGGTATTCCCAGGCGGTCTCCCATCCAAGTACTGACCAGGCCCGACCCTGCTTAGCTTCCGAGATCAGACGAGATCGGGCGTGTTTTTTTTTTTTTTTATCTTTTATTATGAAAAAGTACAAAACATCACAGCAGCCCGAAGACCACAAACAATAGAACACAAATCAAACAGACACTACAGGAATGCAGCAGGGAAGGACCAGCGGCCTCACAGTCCCACACAATGGCTAGAAGTAGAGCTCCAGGCGCCGTCCTGACACAGACAGAAGGGTGTTGCCCTGGAGGAAGACGTCCTGAAACCGTTCGTAGTCCGCTCGGAACAATGCATGGAGGCACATAGCGACATAGCGTCGGAAAAAACACCACGGCTCTACGCGCCGCCCCTCGAACAGCACGAGATTCCGGGAGACGTACCACACGTGCCGCGCCACGGCCAGAACGAAATTAACCAGACGCGTATTACAACCAGGGAGGGCGCTGGAAAGATAGCCGAACAGCAGGGGAGCATCACGCACGGCCTGCGCCACAGGCAGCCCACACCGCGCGACCAACAGGTGGCGAAGACGGCGGTGGAACGGAGCTAGCAACGGACACGTGAGGAAGAGATGCTCAAGTGTCTCAGGACCCGTTGCGCACCGAGCGCAGTCCCGAGACCACCGAGCCCCATCGAGCTGATGCAAGACCACGGACGTATACAGGAGGCGATGCCGGAGCCGAAAGTCCGTGTCCAGACATGCCGGGGGAACAAACGGGCACGTAATGGACCCCCATACCTCTTGGACCGAAATGGGGCCGAACCAGATCGACCATCGACGCAGAGCCGCCGGCTTTCTCACGACCGGCTGCAGCAAAGCACGGTAGATCCCACGTGTGGGGAGCTCGAGCAAAGACGTAGCCGTCCAGCCATCGCTCAACTGGAAGGACGGCACGGGGTCCATGGCCGGCAACGACCCCGCACCAGTACGTGCCCAGACCACCCACTCCGGTGGCAGAGCCACCACCAGCCGGTCACACACCGCCCTCACCACGCCGGCCCGGAACCGAATCCCCAGCCGCCGCAACCTCCCGACGACCCCGACCCAATCCAGGACCCCCCTGTCGTCCAGCAACTCAGCCAGCGTGCACACACCCCCCCGGTGCAGGGACGCGCATTGAAAAACCCGCCCGTCGTGGCGAAGGTCTGGATTGAAAAACAGCGGCTGCCGCATCACCGCCTCCCTGGAACCCACCCGTGCCCGGAGGAGGGGCCGAAACCGATGCCAGGCCACCAGCACCTCCTCCCAGAAAGCGCCAAGACCTAGGCGGCCCATGGCCGCCCGTGGGAACAGCCCACACAGGTTAAACAGCCCATGACCGCCGCACGCACCCACCGCCCGCTCCAGAGCCCCATGCCAGAAAAGTGCCCCGGGGTCCCGGAGGAAGCGGGCGAGCAAACGCA